>NW_003852550.1:2845048-2891961 GCF_000181295.1 Otolemur garnettii
AAAAAAAAAAAGAAGAATATTTTCCAGCTCCATCCATGTAAACATGAAAGAGGTAAAGTCTCCATCTTTCTTTATGGCTGCATAGTATTCCATAATGTACATATACCACAATTTATTGATCCATTCGTGGGTTGATATTTGAAGTGATATTTTTTTCTGACTGCAGAGTTCTAAGTTGGTAGTTCTCTTGAAGCTAATTGAAATTATCCTTTCCTTGTCTTTGGTTTCTTTTGTTATTTTTGAGATATCACTTGTCAAATCTCATTGATTTGACAATAATCAAAATTTTAAATTCCAGCTGCTTCCAAGATTGTCTTTCTCTACTTATTGTAATTTCACTATGATATTTTCAAGCATGGCCTTCTTTATATTTATCGTGCTTTATGTTTCTAGAACTTTAAATATATGAATTGACTATTCTCCTTAGTTTGGGAAAATTGTCAACTATTGTCTCCTCAAATATTTCCTTTCTCCCACGTCTTTCTCCTTCACTCCTTTTGCATTCCAATTAAATATATGTCAAAGCATCTCTTTCTTCCCTTTTGCTTACCCTCTTTTCTGTATACCCCATCATTTTGCTCTATGTGCTGTATTACAAATACTATTATTTGTGTTTTCTGTACATCAATCTTTCTTCTGCTATGTCTAATCTACTGCTATGCCTGCCAAGGAGCTTCTAATTTTGATATTTAATTTTTGAGTTCTGAAACTATATTTGCTTCTTTTTCATATCTGTGATATCACTTTTATGGCTTCATATGCTAGGTAGAAATATCCAGGCTTGTTGTTTCTTCCTTTAAGAATAGTAAACATATATATTTTATAGTCTATGGCTGATTAACCCTTTCCACACCCACATACTCCCCAGCTCTTAGTTACTTTGGGCAGGAAAGAGATTGGTGGATTACTTTTAATTATCCTACAGTTCTGAAAGTGAAAAAGCAAATACAAACTCAACTGATGATTTTATGATCGATTTTAAGTTACATAAAATAATTAAAGGGTTTCTGTTTCTTTTTGTTTATAATTTTTTTTTTTGAATGTTGTACTTGAAGCCATCTCCAGGATGAAGCCCAGGTTCCCTCGTGCATGTCTTACAGTAGAAAATTATTTCTCTCCTTCCACCTTTCTCATTTCTTCTGCTGCAAACTATGCAATCCTTTCTTGATTTTTTTTTTTTGGTTTTGCATTATAAAATGCATCTTCCCTTTTAGCCTTTCCTCAATGTTGGAAGATGAGCATCTTCCTCTCTTTCTTGAATTTCTGTTCCTCACATTGCTCCCAAGCTAAGTAATGAGATTTCTTCTGTAAGAAAGGTGTGTCTACATTTCCCCCACTTTCCTTATCTAATGAGTAAGATGATTTAGCTGTTCATAACTGCAACTTACTTCAGCGAGAAGATAATTTTTTCCACCGTTTGTAGGTCCTCTTTGTAAATCCGTAACAGTCCCAGTACTGATCAGCTCTGTTCACTCTTTCCATAAACTTTGTATATTCTAAAATAACTGTGAGAAAAAAATAAAAATAATAAAATAACTGTCAGTTTTTCAAATTGAACCGGCTGTTTCTTCCTATAACCTATGATCAACTGCCTTTGAAGGCCAAAGAATGTACTCAGCATTGTCATTAACCTCTTGCCATGGAATGAAAGGCACATTATTTTCATATCACATTGACAGACACGTAATTCATATTACTGAAGTTTCTTCTTTTTCAGATCACTTGGAAAATTCTTCCTAGAAGCCGTAACTGTTTCTGTTATATGTATTTCATTTTATGCAATCCCGAGCCACTTGAGGGCTTGTGCAGAACCTGTCAGTGTAGCTGTGATAGCCTGAACCACTCGTATGTGCTTGCAAAACTTGTGCCAAATGAATCACTATTGGAGACGTAAGTGGCAAATTGGGACAAATGAGACTTTCTGTTGTCTTACCATGATCCGGAATGTGAGAAAACACATAACCATTTCCTGAATCACACAGGCAAAAATGCAACAACAACAACAAAATATGTTGCACAGTTTCTAACATCATAGTGGAACAGGAAAATCATGATGTTCAAAGAGGCCAGACATAGGCTTGGAACTGAATGCGAAATCTGAGGTCATGTAGGCCAATTTCTGCTGTTTTTCTGCTGGTTCATCCAAATAATATGTTGCTGCTCTTGTGCCTGATTGTCTTTCCCTGTAGGATAACAATTACATCTTCATGATTATTAATAAGAATAATTCAAGGTTGAAGAAGAAGGTACCCTCACCAGAGATTTTTATTTGCTTTTTCCAGGCACCAGGATGCATTAACACTTTGGGACCATATTAACTTCATAGCCTGAGATTTCCTTGATCACTCCCTAATGAACTGAATTACAAGTCTGTGGAAGGGTAAGTCTAATTTCACTTTACTCGGAGGAGGTATGTAGCCCTTTGGGGTCCAAGCCAATTGGACAGGAGGAGTTTATTAGAATCTCCACTTTCTTAGGTATGAGGCTTTGACTTCTGGCCCCCTCGTTCTCTGACACTGTCAAAACCACTACTCAACATCATAACTTTTATTTTTTTGACAGAGAAAAGACATCAGGACAAAAGCAACTTTCAGTAATAGGCTTACCTTTCTGGGATGTTGGTTTCTCCCTGATTTTGAAATGTAATTCTTACTTAGTTAGCATTTTAATATTTTTAAGATGATCTTTTTTATTTTTTTTATTAAATCATAGCTGTATACATTAATGCAATCATGGGGTACAGTGTGCTGGTTTTATATAAATTTGAAATATTTTCACCAAACTGGTTAACATAGCCTTCATGGCATTTTCCTAGTTATGATATTAAGACGTTTATATTCCACACCTAGTAAATTTCACATGTACCCTTGTAAGATGCACCATAGGTGTGGTCCCACCAAGTACTCTCCCTCCACCTATCCTCCCCCCTCCCCTCCCCTCCCTCTTCCCTTCCCCCCTTCTTCTTGGGCTATAATTGGGTTATAGCTTTCATAAGAAAGCTATAAATTGATTTCATACTGAGACTGAGTACATAATATTTATGAAAAGAGAATCGTCAATAGGAATTATACAGGTATTAGAAGAAGTTCCTTTATTTTTCCTTTCAATGTATTTTCTACTAGAGCCAAAATGGCTCATGGCTCGTTACCTGAAACGTGATGTGCATATTCCTAATTACCAGTCCTTTCTTATGCTGTACCTTATGGTCAGGTCTATTCTCTTTGCTTTTCCATTTAAACCATTTACGTTCCTATCATTTGTATACTGTACTATGACCGATGCATTATACTCAGTTCATTCTCACCTCCTTTATGTGGTCTTCTCTTACAACTTCAGATTACAAGGATTTAGCCTCTATACTGTTATGAGGACTCTTTACCTATCCTACTCTCTTATCACATACTTTTTTTGTCTACTGCAGTTCATCAACTCCAATATTCCACTCTGATTTCAAAAAGTTAACATGAAGAAAATATATATTACCTGAAGTCTAATAGCATGATGCCTCCAGATTTGTTCTTATTTCTAAGAATTGTATTGTCTACTTGGGGTTTTTCTGTTTCCATATTAAATGAAGTACTACTTTTTCCAAGTTCTTCAAAATATGATGTTGGTGCCTTGATGGGGATTGCATTAAATCTGTAGATTGCTTTGGGTAGTATGGACATTTTAACGATGTTGATTCTATAGTGATCAAAACAGCTTGGTACTGGCATAAAAGTAGAGAGAGAGATCTATGGATTAGAATAGCGAATCTAGAAACGAACCCAGCCACATATTGCCATTTGATCTGTGATAAATCAAACAACTGCGTGCACTGGGGAAAAGAATTCCTATTTAACAAATGGTGCTGAGAGAATTAGTTAGCCACATGTAGATGAACTGGACCCACACCTCTAATCATTGACAAAAATTGATTCTGGCTGGATAAAAGATTTAAATTTAAGACATAAAACTAAAAGTTGTAGAAGAAAGTGTGGGGAAAATGCTTGACAAAATCAGCCTGGGAAAAGATTTTATGAAAGAGACACAAAATAAATAAATGAGATGTGATGAGGCTAAAAAGCTTCTACACAGCCAAGGATAGCACAACTAAGGCAAGCAGATAGGGGCAGCGCCTGTGGTTCAAGGAGTAGGGAGCCGGCCCCATAAACTGGAGGTGGCAGGTTCAAACCCAGCCCCGGCCAAAAACTGCAAAATAAATAAAGCAAGCAGATAGCCTTCAGATAGCCTTCTTCAGAATGGGAGAAGATATTCACATGCTACAAATCTGACAGAGGGCTGATAACTAGAATCTACAGAGAAGTCAAATTAATCAACAAGAAAAGAGCAAACACCCCCATTTCTAAGTGGGCAAGAGACTTATTTGAACAGAAACTTCTCTGAAGATGACAGAAAAATGGCCAAAAAGCACATGAAAAAATACTCATCATCTCTAATCATCAGAGAAATCCAAATCAAAACCACTCAGCGATATCACTTACCTCCAGTAAGATTAGCCCACATCATAAAATCCCAAATCTGCAGATGCTGGCATGGGTGTGGAGAGAAGGGAACACTTTTGCACTGCTGGTGGGATTGCAAACCGATACAACTTCTACGGAAACTAGTATGGAAAATTCTAAAAGAACTGAAAGTCAACCATCCATTTGATCCTTTAATTCCATTACTAGGTATCTACCCAGAAGAAAAAACACCTTTTTACCACAAGTACGTTTGCACCAGAATGTTTATTGCAGCATCGTTTGTTATATACACGCGTAGACTGTTAACTGCTTAGAATTAGAGCCTGTGTCTTAGACTTCTCTCTAACCCTTTGCAATATATGTCACATGTTAAGTTCTTAATATACTTTAATTGGTTGATTGGCCCCTCCTTTGTTTTGACTGGAAGGTTCATATTGTGGTTCTACAATAATTTTTCATACTTCTTTAGTGTTTTCTTAAACAGAAAAATTCTGGAGGAGAAAAAAAGAGCTCCTCTTAAAATCTTGTAAAATGTCAAAAGAATGTTATAATTTGCAGCATTTGTGTAGGCTATCTTTTTTAATTAAATTGTTTAGTTTGAGATAATTATAGATTCGCATGTACAATAAAAATACAGAGGAATGCCAAATACAGGCACTCCTCGTTTTATAATGCTTCACTTTATTGCACTTCACAGATATTGCATTTTTTTTTATGAACTAAAGGTTTTTGACAATCTTGTGTTAACTAAGTCTATCAGTGCTATTTTTTTTTCACCAGCATATACACACTTCATGGGTCTGTGTCAAATGTTGGTAATTCTCACATTTCCGAGTTTTCCACTATTATTATAAATGTGGTGGTGATCTATAATAAGTGATTTGGGGGGTTGCTACCATTACTGTTCTGAAGTACCACAAATTGCACCCATATAAAATGAAAAACTTAATCAACGAATGTGTGCATTCTGACTACTCCACTGACTGGAAGTCCCACAGCTCTCTTCCTCTTCCCGGGCCTTCCTAACTCCTAAGACACAATATTGAAAAGAGGCCAGTTAATGACCTTCCAATGGCCTCTAAGTGTTCAAGTGAAAGAGAGAGTTGCATGTTCCTCACCTTAAATCAAAAGGTAGAAGTGGTTAAGCTTAGTAAGGAAGGCATACTAAAAGCCAAGCTAAGCTGAAAGCTAGGCCTCTTGCACCAAATAGCCAAGTTTTGAATGTGAAAGAAAAGTTCCAAAAGGAAAGGAATAGTACTACACCAGTGAAGACATGAATGATAAGAAGGCAAAATGGCTTTATTGCTGATATAAAGTTTCAGTGGTCTTCATAGAAGATCAAACTACCCACAACTTTCCATCAATCCAGAGCCTAATACAAAGCAAGGCCTTAATCATCTTCAATTCCGTGAAGGCTGAGCGAGGTGAGGAAGCTACAGAAAAAAAAGTTGCAAGTCCGTAGAGGTTGATTCATGCGGTGTAGAGAAAAAGCCACTTCCATTACGTAACAGTGCAAGGTGAAGCAGCAAGTATTGATGTACAAACTGAAGTAAGTTACCCAGAAGAGTTATCTAAAATAATGGATAAAGGTGGCTACATTAAACAAAATATTTTCAATGTTGATGAAATAGCCCTTTGTTAGAAGTAAATTGTATCTAGAATTTTTATTGCTAGAGAGGAGGAGTCAAGGTTTTCAAACTTTCAAAAGACAATCTGACTCTGTAGTTGGGTTCCAGAGCAGTTGGTGATTGAATGGTAATTTATCATTCCAAAAATACCAGCGTCCTTAAGAGTTATACTGAATCTACCCTGTCTATGCTCTATAAATGGAACCACAAAGCCTGGATGCCAGCACATCTGTTTATAGCATGGTCTACTGAATATTTTAAGCCAACTGTTTAGACCTACTGCTCAGAAGAAAAGATTCAAAATATTACTGCACACTGTCAAAGAAACTGGTCACCCAAGATATTCTATTCCATTGATTTATGTGTCTATCCCTAAACCAATATCTTATGGTCTGATCTTATAGTCTCTGACTATATGTCTTGAGATCAGATGGAGTGAGTCCTCCACTTTATCCTTTTGACTTAAGAGTGTTTTATCTTTTCTAGTTTATCTGCTTTTTTCCTACATTATGGTCTGAATGTTTCTGTTTCCTCAAAATTTATATGTTGAAACCTGACTTCCAAAGTATTAAGAAAGAGGTAAGGCCTTTGGAAAGTGAATATGCTATGAGGGCAGGGCACTCATAAATGGAATTAGTGCCCGCATAAAAGAGACCTGAGAGAGCTTGAAGACACCTTTCAATATGTGAAGACAGAGCAAGAAAGCACCATTTTTAAAGTAGAGAGCAAGTCTTCCCCAGACACGGAATCTGCTGGCACCTTGATCTTGTGCTTCATAGCCTCCAGAACTGTGCGCTATAAGCTTCTGTTATCTATAAATTACCCAGACTAAGGTATTTTGTTGTACCTGCCTGAATGAACCATATACATTTAGAATAACCTTTTCTATATCTAAAAAGAATCTTGCTGAGATTTGATTGGAATTTGACAGAAATTTATCCTCTACATCCAATCTGGGAAAAATAGATACCTGTACTTTGCTGAGTCTTGTAATCCAGTAATACAGCATTTATCTATATTTATTTAGATCATTTAAAATTTTTATATTGGTAGTTTTTAGTACTGGACACTGTTTTACATTTATACTTAAATAATTTATTATTGAATTATTATAAATTATACTATATTTTTAATTTCAGCAGACACATATGTGTCTATTACTAGTATATAGAAATATGATATAGTTTTGTATGGTTACCTTATGTATATGATCTTGCTGAATTCACTTACTAGTTCTAAGAGAATTTTATAGAATACTTGGGATTTTCTATAGATATCATCAAATGATCCACTAATACAGACAGTTGTATTTCCTCCTTTACAATCTATTTTTCCTATTGCACTGGCTAGAATGTCCAGTACTATGCTCAGTAAGAGTGCAACAGTTAACAACCTTGTTTTATTCCCATCTCAAAAAGAAAGCATTGAGTCTTTCACTGTTAATTAGAAGTTTAGCATTAGTTTTTACATGGTTGTTCTTTATCAATTGGAAGAAATTTCCTTCTAGTTCAACTTTTTGATGTTTATTGCTTTAATCATGAATGGATATTGAATTTGGTAAAAGGCTTTTTCTGCATTGATTGATAAGATCATGTGATTTTGTTGTTGTTGGCTTAGCCTGGTAATATGGTAGGTTATACTGATTTTCAAATATTGAAGCAGACTTGCATTCCAGTAGAAAACTCCATTTGATCATGATGAATAACCCTTTTTTATATTGCTGAATTTCATTGTTAATATTTTCTTAATGTTTTGTAATTTAATAGAAGAAAGGTGTTTTCAACAAAGGGCCGATATCGGGGTGTCTAACCCCTGGGCCACATTGGAAGAAGAGTTGTCTTGGGCTACACATTAAATACACAAACACAAATGAAAGCTGATGAGTAAAAAAAATTTATAAAGTCCATACATAATTTTCATGATATCTGCCACCACAGACAGGAAAAAATGTCTAAACATACTAATTCTAATTATCCAGTGGCCCATTCAAGGAGTCTTTTAAAATCATCAAGGAGGTCCCAAGTTTGCAATCACTAATATAGAAAATGTACATATCTAAGTAATAAAACATTTTTGCTTTTTTGAAATTTCTTATTATAAAAGTAAAAGTGGGAAAGATAAAACTAGTGAGATATTTGACATTGTATTGAAGAAACTAATGTATAAATATCTGGTCTGATGGAAATAGTCGCAAATCTCAGTGAGTTCTTGAAATGCTCATCAGATATTTTGCTTCTAATTTTACTCTTAACGTGCTTCATTCTTGAAAATAGTTGCTTGCAAATGTAGCTACTGCCAAGAAGCAATTACACGTGAGGGATATTTGTATTTGGGAAGGCAAGACCTATTAATTTCCATAAAACAGACATGATCAATTTTTTTTCTTTAAGTTGAATGTCAAATGGCAGCTCTATGCATTCCCTTTGAACATTGGCAAGTAGCGTATTTATATTGACAGAGAATGGAGTCACAAGTCCAACAAAACATTATTTTCCCAGAAGTCTCGAAATCTATTTTCAAATTCCTCTATCAAATTTCTAGGCTGCGTATTTTTTTCACTGTTCACAGGACCATGTTTAGCTAACATGTCAAAATGAATAAAATTATTTGCCTTAATTTGAACTTGCCATAATTTCATTTGGAACACTGTTATGGTTTGAAACATAGTATTGATAAGCTGGTTTTCATCTTGAAGATGCACATTTAACTCACTTAAAGGAGTGGTTGAATCCATTTAAAATGTCAAATTGGTAAGCCAGTTTTTGTCATCAAGTTCTGGCACAAATTTATTTTTTGATTCCATAAATGAGTTGATAATATGTTGCAAATCATGAAATCTTTTCGGCATTTGCCCTTGACTTACCCATCTTACTTTCAAAAAGTAAACGATGTTGCCATAGTCAGTATCAATACTTTTAAGAAATTCTGAGATTGGTGATGAGTCAACGCTTCGGCCCTTAGGATATTCACAGATTTGATGATGATTTGCATGGCATTATCCAATTTTAAAGCTTTTGTGCATAAATTTTCTTGATGTACTATGCAATAATACTTTATCAAACATGAGATTAGAGGGACAAGTGCATCATCTTCTATTAATTTTACAAGTCCCTCTATTTTACCTGCCACCACCAGGGCACCATGAGTAACTATTTCAGATATGTTGACAATGGACAAAGAAAATCACTTCAACATATTTTTTATTGCTTAGTATAAGTCTTTTAATTTCGTTGTGCCTTTTAATGAAACTAAAGAAGCTATTTTCTGTTTATTATTTTTTAATTTCAAATTAATATGAAAGTATAATTTTTAGGTTACATTGTTCTCACTTCCAAGGTAAAGTTCAAGATGTAGAAAAGCCCTTCACCCGGGCTGCATGCTGAACACCTTTTCATTGGGCACATTAGGTGAGATCCCACCAATTGCCCTCCCCCTCTTGCCAATCACCCTTCCCCTTTCCCGTCCCCTCTCCCTCCTCACACCTCTCCCTTGCAAGAATATATTTGTGTTTTATCAGTTGTATTGGCATGTAATTGTTTATATATTGGTTTCATATTAGTGTTGGGTACATTGATTTGTTTTCCATTCTTGAGATACTTTACTAACAAGAATGTGTTTCAACTCCATCCAGGTAAACATGAAAGATACAAAGTCTCTATCTTATGGTAGAATAAGTACTCCATGGTATACATACGCCACAGTTTGTTAATCATTCATTCATTCATGGGTTGATGGACATTTGGGTTGCATCCACAGACTTGGCAATTATGAATGGAGCATCAATAAATATTCTGGTGCAAATGTCCTTGTGGTAAAATGATTTTTTTTCTTCTGGGTAGATACCTAGTAATAGGATTGTGGGATCAAGTGAAAGGTTAACTTTTAGCTCTTTGATAGTTCTCCATATTTCTTTCTATAGAGGTTGTATTTACAATCCCACCACCAGCAGTTTAGAAATGTTCCCTTCTCTCCACATCCACTCCAGCATCTGCAGATTTGGGATTTTGTGATGTGGGCTAATCTTACTGGAGTTAGGGGATATCTCTGAGTGGTCTTGATTTGCATTTCTCTGATGATTAGAGACTATGAGTATTTTTTCATGTGCTTGTTGGCCATTTTTCTGTCATCTTCCAAGAAGTCCCTGTTCAAATAAGTATCTTGTCCACTTAGAAATGGGGTTGTGGCTCAGTGCCCATAGCTCAGTGAGTAGGGCGCCAGCCACGTACAATGAGGCTGGCAGGTTCAAGACCGGCCACAGTCTGCTAAACAACAATGACAACTACAACCAAAAAATAGCAGGGCATTGTGGCAGGTGCCTGTAGTCCCAGCTACTAGGGAGGCTAAGGCAAGAGAATCACTTAAACCCAAGAGTTTGAGGTTTCTGTGAGCTGAAACGCCACAGCACTCTACCGAGGGCAACATAGTGAGACTCTGTCTCAAAGGAGAGAGAGAGAGAAATGAGGTTGTTTGCTCTTTTCTTGTTGATTAATTTGAGTTCTCTGTAAAGAAGCCATTTCTTAAGTGACATTATATTTGCCATCAATACTGGTAATAAAAACGGCAAGCTGAGCTGTACATGAAACATCAGCACTGATCCATCATAAATCATCAAAGTATAAATTTAAAATTTGCAGCTTTACTCTCCAAACTTCTTTGGATTTTACAGTTTCTTCAATTTGCCTGGCTATAGTCTAACGAGACAATCTTATTTTATAAATATCCCTTTTTAAGGGCAAATTATATCTGTCATGTTTTTCATACATTGCTTAATAAACTCACCATCTGCAAATGGTTTTAATTTTTTTTTTGAGACAGAGTCTCACTATGTCCCCTAGGTAGAGTGCTATGGCATCACAGCTCACAGCAACCTCAAACTCTTGGGCTTAAGTGATTCTCTTGACTCAGCCTCTCAAGTAGCTGGGACTACAGGTGCCTGCCACAATGCCCAGCTATTATTTTGTTGTAGTTGTCATTGTTGTTTGGCAGGCCCAGGCTGGATTCGAACCTGCCAGCTCAGGTATATGTGGCTAGCGCCCTAGCTGCTGAGCTACAGGCGCCAAGCCTAATTTTTTACTTTTAAATATGCTATCACATAGCTAGCCTTTACAATGGAATCTGAGTTGTACTTTAAATTTTTTTTTGCTGAAAAGAGAGACATTTTTTCAGTTCCACTATTTTTGTCCTTATAACACAGTCCTTCATACTTATCTACTCTGGCATATTTTTGCATATAATGCCTTTTCAAATTATAGTCTTCGAAAACTTACAGAAATTCCATACAAATTAATCAGAGTTTCTTACTATTTACCTCACCAAAAGAGGAGTCACCTGCCCACTTTTTATTGAACAATCTTTCTTCCTCCACAATTATTCTTTCTGGGGTTCTGTTTTCTTGGGATACATTGCAGAAACCAAATCATGCTGGTATTAAAAATAATAATAAGATAAGGGATTACTTTTTTATTATGAAAATTAATTGACAAGAAAATAGAAAGCAAGGTTTAGGCCCTTCCACATATTGGCTTCCAATGCAGGACAAGGCAGGGGCCAATGGTAAAGTGTAGTGTGTGACATGTAAGATGGAAAGTATCCTTAATAGTCAAATAAAAATGCTTAACATTGTTAAAATTTCTAACTATTTAAAGTGATCTACATACATAGTGCAATCTCTATTAAAACACCAACATTGTACTTTGAATAACTTAAAAAAATAGTTCTTTGTTTCTTACAGAACCAGATAAAAACTCTGACTAGCCAATGGAATTATAAAAAATAAAAACAAATCTGGAGGCAGCATGTTACCAGAGTTTAGATTATACTGCAAGTCTGTAGTGATCAAAACAGCATGGTATTGGCATAAAAATAGAGAGATAGATCCATGGAATGGAAAACTTAGAGATGAAATCAGCCTCATATTGCCATCTGATGTTTAATAAACAAAACAAAAGCATGCTCTGGAGAAAAGAATTCCTATATAACAAATGATGCTGAGGGAACTGGTTAGCCCCATGTAAAAAGCTGAAACCGGACCTGCGCCTCTCACCACTTACAAAAATTAATTCGTACTGGATAAAAAACTTAAATCTAAGACACAAAACTATAAAAACTCTAGAAGAAAGTGTGGGAAAGGCTCTTAATGATATTAGGCTGGGGGAGATTTTATGAAGAAGACCATATTGGCAATTGCAGCAACAACAAAAATAAATAATTGGGACCTGATCAATCTTAAGTGCTTGATCAAGCTTAAAAGCTTCTGCACAGCTAAGAAAATAATAAAAAAAAAGCAAATAGGCAACCTTCAGCATGTTACAAATCTGACAAAGGACCAATAACCAGAATCTATAAAGAACTCAAGCAAATTAATGAGAAAAGAGCAAACAACTCAGATAATCACTGGGCAAGAGATGTGAACAGAACCTTCTCCCAAGAAGACTGAAAAATAGTCAGCAAAAATTCTCATTATCCCTAGTCCTCAGAGAAATGTAAATCAAAAACCACCTTGAGAAATCACCTTATCCCAGTGAGAACAGCCCACATCAAAAAGTCCCAAAGCTGCCGATGCTGGGGTGGGTGCAAACAGAATGAAACACTTATACATTGTTGGTGGGATTTTAAGCTAGGGCAGCCTTTTTGGAAAGATGTATGGAGAATCTTCAATGAGCTAAAAGTAAATCTTCCCATTTTGATCCCACAATCCCATTACTATGTATCTATTTAGAAGGAAAAAAAATCACTTTATTACAAGGACATTTACACTTGAATGTTTATAGCAGGTCAATTCACAATCTCAAAGATGTGGAAACAACTCACATGCCCATCAGCCCATGAATGTATTAATAAATTGTAGTATGCCATGGAATACTATTCAGCCATAAAAAAGATCTCTGGAGAACTTACTTCTTTGGTATTTACCTGGATGGAGTTAAAGTCCATTCACTTCGTAAAATATCTCAAGAATAGAAAAGCAAGCACCTTGTGTACTAAATATTGTTTGAAACTAGCAGATGAAAAACTACAGACCCATAAAAGAGAAAAACAAAATTAAGTTCATTTAAGGGGAAGGGGGAAAGAAAGAGAGGTGGCTTAAAAGCTTTTACCTAATGGGCACAATGTAGGGGTACATGGCACACCTCCTGGGTGAAGGACTCAACTACAATTCAAATGCTACCTAACAAATGCAAATAATGTAACCCAATAGTATGTCCTCTTATATTAATCCAAAATTATTTTTCCTTTTTTTTTTAATTAAGTCATAGCTGTGTACATTAATGCAGTCATGGGGTACAGTGTGCTGGTTCTATATATAATCTGAAATATTTTCATTAAACTAGTTAACATAGTCTTCATGTCATTTTCTCAGTTATTGTGTTAAGACATTTATATTCCACATTTAGAAAGATTCACATGTAAGATGAACCATAGGTGTGGTCCCACCAATCACCCTCCCTCCACCCATCCACCCCCATCCCCTCCCCTCCCTCTCCCCATTCCCCATATTCTTGGGCTAAAATTGGGTTATAGCTTGCCTATGAAAGCTATAAATTAGTTTCATAGTAGGGCTGAGTACATTGGATACTTTTTCTTCCATTCTTGAGATACTTTGCTAAGAAGAATATTTTCCAGTTCCATCCATGTAAACATGAAGTCTCCATCTTTCTTTAAGGCTGAATAATATTCCATGGTGTACATATACCACAATTTACTGACCCATTCATGGGTCAATGGGCACTTGGGCTTCTTCCAAGAGCTAGCAATTATGAATTGGGCTGCAATAAACATTCTGGTACAAATATAAAAGAATGCTTACCTGACTTCCAAATAATATTAAGTGTCTAACATTGCAGGGGCAGATTGAAATATTATTCACTCATGTGTACAAATAGTGAGAACATAATTGTGTTTACTTATGTAAACTTATGTGACACAATGTTGTCATCTACTAACTTCAAACTTGAGAATCTCGCAATCGAGTTCTACCCAAAAAATTGCAAAAAGAAAAAAAAAACCCTCATAATGTTTTAAGTAAGTTTATGATTTTGTGTTGGACCACATGTGGCCTGCAGCTATGGGTTGGACAGCCTTGGCCTAGATTCATAAGAGATATTGGCCTGTAATTTTTTTTTTTTATTGGCTTTGTCTTCTTCGGATATCAGGGCAATACTAACTTCATAAAATGAACTCCCTCTTCTTTCTATTTTCTGGAAGAGACTATGTAAAATTGACAAAATTCTTTAAAAGTTTGACAGAATTCTCTAGTGAAATCACATGGAACTGAAAATTTGGCATGGGAGATTTTAAACTAAGAATTTAATTTCCTTAATAGGTACAGGGTTATTAAAATTATCTACAATTGACAACATGGATTGTTGAACAACATGGATTTTAACTGTATGGGTCCACTTATATGTGCATTATATTCAATCAAATGTGGTATTTGTGGGATGCAAAATCTATGTATATGAAGAGCAGACTTCATATATACAGGTTCCACATAGCTGACTGTGGGGCGTGAGTATGCTTGGATTTTGATATCGTCAGGGAATCCTAGAACCAATCCACCAAGTATACTGAGGGATGGCTGCATTTCATTTTGAGTAAGTTTGTGGTAGTTTGTTTATTTATTTAATTACTATTATTATTTTTTTTTTGGAGACAGAGCCTCAAGCTGTCTCCCTGGGTAGAGTGCTGTGGCATCACATCTCACAGCAACCTCAAAGTCTTGGGCTTAAGTGATTCTCTTGCCTCAGCCTCCCAAGTAGCTGGGACCATAGGCACCTGCCACAATGCCCGGCTATTTTTCAGTTGTAGTTGTCATTGTTGTTTGTCAGGCCCAGTCAGGGTTTGAACCCGTCAGCTCCGCTGTATGCAGCTGGCATCCTAGCCGCTGACATCCTAGCCGCTAAGCTACAGGCTCTGAGCCTATTTATTTAATTTTGAGACATGATCTTGCTCTGTCTCCCATGTTAGAGTGCACTGGCATTATTATAGCTCACTGCAAACTCCAACTCCTATGCTTAAGCAATTGCCCTGACTCAGCCTCTCAAGTAGCTGAGACCACAGGTATGTCCCACCATACCTGTGGTCCCTGGATAACTTTTCTATTTTTTGTAGAGATGTGGTCTTGCTCTTGCTCAGGGATAGTTTATGTTTTTTGATAAATTAGTCCCATTAGAGTTGTTTAATTTATCTGTGTAGAGTTCTTTGTAGTATTCTCTTATACATCCTTCTGATGTCTGCAGGTTATGTAGTAGTATCCTTTGTTGTGTCCCTATATTAATAATTTGTGTCATTCTTTTTCATTTTAAATAATGTTGATTCTGCTGATTGATGTGCATGGTATATTTTTCCACCTATTTATATCCTCTGTAATCTATTTCCTTAGTATTTCATAATTCTCCTTATAGTAGCCTTTTACTTTCTTTGTTAAGTATATTCCTAGGTATTTTCTGTGTTGCCACTGAAAAAGGTATTACGTCTTTTATTTCATTCTCAGCTTGACTATTGTTGGCATATATGAAAGCTACTGATTTGTGTACATTTATTTTGTAGTCTGAGAATTTACTGAATTTATTTACCAATTCTAGGAGTCTCTTGGTTGAATCTTTGGGGTTTTCTAGATATAAGATCATGTCATCAGCAAAGAGCAAACTTGACTTCTTTACCCATATGGGTACCATTGATTTCCTTCTCTTGCCTGATTGCTCTGGCTAGGACTTCCAGCACTCTGTTAAACAGAGGTGGAGATAGTGGGCAACCTTGTCTGGATCCAGTTCTAAGCAGGGATGCCTTCAATTTTTTCCCATTCTGTATGATGTTGGCTATGCGTTTGTCATATATAGCCTTTATAATTTTGAGGTAAGTCTTGTCTATATCTATTTTGCTATGCATTCTTACCTTAAAAGGGTGCTGGGGGTGGTGCCTGTGGCTCAAGGGAGTAGGACACTGGCCCCATATGCCAGAGGTGGTGGCTTCAAACCCAGCCCCGGCCAAAAACTGCAAAAAAAAAGGGGGGGGTGCTAAATTTTGTCAAATGTCTTTTCTTAGTTTATTGAAAGGATCATATGGTCCTTGTTCTTGCACCTATTTTATGGTAGATTATATTGATAGATTTGCATCTGTAAGACCATCCTTGCATCTCTAAGACGAATCCAACTTGGTTGTGATGAGTTATTATCATCATCATCATCATCATTATTATTATTAGTTTTGAGACAGAGTTTCACTTTGTCACCCTCGGTAGAGTGCTGTGGCATCACAGCTCACAGCAACCTCAAACTCTTGGGCTCAAGTGATTCTCTTGCCTCAGCCTCCCAAGGAGCTGGGACTATAGACACTGGCCACAATGCTGAGCTATTTTTTTTTTTTTTTAGTTTGTTGTGTTTGTTTGTTTAGCAGGCTGGGGCCAGGTTTGACTCCACCATCCCTGGTGCACATGGCCGGTGCCCTAACTGCTATGCTATGGGAGTCAAACTAGATGAGGAATTATTTTTTTAATGTGCAGTTAGACTCGGTTTGCTGAGATTTTGCTGAGAATTTTTGCATCTATATTCATAAGAAATACTAGTCTGTGGGTTTCTTTTTTTAGTTATGTCCTTTCCTGGCTTTGGTATCAAGGTGGTATTGATTTCATAGAATGAATTAAGGGGGATTCCTTCCTTCTTAGTGTTAAGGAATAATTTCTGCAGTATAGGGATAATCTCTTTTTTGAAGGTTTGGTAAAATTTGGATGTGAAACTATCTGGTCCAGGACTTATTTTGCTGGAAGAATTTTTGTTGCTCTTTCAATTTTGGTGCTTGATATTGGTCTTTTGAAGAGTTCTGTGTCTTCCTGATTGACCCTAGGGAGGCTGTGTGTTCCCTAAAACCTGTCCACTTTCTCTACAATTTCATGTTTATAAGCATAGAGATTTTTATAGTATTCTGTGGTGATAATTTGTATATCCATTACGTCAATTGTAATTTCCCCTTTTTCATTTTTAATTGAGCTTATTAGAGTCCTTTCTATTCTGTTTCTGATTAATTTAGCTAGAGGCCTGTGAATTTTTTTTAATCTTTTCAAAAAACCAACCTTTTGCTTCATTAACCTTCTGTATAGTTCTTTTGTTCTTGATTTCATTTAGTTCCGCTCTGTTCTTGGATATTTCTTTTCTTCTGCTGGGTGTGGGATTGGCCTGCTCTTCCTTTTCCAGTTTCTTGAAATGATTCATTAGATTGTTGATTTGTGAAATTTCTATCTTCTTTTTTTATTTAATTGTTGGGGATTCATTGAGGGTACAGAGAACCAGGTTACACTGATTGCATTTAATTGTGTCCCGCCTCCAAGACGTGTGTCACACACTGTGACCCCCACCCCCTCCGTCCTTCCCTCTCTCCACTCCCCCATTCCCCCACCCTCATCATGTACTAGGTCATCAATTGTCTTCATATCAGAATTGAGTACATTGGATTCTTGCTTCTCCATTCTTGTGATGCTTTACTAAGAAGAATGTGTTCCACCTCCATCCAGGTTAATATAAAAGATGTAAAGTCTAATTTCTTCTTCTTGATGTGGAGATTTAAGGCTGTGAGCATTTCTCTCAGGACTGCTTTTGCTGTATCCCACACATTTTGATAACTTGTTTCTCCATTATCATTTAATTCAAAGAATCTTTTTATTTCCATCTTTATCTCCTCTTTGACCTAACTATCATTCAGCAATAGATTGTTTAGTTTACATGACTTTGTGTAGGGATGAGTGTTTTTGTTGGTATCAATTTCTAGTTTTACTCTGTTATAGTCTAAAGAGATACATTGTATAATTTCTATTTTTTTTTAATTTGTTGAGAGATGTCTTGTGGCCTAGGATGTGATCAATCTTAGAGAATGTTTCATGAGCTGATGAGAAGAACATATATATTCAGTAGTTTTGGAATAGAATGCTCTGTAAATGTCTGTTAGACCCATTTGTTGTAAGATTCTGTTTAAGTCCCTTGTTTCTTTGCTTGTTTTCTGTTTGGAGGATGTGTCCTGTTCTGTCAGTAAGATTTGAAGTCCCTGGCAGTTATGATGCTGCTGTTCATAATTTTGTTTAAATTGAAGAGAATTTGGTTTATGAATCTGGGCCCTCCTGAGTTAGACACATAAATATTTAGGATTGTTAGGTCTTCTTGTTGAATTGTTCCCTTCACCATTATGTAATGATCATCTTTGTCATTCCTTACTTTTGTTGATTTAAAGTTAATCTCAGATAAGAGAATGGCTATACTAAATTGTTTATAGTTTCTGTTTGCATGGAATGTTGTTTTCCATCCTTTCACCTTGAGTCTAAATGAGTCCTTGTGGGTTAGATGTGTTTCCTGGCCACAGCAGATACTTGGCTTGTATTTTTTATCTATTCAGCCAGCCTATGTCTCTTCAGTGGGGAGTTCAAGGCATTCATATTTATTGAAAGCATTGATACATGTGGTGGATTTCTGTTCATCATGTTGGGTGCATCCTTATTGTGGTACCTGGGCTCTGAACTTTAGCTTATTTTGTTGTTGTTGTTGTTATTGTTGCTCATCAAGCCTGGGCCAGGTTGGAACCTGCCAGCCCCGGTGTACAGGGCTGGTGCTCTAACCACTTAGAACAGGTGCACAGCCAAGAATTTTAGCTTTTGGATGGTTTTACGCTGGAGGATGTCTCTTATGCTGATCTTGTATAATGCAGGTTTGAGTACTTCCTGCAAGGCAGGTCTGTCTTCACAAATTCCCTCAGTGGCTGCTTGACTGAGAAAATCTTATTTCTTCCTCATATAAGAAACTTAGTTTTGCAGGATGCAAGATTTTAGGTTGACCATTATTCTGTTTTAGAAGACTTAAGATGGGTCTTCACTCCCTTTTGGCTTGTACAGTTTCAGTGGCAAAGTCAGCAGTTAGTCTGATGATCAGTTTCCTTTGTAAGTTACCTCCTGTTTTCACTTTAATGCTCACAAGAGTACCTCTTTTGTGTTTACTTTGGCCAGCCTAATGACTATGTGTTGTGATGACTGCCTCTGTATGATGAATCTCCCAGGAGTCCTTTGGGCTTCTTGTACCTGGATATCTAGATTTCTAGTACAGCCAGGGAAATTTTCCTTAATAATTCTCTCCAATAAAATATCCAATCCTGGTGAATTTTCTTCTTTGCCCTCGGGGATACTTAGGATTCTTACCTATGGCCTCTTTACACAGGCTCACATTTCTTATAGGATTTGTTCCTCTTATTTCTCTGTTCTTTCTCTTTGACTGACTTACTTAGGACAAAGGCATTATCTACAAATTCTGGAGATTCTTTCTTTTGCCTGATCAAGGCTGTTCTTAAGGCTTTCCACTGTACTCTGTAATTCCTTGAATAAAATTTTCATTTCCAGGAGTTTCTTCAATAGTTCAGTTTCTTTAGTCATTTCCTGCATTGTCTTTGTGGTTTCTTTGTGTTGGGTTTCCATTTTCTCTTATATTTCCATGAGCTTACTTTCAACTCATGTTTTAAATTCCTCATCTGTCATTTTAATCTTTTTGTTTAGGTTGGTATCCATTGGTGAGGGGTTATTGTTCTCTTTGGGGAATAACATCAGTTTGATGTCTCACATTTCCTGAGTTTATCTGCTGGTTTTTTCTCATCTGGCCTCTCTATAGAGAAACAAGGGTGTTGGGTCTGGCTTTCTCTTTCACCCTGAAGATTGGTCCCTGACTATGTCAGGGAGAAGAGTAGTGGTCCAGAGGTGCCTATGAGTTACTTTAGCAAGTTTCCCAACAGGGCGTAGTGAGTTAGGACCTCCGGCTTACTCTCAATAGTTGGGGGTGGTACTTGTAAGTGTGAATCAGCCATACCTTGTTTACTTGAATTGGAAGACACTTTGAAGGACTATGTCATTGTTCTCCAATGTGTGAGTGAGCCAGTAGCCAAAATGTTCCTTAGTGACCATGGTAGACTCTGGTCCCCCAGGTGGAGTAGTAAAGTGCCCCAAGCTTTAGGAGGAAACCTGCCAATCCCAGGGGGTTTCTTGTACTATATCACCACCAAAGAGGGGGGAGGGCAAGGCAGTTCATGGCTAGGTCGCATTTGTATTTGTGATCACTCTGTCACTGGCTAGGCACCAGTGCTCCTTCTTGAGACTGGGAGCCAAGAACCAGAAAACATCCTCTGCCAGAGGGACCTAACAATATGTTGAATTAATGAATGAAGCACTTACACAGGTGGAATAAAATGTTTAAACTTGAACAAACACACACTAACTGCTGAACATTCACCACCCACTGTAATGCCCCAACTCCTTAGTATGGATTCCAAAGTCCACATCTCTTGCTGTATCTTCCGCTGCTTTTGTCTCTCTTACCTAGAACTCAGTCACACTAAATTTCTTGCTGTTCCCTAAGTACATCAAGACCTTTTATAACTTCAAAGTTCTGGCCATGCGCAAGTCCCTTTGTCTGAGATAGCCCTTTGTATCTTTTTTACTAAGAAACTCCTTCAGGACCTAATTAACATGTCACAGTCTTTTTTTTTTTTATTGAATGGTAACTATGTACATTAATGCACTGCTGGGGTACAGTGTGGGGTTTTCACATGCAATCTGAAATACTTCCATCAAACTGGTCAACACAGCCTTCATGTCATTTTGAAGGCTTCATGACACAGTCAACATGTCAGTCTTTATGAAGACTGCAGAAAAAAAAAAAAAAAACAACAAAACAGTGCTCATTGTTTGCTTATTCTACAGGATTTCCTTTATGCTTCTACAGCAGTCTTTCTTGCATAGTCTTGTGCTTATTTATTTTTATGTTTCTCCCATTGGATTGTGAACTACTCAATTGCAGGAACCCTTGTGTCATTACTCTGTATTCCTAGCACCTAATGAATAGTATATAGTGTGTGTTCAACAATGTTAGAAACAGACACTATGGAGTGGCAGAATTGATATTATTTTGGCTACCCTTTTTACTCAGAAGTGAAGTTTAGTTTTATTTAAAATGTCAGTATTTCCCATTCTGAAGGTTGCCTGTTTGCTTTGGTGGTTGTTGTACAGAAGCTTTTCAGTTTAAGTAAGTCCCATGTGTTTATTTTTGTTGTTGTTGCAATTGCCATGGAAGTCTTCTGCATAAAATCTTTCCTCGGGCCCATATCCCTAGATGGAGGTGGGACACATTCTTCTTAGTAAACCATCAATAAGAACGGAGAAGCGAGAATTGAATGTACTCAATTCTAATATGAAGGGAAAAGATGAGCTAATACAAGGGGGCGGGGGATTAGAGGAATGAGCAAGTGGTGAGAGGGGAGAGGTGAGAGGGCTAGGGGTCACAGTGCATGGCATACCTCTTAGTGGAGGGACATAATTATAAGAGGGGCTTTATCTAACAAATGCAATCAGTGTAACCTAATTTTTTGTACCTTCAATGAATCCCAAACAATACAAACTAAAAAAATTAAAAAGTTAATATTGCAAAAATAAGATAAACAGTAGAATTCAGCATGCAATCTTACATTCATTTTATATATGTAGATGGTTTGCAAAAATTTTTGGGGCATGTTCCCAAAATGCTAGTGAATTTGATGTCTCAAAAGTTAAACAGGTGGCCCAGCGTGGTGGCTCACACCTGTAATTTTAGCACTCTGGGAGGCTGAGGTGGGTGGATTGCTTGAGCTCATAGATACGAGATGGGTCTGAGCAAGAGCCAGACCCTGTCTCTACTGAAAATACAAAAAACTGAGGCAAGAGGATAGCTGGAGCCCAAGAGTTGGAGGTTGCTGTGAGCTATGATTATGCCATGGCACTCAATCCATGGGGACAGCTTGAGACTCTGTCTCAAAAAAAAAAAAAAAAAAGTTAAATAGCCCTGAGGAATAGTGTGTGCATGCATACACAAGCATTTATACTTGTAATTTGCTTTTTATAATTCAGTATGTTTTTGACTTTGGCATGTAGCCCCGTAAATTGAGAGAATTAATATGCATTGTATCTAGAGAAAGATAGTTGATTCAAATTTCCACTATACATATTAAATCTGTGCATTTTGTTGGGATTGGCGCTAGGCACACACATGTGACAAAGATCTTCACTTACATTTCAGATATGGTCACTTGATTAATTCAGTTATTTAAGATGTTTTTCATTAATTTTTAAGCTTTTAATATAAATCCTCTAATGGAGATTATGAGATATGAACTATTAAGGGAGCAGAGATTACAAGGAAATTGGCTTGGGTTCACAAACATACGGAAATAAGGCAATTCAAACAAAAGTTGAAAGAATTACTTATCACTACGTCTCTTTCTATGTGGATTTGTCCATATGTGCTAAATGAAAAGTTACAACAATATTTTGGCCAATATATGCTGAAATATATGAAAATTACCTTTCTACTCATCATCCTCTAGATCAGGGATTCTCAGTGTTGTCCCTGCACCAGTAGCATGAGTATTACTTGGCAACTAGTTAGAAACTGGAAGTCTAAGGTCCCATCAAAGACCTGCTGAATAAGACTCTTGGTGTACGGCTCAAGAATCCATGTTTTAACAAACCCTGCAGGTGATTCTGATGTGAGTTCAAGTTTGAGAATCACTGTTCTTAATTTCTCTACTTTGTGAATTCCCTTGATGATTACATATCTTCCGACTTCATTTTTACCTGTATGGGGCTGAAGAAATATTGTTTTCAAGTCTGACTATTATTATTGTTGTTGTTAGAAAAATTCTCTTGGTTCCCTTTGTCCCTGGGTTCGTGATGTTTGGATTCTTAGCCCAGCAGCCCTAGGTTGGTTTTCTATCCTTAGACTGCTAATTTGGCTCTCCAGTTTTAGAATATGAGCTTTTCTTGCTAGCTCTAGAAATCCCCCAAACATGCACACAAATAATAGAAATCACATACGCTGTTTCTTAATCCTGTTATCCCATTTGGGGTTATTTGTTCCTAGGATAGAGGAGGTGACTATCCACATAGTTTTTCCATTTTAACCTTGCTTGTAATACTGAAAAACTAAACAGCTCAAATGTTCATTAATAGGGGCAGGTTATCTAAATGATGTCACATATCTATTCTTGAATATTATATACCTGTTGCAAAGATTAGTATCTCAGTATGTACAGGTATGAAAGATACCCAGGATATATTATAAAATGAAAAACTAAAACCAAGTTGCAGAACAGTATGTTTGTACAATGTCATCACTTGGGCCAAAGAGGACCATTTGAATTTTCAGCATAGATATGTTTTTTGTTTATAATGGAAAAAAGGATAAATGAGATCTATATTTGCAACAGATGATGATCACAATATGGTTTTAACTAAAAAAACACACTATAAAACACCTTTGAAAGTGATAAGTATCCATCTTGATAGGGGCTTGAGTTGCATGAGTATGTGCATTTGTTTAAAGCTCATTACATAGTTAAATAATGAAATATATGTGTTTCACTATATGTGAATTTTATCACATAAAAAGTACTAGACTCTAGTTAAAGATAAACATACCAAAGTATTTAGGGGTAAGTTTTACTGCAATTTAGTTTGAAAGGCAAACTAAATGAAGATGGGTTGATATGTGATAAGGGAAACAGAATGTTAACAATTACACAATCAAGGTAGTGGGAATATAGGGATTCACTGTAAAGGTCTTTCAATTTTCTGAATGTTTGAAAATTTCCATAATAAAATGTTGACAAACAGTATGCCTGGTATGCTCTCATTTTAACTCTCTTTCTGATTCTCTGTGATTTGGAATTTGGCATACATGCTGTAAATTAACAGAATTAATATAAAGGTATAATACAAAAATATTTATTATTTACACGGAAAGTTACCTAATCTTTTAAGTAGACAAAACAGCTTGTAAAAGTACACATAATATGGTCCCATTTGGGTAAAACCCAATATATTTATAAAGACAAATTAAAAGTCTGGAAGAACATACATGAAACTGTTAACCCGAGGGATCCCTGGGGGTTGAGATAATAAAGGAAGCTTTCATTTTCTCTGTGCTGCTTTAATTTTTTGCAATATTCATGTATATTCAGCAAAAAAAACCCCACAATAGATATTTCCATTTAAAATTTAATTAATTGCTTTTAATGATGACAGATGGTATAATTAGGGGGAAAAGAGGAGCTTTCCAAACCTCTGTTTAAATACCTCTGGGGATCAGGAGCTACCTACTTCAAGAGACAGTCTGTTCCATTGTTGGAACAAACCTCGGTTGTAGGAATGTTTTTGCCTCAATTATAAGAATGTTTTTGCTTATGGCAAGCTGCAATCTGCCTGCCTCAATTTTGTTCTTATCAGAACAACACTGAAGAAAATGCCATTCTAATACATGTGATCTCATAGCAGAAAGGTAACTGAGGCAGCTGACTGGTACAAGGTGTGGGTGATGGATGTAGACAAGAGGGAGCAATAGCGATGGCTGTAACATGAGATTTTAAAAAGAAGACAGTAATTGCTAAGGGATTTGACCGATACACTACCTGGAGTGAGAGATGACAATCATATAAATTCGGCTGCAAGATTGTTGGGGTCCTCATTTGTTCTCTGCAGGCCTGTGTGCATTATCTTAAAAGAAAGACTGTCATTTTAGTGATTCTGCTTTAGCAGAACACTACTTGATGTTGCAAAGTAGGACTGAAATAAATGGCTGTGACACTAGAAATCGTCAGCAATCAGAAAACAATGAAGTTCTAATCAAACTACCGAGATGGCGATTTGTCGTTAAGTACACAATTTTGCGTGGGATATATGTTTGAGGAAAAAAAAAACTCATCACATTTGCATAGGGTACTGAATACATAAGTGTTGCTATAATATTCTCAGAGACAGAATTCGATTCAAAAAGTCCTTGATTCATTGAGGGAAATGCCCCTACAGGCCCGGGATGAAACTTAAAAAGGAAAAATACAAATTGTTACTTTAAGAATGAACGGACAGCTGGTCACCCGCGTAAAAAGAAAAGATTGGGAAGGATGGAGAGGATCGGAATTGAGCAGAATCTATAGCATAAAGCTGTTACAGTAAAAGTATCTGACCAAGTACGAGGGTAAATTTACGGTAAAAAATTATATGAAGTGGTCCTGTATATCTTAAATTTGTCCACTCCTCCTTCTTTCCCCTCCCCCACTCCCAACCTCCTTACCTTTTTATTTATACCTCGCATTAATAATGAAGCACCTTCCAATGACACAATATAAAATATGATACAAAGTAAGAATGTATGACAAAGGGAAAAAGATAAACCAGCGTTGGCATATGTAAGGGCAAGAAATAGGATGCAAATAATGGAAACCATGAAGACATCTGCCCTTTCCGTTGGTGGAAAGTGACATTATCTTTAAGATTCTCAGCTACTAATTAAGAAAAAAAAGAAAGAAAGCAGGCCTGTTATACCCTTTACAAGTGTATGGTGTCTACAGTAAGCCGTTATTTTTATAAGGTGTGGACAAAGAGGAAATTAGATTAAAGAAATCGAAAAATCAGTCTTGTAAGGATAGGTTAAAGGAATTAGAGCTATTGAGCCCAAGGAAGAGAAAGCTCGGGGATGATTTGCTGGCAATTTTCAAATGTTTCAGAGGACTTTCTGTGAGAGATTCAAAGCAATTGTTTTCTGTGCCCATGGAGAATCATTTTTAAAAATGGACTTAATTTAATGTAATCTTGGAAAGCCATTTGCAATATATGTAACAGATAAGGATTCATATCCAGAATGTATAAAGAACTTACACAAATTAATAATAACTTTGAACTGCTTAATGGAAAAAATGGTCAAGGATATGAACATATAAATTACAGGAGAGACAATACAAATGGCTAATGCGAAAGAAAAGATGCACAACTCTGCTAGCAATCAAAAAATACAAATTATATTGAGACCATTTTTCCTTTGCCAGGCTGAGAAAACTGAAAAAAAAAAAAAGCCATGACAATAACAAGTGTGAGTAAAATATGGGTTGAAATATAAACTCATAGTCTGATAGTGAGAATACTAATTAGGGTAGTCACTTTGGAGTATAATTTGACAGTGTCTGCAAGAAAATGGGAAATGGGCCTACCCTGTGACTCAGCAATTTCACTTCTCATAATTGGAGTCTTTAGTGTTCATTCACAATTTTCCAGTTCTTCTCGCCTTCTGCAAACACAGTAGTGCTACACGCAATGGTTCTCTTATGGTTTATTAGGGTTGTGTGTCTAGTTTGGGCCAATGAGTTGTTACTTCAGTGACAAATAGGAAACTCTGAAGAATGAACTTTCCTTCTGCCATGGAAACTCTCAATGTTTAAAAGGATGAATTCTCTAGCACCCTGGGTCTCTGATTGATTCCAACAAGCAGAGCCCTTTAGCAACATATAGCCTGAGCAAGAAACATACCATTTTTGTATTGATCAAGGTAGAAAGAATTCCGAAAGTTATGGTTAAGTCAAAGAAAAGATGCAAAATTATATACACGATACTAGGTATGTAAAATATTCAAATCGCAAAGTAATACTATATATCTTCCATAGCTATACTTCTGTATTTCAAATTCGTAACAAGAGCCAAGAAGAATATGTAATATACTAGCTACACTTAAAAATGGTAATTACTTTGAGGGCAGGACTAATTAGTCAGGATTTGGAAATGGCATAAAAGGAGATTTAGGCTACTCTAAAATGTTTTAGTTTTTAGGAAGACTATATTAATTTTAAAGAAAATTCACTTACAATGTCAAAAAGAATACAGAGTAGGGAAGAGTCATCCTGTCCATCAGGGAAGATCTCTTTACTGTGAAAGCTATACATATCAATAGCATATAAACTCAGTGGAGTATAAATTAATTTCGCCTATCTTGTGATTCAACATTCTAGGGACATATGCACATACAATATGTGTCCTCGTATATTTATTGTAGCACTGCTTACAATACAAAAAGATTGAAAAAGCCTTACATCCTTCATTAGGAAATTGGTGAAATTAATTGTTGTACATTCACACAATGGGATACTTGGCAGCAGTTCAAAAGAAAGGGGTGGCTCTATGTTACACAAAAAGATGTTCGAGACAGATTATTAAGTGAAACAAGCAAAGCAGAGAACCCTGTGAACAGTATATTATCATTTATACAGACAAGTAAAAAAAGAATATATCTATAATTATCTTCCCCAAATCAACAAACACAAGAGCAAAATAGCAATCTCTTTGGACATATTGCTACTTCTGCATAAGGGGTGATCAAGGGCCTTAGCATGCCTATGAGTGGGAAAACATAACTTACCCCAGCCAAGAAATTTCAAATGTTTTTTATCTTATCCTGGCACATTTGTAACTACAATGCTAGTAAAGGATGACTTTGTCAGGGATGCTATACAGGATTAAGCAAACCTTGACTGAGTAAGCAGTGATTCTAAGAAAAAGGAGGTGAAATATAAGCAATGGAAACAAACTAGGCAGTGGAATGCAGAGAGATGCTGGAGAAACCAGGGAAGCTGAGGAGGAGAAAGATTTGAAAAATATAGGTCCTGTCTTAGAGGAGACAATACAGGAGAACATGGACCAGTATTTCAGAAAACAGAACCGAATAGAAAACCACGAAGTGAAACGAACATCTTACAGCCACCTGATATTTGCTAAACCAAATAAGAACATACACTGGGGGCAAGGTGTATGTTGTTGGGAGAACTGGATAACCACATATAAAAGACTGAAACTGGACCCAAACCTATCACCACTTACAAAAATTGATCAAGATGGATAAAAGATTTAAATCTAAAGGATAAAACAATAAAAATCCTTGAAGAAAGTGTGGGGAAACCACCTGAAGATATCGGCCTGGGGGACGATTTTTCTGAAGAAGATTTCTGTGGCAATTGGAACACCGACAAAAATAAATAAGTGGGACTTATTAAACCGCAAAGCTTCTGTACAGCTAAGGAAACAACAACAAAACCAAATACACAACCTTCAGAATGGGAAAAGACATTTGCATATTATGAATTGGACAAAAGCTTGATAACTAGGATCTACAGAGAACTCAAATTAATCAACAACAACAACAAAAAAGAGCCAACAATCCCACATATCACAGAGTAAGAGACATGAATAGAAGTCTCTAAAGAAGACTAATGAATGGCTAACAAACATATGAAAAAATGCTCATCGTCCCTAATCATCAGTGAGAATGGCCCACATCACGAAGTCTTGAAGCTCAGATGCTGGTGCAGATGTGGACAGAAGGGAACACTTTTACACTGCTGGTGGGACTGCAAACTAATACAACCTTTTTGGAAGGAAGTATGGAGAATCCTCAAAGAACTCAAATGAGACCTCCCATTTGATCCTGCAATCCTATTACTAGACATCTAACCAGAAAAAAAATTCTTGTATCATAAGGACATTTGCACTAGACTGTTTATCACAGCTCAGTTTACAATCACCAAAATGTGGCAATAATCTAAATGCCCACCAACCCAGGAATGGATTAACAAGCTGTGGTATCTGTATACCATGGAATACTATTCAGCCATTTAAAAAGATAGAGACTCTACATCTTCTGTATTAACCTGCATGGAAGTGGGGACATATTCTTAGTAAAGCATCAGAATAATGGAGAAGTAAGAATCCTATGTACTCAATTCTACTATGAAGGCAGTAGATGAGCTAACACAAGGGGAATGAGTTAGTGGGGAGAGGGGAGGAGGGAGAGGGACGGAGGTCATGGTGTATGACACACCTCTCGGGTGCAGGACACAATTATAAGAGGGACTTTATCTTAAAAAATTATATAACCTAATTACTCATACCGTCAATGAATCCCAAACAATAAAAAAAAAAGTGTGGTTTTGTGAATGTGTAATTTGTGTGTTAGCAGTTTTCCCCTCCTGAGGCAGAACAGACCCCTTCATATTCCTTCTATAACTGATGCTTACAAACGTCCAGTTCTCATCTGGCCTGGGATGCTCCCATCATTGCAAATCAAAAATTTGATACGAAGTTAGACCGCGTGCAATGTGAAGTTGGATTACGACTACTCTATAAATTTCGGTGCTAAGACAGACATCCAGGGGTACCCACAGTTACTATTAGTTGAACATAAATAGTATGTTAGCAATATAAATGAAGATCCCAAATAGGACTGAAATAAAAATGAAAGCAAGCTACAAGGAGCTTCCATCTGTCCACTCTGTATTAATGGGTTTTGTTTGTGCCCTTACTTATGCTATGAGTCTCAGTATGCAGATTCAATCCTCAAGGGGCTATTTTTCCCTCATCAGGTACTTTGCTCACAATAAGACTGTGGCGCACTCAGAATGAGGCCAGTAGGTGTCTTGAATTCATTCAATATCATGATTAAATCAACAAGGCACATGGTTATCTTCAAGTTGGATCACAGATATTAGTTTTCCCTCAATATCCTTTTCTGGCCAAAAATAGAAGCCTTTGCTAAAACAGTTGAATTTAAACATTAAATACCAAGGTAGATAATCCCCACAGAGCAGTGTTATCCAAAGTGTGATGCTGTACTTGGATCACCTGCATCAGGAACAACTGGAAGCTTATTAAAAGTGCAAATCTCTGGGCCCTACACCAGCTCTATTAAATCAATCTCTGTGGAGGTGGGACCTAGGAATCTGTCACTTTAATAAGCTTCCCCAGTTGTTTCTGGCACATACACAAATTGGTGAACCACCAGCCTATTGACAACTGTGGCAGCAGAGATAGAAAGAATAAAGTCGTGACAAAAGGCACTTTTTCTCCAAGAAATGATCATTTAAAAACTGATTAGATGTGTGAGAAAAGGGATTAGATGGGTTGGACATTACCCTAAGTTATCTCACTCAGAATATTCAAATAAAATGATCGGCATTCCTGTTTATGATAGGAAATTTAGCCTTGAGAAAGCTGCAGAGGATAAATGTATGCTCGTGTTCATGGCGACCCTGACAGACATTTGCTCCATATCTTTTCAGTAAAGTAAATTCATTAAAAGTACAACTAAATGTGATTGCATTTTTCTATCTTTGCAAGTCTTCATATGAATAATTCACAAATCAGAAAAAAACAATCCTGTGTCAGGCCATGCATGTATCTCCTAATTTTTGGTTAGGAGACACATGCATGGCTGCCTGAGTTATACAGGACCGCCTTAGTTATCCCAGGACCCAGGAGTTAAGCACAGCACAGATAAGCAAATTCGTGTGTCATCCACAGGGACAATAATTGCATCCAGGAGACAGATGGTATTGACCCTGGTACAGTAAACCCACCACACTCAGAATTGTGCTTCTTGGTGGTTTGAGAATTTTAGTAGAAGCCAATACTGTGGGCAATCAGCGAGTAGCTCCTAATCTCTCCTGATAACAATTTTTTAGCTTGACCAATTTATTAATTCAGTCAAGGAAGAGGTACCTCTACCTCTTATTGACAGATTTTAGAATAATTTTTCTCCTCTTCTCACAATGAAAAGATCTATATGTCCCTTTGATTTGGGGATCTCTAACAGTTCTTCCAAGAATAGACAGGGTGTCATTTGTATAGTAATAAAAAGCCCAAATGGGAGTCTGAAGGCCAGTGGGAAATGCTTTGATGTGGAAGTATGGAAACAGATACCATTGAAGAAGCCAAATACATGAGATGCAAACCAGATGAAGACTAGTATTCCCGAGGCCCAGATTGGAGAGAGTGTTTAGGATTGTATAATGATGCATGGTATCAACAGCAGCAGAAAAGTAGACGTGCTAAAGAAAGACTATCCTTTGATGTGGCATTGAGTTTTGCAGTGACCCTAACAACTCTAACACATCAACTTGTGGGTAAAATAATCAAAAGATGTTGGCTCGGCGCCTATAGCTCAACCGGCTAAGGCGCCAGCCACATACACCTAAGGTGGCGGGTTTGAATCCCCAGCCCGGACCCGCCAAAACAACAATGACGGCTGCAACCAAAAAATAGCCGGGTGTTGTGGCGGGCGCCTATGGGAGCTACTTGGGAGGCGGAGGCAGGAGACTCGCTTGAGCCCAGGATTTGGAGGTTGCTGTGAGCTGTAATGCCACGGCACTCTACCCAGGGGGACAGCTTGAGGCTCTGTCTCAAAAAAAAAAAAAAAAAAAAGAAAAGAAAAAAGAAAAAAAAAGATGTTTAAAACACAATATTAACAACTCACTCTAGAAATTTAGTGATGAAAAATAGAAAGAGAAGAAAGATTTATTGATGCCTACTAGGTTCCTGTCACTTCATCTTATTCCTCCCTCACAATTAAGGTGAGGTAACAAAGGCTCAAAAAGTCATGTAACTAACTCAAGGTTAAAACAGCTTATGAGGGACAGAATTTGGATCTGAACCTCGCCTGTGTATATTCTACTACAGAAGTTTGGCCACATGACATTTAGCAGGATTTTATGACCCCTTAGCCTTTTATGGGGGGAGAAGCTCCGTGCTTTGGGCAAAGAAGAAGTAGCATCAGGGTGGCACCTGTGGCTCAGTGGGTAGGGCGCCAGCCCCCTATGCCGAGGGTGGCAGGTTCGAACCTGGCCCAGTCAAACTGCAACAAAAAAATAGCCTGGCATTGTGGTGGGCACCTGTAGTCCCAGCTACTCGGGAGGCTGAGGCAAGAGAACCACCTAAGCCCAGGAGTTGGAGGTTGCTGTGTGCTGTGATGCCACAGCACTCTACTGAGGGTGACATAGTGAGACTGTCTCACAAAAAAAAAAAAAAAAAAAAGAAGTAGCATGAAGGTGGAAGTATCAATTATGGGGACTGTATTAATTCATTCAAGTTTCATACAATCCTATGATGTAGATACTACCCATTTTGCAGCTAAGGAAAAATGAGGTACAGAACATTGAAATAACATATTGAAGGTCATCCAGTTAGTACATAACTGATTTCAAGCCAAGTTGTTTGGCTTCTGTGTTTTCATTATGCCATGTTGCCTCAGAGAAACAAAAAAATAGAAGTCAGATGTTTCTCTGTCCATGCTTATAGACTGAAGAACCAGAAAAGAGGGATGAGAATAGAGGATCGATTGTTTAATTTCAAGCTAATATCCCTCCTGTGGCCCTGAATTGACTTTCTCTCTGCCTGCCTGGCCCTTGATCTTTACTGTATTATTCAAATAAAACCCTTACCTCGTCCCTCCCGTACATGTTAATGGTCCCTTTTCAAACCTCTCATAACCGTGGTCCTGTTTTTAGACCTAACAGTCTCATAGCATTCTCTCCCTACATCCCTAAAACCATCTCTGGCTCTTTTACCATCACTATGTTTATTGCAAGTCATCATGGAGAATAAGCTCCAACCCCTCCCAAATCTTAAAACCTATTTCATCTTACCTCTCTACTTCATCTTACCAGACGGAAACTTTGGCTCTTTCCTGGAAGTACAAGAGTTCTCTACTGACTAACCAAGGAGGTGTTTTCAAGCTAATGGAGCTGAAGAGTAGGTGTGTCAGTGGCACACTCAGAGCTTCACCATGGAGTGATAGCACCATCAAATAGCACAGCTGAAAAGGGACCCTATTGATCCAACGGTAGAGTCCAACACTCCTCTACCACATCATCCAGAGGACAAATGTGAGGCCCAGAGGATTTTCCTTAAGCTTCACATTTCTCAAGGTTCATTCATCTACTAATCATAACTATGATGCCCCAGGCCCACCTCTCTCCTGGCCACCCTTTTATCACCTTCTCCTTGGTAATTAGCACCTAAATGACCTTTTTCTTCTTGTCTTCTTTCTTTGCTGCTTTCTCAGCAACATCTGCCTTGAACAATCCCTCAGTAAATATTTACTGCCGGTGACCTGTCAGATGCCAGAGAGAGAGGAGTCATTGCTCTTCTCAACTTTGTTAATGTGTGCCTTCATGTTATATCTGCCACTTACCTTTACTCAGCCCAGCTGTATTTCAAACCACAGTCCTCTTATAAGCTTCCTGATCTCATGTGACACTCAGTTGCTCTGATATTGCTCGCTTCGCTCAGATCATGGGTTCTCTTTGCGCCTTGCTGGGCTCCATTCCCAGTGGGACTGCCGTTACTCACTCCTATACCTTTTAAAGTTCTTCACTTTTTGAACTCACACATCTTTTCTAACTCACTAACTCCTGTGTCAAGGATCTTCTGTAACAGCCTTTATCAAACTCCCGTGCTCTTGCCTGTTTGATTCTCCTTCCTATCTATAACCTTTCTCCACCTTGCCTGCCATGGTAATATGTCCCTGCTTATATTTCTGCTTTTGCCTACTGACCAAGTCTTGACATAAGTCTTTATCCCTATATTGTCTTTTTGGTACTTGCCTGCCACCATCGGCCCACTTCTCCCAATTAGGCAGATATTCCAATTATTGCCCAGAGTCCACCCCATAGTGAGTCAGAATAACCATCCAAATCACACTCTATGCCAACCGGTCTTTTGTCGGTAATCTCTCCCAAGGCACATCTGTCCTCCTTGAAGAAAAATTGAGAAGAAAAAATTGAAATGGTTAAGATATTCTGTTCTGATATAGGCTATTTATTTATTCATTTATTTATTTATTTATTGAGACAGACTCTCGCTCTGTTGCCCTGGGTAGAGTGCGACGGCTTCTTCATAGCTTATAGAAACCTCAAACTTTTGGGCTTAAGCTATTCCCCAGCCTAAACCTCTTGAGTAGTTGGGACTATAGTCTTGTGCCACTATGCCCAGCTAGGTTTTTTTTTTTTTTTCTATTTTTAGTAGGGATAGGGTTTCACTCTTGCTCAGCCTGGTCTCAAACTCCTGAGCTCAAACAACCAACCTACCTCAGCCTCCCAGACTGCTAGGATTACAGGCATAGGCCACCATACCTAGCCATGATATTAGGTATTGGTTATTTAATGGAAGAAATTGATACCTGATAACAAAGGTCCTAATTGCTATTTGTACTCATCTTGTTTATTCTTGTCATTTGGTGTATGTTCTGTATAGTATATAGAGAAATGAGGAAAATGCTGCCAGTCATAACATTTGTACTTATTTGGGATTCGGTAGGTCAACCTAAACTCTGGGGTATTTGGTTTGGAGACAGCCAGGTGATAGGCATGAGCAACTGTTTGTGTCCTCCACAGGGAGGAACAGCTAGTAAATTTATGATTTGGAGATATGGTTATACTTATAATATTAAAATAACCATTTGTTAAATAAAGTCAGTTGTTATGACCTGATTACAATGATGAATATATATAAAATCATTTATGGAACCTCCTTCCCCTACCATGAAATTTCAGACATGCTATTGCTTAATCATAAAAACCAATGATTTTAATGAAAGCAGATTCCTTTACCAAAAACAAGCTAATGAATGGTCTTGATTGTAAAGAGGAAGGTGGGTCCTGATTTTTGAATTTATTGCCCTTCAGTGAAAGGTGGAGTTATGGTTTGCTACACTGAAAGGTCCACCTTGTCATTTCTACTAGGGAAGGGAGGGTTATCATTCCTTACCTGCCTTCTCCCTGACCCAAATGCTTCTGCCAAACTGAGCCAATTCCTTGTCATTTCCTGAACATATTTCATGTAGCAATAGCATAGCTTGGGAAGGCTTTAAAGCTCCCATAACCTCCATCAATCCCTCCAAATCCATCCAAAATAAATATCCAAGCTATAGAGCAGTGATGTGTCTTCTACAAAAAGGGGGTTTTGTCATTTTAAGAGAAATCCCCTAGACCTTCCAATCATCCAGATTACCATCCCAAGTTCTTACTGTATAAACTGTCTGGACCTGTCACTAACAATGCTGGTCTTCATGCTTGCAATGGTTCCCCACTCCCATTGCAAACTGATCGATTCTGCTCTTCCTTCAAGAACTACCTCAAATGTTGCTTTCACTGAAAAGTCTTCTCTGTTGCTGTACTCACAATAGGGAATTTTTCTTTTGTGGTGTTATCATGTTTTGCTAAGACTATGACATTTTAAAATCTACATTCCAATGATTTATCTATATCAATCTTCCCCACAATAGTTAGCCTTCACATACAAAGATGATGTATTTCCTGTCCTTAGCTCCTAGCACAGTGCCTTTCTGATATAAGTACTTAATTAGTTATTTAATACATGTACAAATTATGTTGTAAATTTTGAAGTCAATAATTACAAAACCTATTAATAAGCATGTCTTTTTGTAAATCATTTTTATTAAGTGCTTACCGTACTGGATGTTGTACAGAATGCATTATGAACTAATCGAACATGAGGTACTCATATAATCTAGACATGAAAAAACTTAATAATTTCTGATTATACCAATTCAGAAACTGAGACAATCCAGGTGGACCAATCTTACAATCAATTACCTTAGTTAAAAGTTTCTCTCTTAATTTTTGCTAAATAATAGCAACTGTATTCAAAGACCCTAGAACAATTTTAAATTATTTTATATAAAATAATTGATATCCTAATTAAGAATTCATTCTTTTTATCTATTTTTACTAGATTCTCTCTTTTTTTTTTTTTGAGACAGAGCCTCAAGCTGTCCCCCTGGGTAGAGTGCTGTGGCATCACAGCTCACAGCAACCTCCAACTCCTGGGCTCAAGCGAGTCTTCTGCCTCCGCCTCCCAAGTAGCTGGGACCACAGGCGCCTGCCACAACACCTGGTTATTTTTTTTTGGTTGCAGCCATCATTGTTGTTTGGCAGGCCCCAGGCTGGATTCGAACTCACCACCTTAGGTGTATGTGGCTGGCACCTTAGCCACTTGAGCCACAGGCACTGAGCCTACTAGATTCTCTTATAGACGTCTTTTAGAATATAGGTTTTGCTTAGGGTATATTGAATTACAGTATGTGCTTGAGAACAATGGTGCTTAGTGGGAAAGGAACTCACTCTTTTCTCACCTTGACAAAAGCTTATGCAGAAGGTAGACAGACCCAGAAAAGGTACATTTAGGACAAAAGATCTACTTAAATTCCTTTGCTCGGTTGAAGTCCAAATATCTTTAAAGGTTCCAAGAGATATGTTACTCTCTTTCAGACACGCACATGCATGTACATTTCCTCTCATCCAAATCTATTCTCAAGAAAGCATCTGAAAAAATGTCAATGAGTCTTCCTTACTCCGTGGTCCCACATCCCTAAATCTAGTTTTAATAAAGATCAATACCTTGGCACAGAAGTAGAAAATAAAGTTCTGAGGATATTTGGAACCAGATGATAGGGAAATATCTGGGTGAAAGGGAATGAGCCCTCCTTAAATCTATGAAATCACTCCATTTTCACCATTGCCTCTATCACAACTACAAATGTTACGATCCCTGCACTAGGTGAAGGGCACTGATATCAGGATATCAGTTTCACATCTTTGTGACAGTTCACATTGTTTCCCACTCAGACCAGAAATTCTGGCAAAATTCACAAACTTGTTCTTTATTGTGAATTAGGTAAATGTGTCCTGCTGAACTCCTGTGGGCTTTCAGAACCTCTCCAGACACAAAGCAAATCTTCCTTCTTGTCCAAACTTTGATGAATATTGAGTGAGCATTTGAAAACATATTTGTTTTCCAGAAGTAGGTCTTCTGAGTACCTTAGTCTTTTGTCTCAGCTCATCTTAAAATTTCACTGTGAGTTTTCAGTTATTAAATAGGAGTTACTGCATTTTTAGTATGTGAAACACCTTTCCACTGGTAATCCAGTTTAACTTATTATAAAGAAGTTAAGTGTTCTCCTGTATATGGCAAGGGTACATGTCAAATTTATTAAGGGTAGAGTATAATATCTTAACAAAATAATTAAGTAAGTGAGAGGAAGGCTATGTTAACCAGCTTGATGTAAGTATTCCAAATTGTATATAAAATCAGCACATTGTACCCCATAAATGCATTAATGTATACGATTATGATTTAATAAAAATAGAAGAAGTGAAATCTATGATCAGTTTAATTAATGATTGTGTCATCTCTGTGAAAACATGGAATGCAGAGCCAGAAACTAACTTTGGTTACAGTTAATATCAAGATTGGTCTTCCTGGGGCGGCACCTGTGGCTCAAGGAGTAGGGCACCGGTCCCATATGCTGGAGGTGGTGGGTTCAAACCCAGCCCCAGCCAAAAATAGCAAAAAAAAAAAAAAAGATTGGTCTTCCTCCAAGAAGAAGCCAGATATAAATTTGTAGTCAAATTGTATGTAGATAATATGGTGGTTGGAGTGGGTAGGGGAGGTGCTGAAGAGAGAGGAATTCAAAATAGAATCTGTTATTAATGGAACACCAACAAAATCAGGGTAATGACATACCTGTCTAGGCTTTAATGTCTTGGCTAGATGGTGTCCCTATGTGTAAAATGGGCACATTTCTCTCCCCTGCCTATCTGAGGGGTCTGGCTGAGGATAAATGAGATACTTGGAGTGTTTTTGAACATAAGCACTATTGATGGTTAACAAATTACTGTCATTATAAAGGCAAGTCATAGAATGAGAGTCACTTGCAATCCATATAGCTGGCAGAAAACACATTGAGACTATGTAAAGAACATCCACAAATAAAATTTTAAAAGATGACATATCCAATACAAAAATTGATGAAAGATTTGAATAGGCCCTTTCAAAAGAAGATATCTAAAAAGTCAATAAAAGTACAAAAGGCACCCAACCTCATTAGTCATCAGGTAAATACAAACTGAAACCATAAAGAGATACTGCCACATATTGATCAAGAATTGAAAAAATGAGAAAGATAGCAAATATCAGGACAATTAGAACTCATTTTGTACAGTGCTGATGGGAGTATAAGCTGAGATATCTATGCTGGAAAACTCTCATTTTTATTCTATATTTTATTTTATATTTTTTAAAAGCTGAGCATAAGCCTTACCCTGTATCCTAGAAATTTCACTCTTAGCTACTCATCTAACATAGATGTTCTCATTTGATTAATGAAAGACATGTATGAGGGCGCTCGTAGCAGTACTATTCATAACAGTTAAACACTGGATTCAATGCCCATCAATACTATGAGTAAATACATTGTAGTAAACCAAAAGAGTAAACACAGTGTGATTCCCTCATGTGAAGTATTATGCAAACATAGGCAACACTAATATATATGATTGTAGACTCCGGAGTAGTTACTTTTTATCAGGGAGTGACTGGAAAGGGAACTCAAGGGGGCTTCTGGGATGATAGTTCTGTTATAATTTTTCATCTGGGTGCTGTTACTTAGAGACTTCAATTTGTGAAAATTCTTTGAGCTGAAACTTAGATTTTCTTTGCTTTTTTGTACATGTGTCATACTTCAATAAAATTTTAAAAAGAACAACCAACATGTTTTCTTTTCTTTCTTTTTTTAGAGACAGAGTCTCACTTTATTGCCCTCAGTAGAGTGCCGTGGCGTCACAGCTCACAGCAACCTCCAACTCCTGGGCTTAGGTGATTCTCTTGCCTCAGCCTCCTGAGTAGCTGGGACTACAGGCACCCGCCACAACGCCCAGCTATTTTTTTGTTGTAGTTTGGCCAGGGCTGGGTTCCAACCTGCCACCCTCGGCATATGGGGCCACATCCTACCCAGGGGGCCACAGGTGCCACCCCAACCAACATGTTTTCTTGGGCCCTGATTTCCTTGGTTGTTTCTGGTATTGATTGGGTGTGTGCTAACAAGCAAATCAAATAATTTGATCTCTCTCCATCTAGCTTACTGTCTGAAAATGGGTTAATAATTACTCTACCCTGCAGGAATCTATGAGGTTCAATTAATTAATCAATTGGTGTAAAAGTAGTTAATGAAAGGAACTTATCTGAAGCAAATTATCATTATTATTGAAATGTCTCAAGAGGCAAACTTTTTTTTTTGAGGCAGAGTCTCACTATGTCACCCTCGGTAGATTGTTGTGGCATCACAGCTCACAGCAACCTCAAACTCTTGGGCTTAAGTGATTCTCTTGCCTCAGCCTTCCAAGTAGCTGGGACTGCAGGCACCTGCCACAACGCCTGGCTAGGTTGCAGTTGTCATTGTTCTTTAGCGGACCCTGGCGGGCCTCAAACCCTCCAGCCTTCATGTATGTGGCCGGCGCCCTACTCACTGAGCTACGGGCACCGAGCCAAGAGGCAAGCTTTTATTTTAGTTAATAATACTGTATACTATGTTTGAAATTTGTTAAGAGAGTAGATCTAAAGTGTTCTCATCACAAGAAAAAAAAATGTAACTATTTGAGGTGATGGATGTGTTAATTAGCTTGATTATAGTAATCTTTTCACAATATGTATGTATATCAAATCATCACATTGTATGCCTTACATATATATAATTTCAATTGATCAATTATGCCTCAAGAAGGCTGTGGAGGGAGTAAAATGATTTGTAACAAGAGGCAACCTATTATGCCATGGTTTCTTTGTTCACCATTAGAATTATGCACGTAGTCTACAGTTCTTTCCAACTATTCTCATTCTTTCGCATTTATTTGTATCAACTTTCCTTATTGTTCACAGTACCTATGTAAACTGTGCACAAGAAAAGCAGCCTGTACAACTTCTTCCGAATATTGTGACATGAGGAAGTTTTTCTTGGAAAACACTTTGATCGGTTCCACGAAAAGTTCTGCAGTGGTACAAAGTATCATTCTTATATGAAATTTAGTCATCCTTTCCTGCTCTACGTGGACAAGAAAACCGCAACTACCCTACAAAGAAAAAGGGAAAAAAAGGTAGATAGGTGGATGGGGAGTGCTGAAATGGAACCAAATAAATGTGCAGTGCTTTTAACCTCTCTCAAATAATAATGATCTTGCTTATAAAGTGGTACTCTTGTTGATGTCCTTGGAGGAAAATGCACTATAAAGTTCAATAAAGTCTCAATTTTAAAAGAATCCATTTCCAATAGTCTTTCAAGAACCCAAACAGCAGCTAGTACAGTTGTCCTCTGTTGTTTTCGTGGAGACCTCATATTCCTCATAAGAGGAGAAACTCAAAGTTTAATTGGCTGTGACCCTGCATGGACAGATGCCTAATTGCACCTAAAATTAAGGGGCATCTCAGGAATCTTAACAAATTAGGAAATAGTGAAGGAGCATTACCTAGACATGGATAAGGAGGTAAGAAATTCAATTTCCTTTTAAGAAATTCAATAAACTCTATCAGAGACAGGAGCTGGAGAAGTTCTTCTCTGGAGCATAGTGAAATAGGATATTGTACTTCTGGAGTCTGTTATTAGTCTCAAACCTTTTATAATCTCTCAAGTAGCTATGCATCTATGGGATAGAGAGTGGTCCCTATCTTTAGAGAACACTGGTATTTACCTCTAATCGGGACAGAATTTTGAATTGCTCAAAACTTTGCTTTCTGTCAGTAGAGGTAACTCACCCAGTCCATTCTCTTTGTCCTTATTTTCCCTCTTACCCAGTATTCAGCTCTTATCCTTCTTTCATCTGCTTGTTTATCCTGTGCCTTCCTCTTTCCCTTCCTCTATCACTTTCTCCTTCCTTTCTTCTTTCTCTCTCTCTTCCTCAATTTCTTTCACATTATTTCTACCTTTCTTTCTTATCTGTGATGGCAGACATCTTGCTCTCAGGCTTTGCCCGTCATGTATGTGTTTATCTAGAAATGTGCACACGTGGAAATTGTTGGAGACTGTGACCAACTGTGATTATCTAAGTGTGGAGTACTTGTTTGGGAGGATATAAACATCTGATGACGATGCTTGTATATATGTGATAAGGACGATCATAGATGTTCCAAGTGACAAGAGAAAATAATTTTAATTCTTATCTTTTTCTAACCAAAATGACTCAGAGGCTCTGTTTTGTGGTTTTTATTGTAGATAACCAGACAGGAGAATTTGCTATTACCTTACTCTGATGTTACCACCTGCATTCTCATATTCTCTCTCTCTCTCTGTCTCTCTCTCTCTCTCTCCCTCTCTCTCTCTCTCCTTTTAAGGTGAAAATAATAAGGTCCAAGGCTAATGTGTCTTATGGAGTCCACACAGTGCTCCACACCATAAAAAGCCCCATGCTTGATTTAGTGCACAGCTCTCACCGTCTTCACATTCTTAGAAATTTTATTTTTGAAGTTGAATTTTGTAAATGTAATCAGATGGGAAAATGGGGCTTGCATGTGAACAGAATAAATACATGCAATATGCATGTCCACCACCATTCTACCCTGTTTGCATAAGGCATGCATGATGTTTCAGGGCACAGAATTCCTGTGGACCCACTCAGCAAGACTTGGAGTGAGTGCAAAAGATGTTGTTAGTCACAGAAACCACACTTTCTTTTTTTTAAATTTCAGCTTAATGTGAGGGTACAGATGATTAGGTCATATTGTTTGTGTTTGTTAGGTGAAGTTTAAGTTGTTGAGCCCTTCACCCAGGTGGTGTGCTGTATACCCTTACGTTGTACCTATTAGGTAAGAGTTTACCAATCCCCCTTCTTCATCTCCTCTTCTTATTCCCTCATCCCCCATCTCCCCCACTTGAAATTAACTGCATTTTTCTCTGATGAGGGGTTGTAGTTGTTTATCTATTGGATTTATAATAGTATTGAGTACATTGGATACATGCTTCTTCATTCTTGTGATACTTTACTAAGAAGAATGTGTTTCAACTCCATCCAACTTAATACAAAAGATGTTGAGTCTCCATCTTTTTATGGCTGAATAGTATTTCATGGTATACATATACCACAGTTAATCAATCCATTCATGAGTTGATGGGCACATGGGATGATTCCATGTCTTGGTGACTGTGAATTGAATTGTGATGAACATTCTAGTGCAAATGTCCTTATGGTAAAATGAACTTTTTTTTTTTAACTTCTGGGTAGATACCTAGTAATGGGACTGTGGGATCAAATTTAAAGTTTACTTTTAGCTCTTTGAGGATTCTCTCTACTTTTGTCCATAGAGGCTGTATTAGTTGGCAATCTCACCAGCAGCATAAAAGTGTTCCCTTCTCTCCACATCCACACCAGCATCAATATTTTGGGACTTTGTGATGTGGGCTGTTCTCACTGGGGTTAGGTGGTATCACAAGGTGATTTTGATTTGCATTTTTCTGATGACTAGAGATGATGAAGATTTTTTTCCATGTGTTTGTTGGCCATTCCTCTGTCTTCTTCAGAAAAGTGTCTGTTCATGATTCTTGCCCACTTATAAATGGGGCTGTTTAATCTTTTTCTGTGGATTAGTTTGAGTTCTCTGTAGATTCTAGTTATTAGTCTTTTGTCATATTTGCAGCATGAAAATGCCTTCTGCCATTCTGAAGGCCGTCTGTATCCTTTCATTATTGTACCCTTAGCTGTGCAGAAGCTTTTTAGTTTTGATTATGTTCCATTCATCTAATTCTGGTGTTGCTATAATTGCCAAGGGGGTCTTTTTCATAAAAATCTTTTCCTGGGACAATATTGTTAAGAGTTTTTCTCAAACTTTCTTCTAGAATTTTTATTATTTTGTGTCTTAAATTTAAATTGTTTATCCAGTGAGAATCAATTTTTGTAAGTGATGAGAGGTGCAGGTTCAGTTTCAGTCTTCTACTTGTGGCTAACCAGTTCTCCCAGCCCCATTTATTAAATAAGGATTCTTTTCCCCAGTGCATGATTTTGTTTGGCTTATCAAAAATCAGATGGCGATTTGTGGCTTGTTTCATTTCTAGGTTCTCTATCCAATTACATAGAGCTATATTTCTATTTTTGTGCCAGTACCATATTGTTTTGATCACTGTGGACTTGCAGTGTAACCTGAAATCTGGTAATGTGATACTTCTAGATTTGTTTCGATTTCTTAGAATTACACTGGTTATTTGGTTTTTTTCCCTGATTCCATAGGAAATAACGTACTATTTTTTCAAGTTTTATTTATTTATTTATTTATTTTTTGAGACAGAGTTTCACTATGTTGCCCTCGGCAGAGTGGCATGGCGTAACAGCTCACAGCAACCTCCAATTATTGGGCTTAAGAGATTCTCTTGCCTCAGCCTCTCAAGTAGCTGGGACTACAGGTGCCCACCACAATGCCTGGCTATTTCTTTTATTGTAGTTGTCACTGTTGTTTAGCAGGCCTGAGCCAGGCTCGAACCTGCCACCTTCGGTATATGTGGCCGGTGCCCTACTCACTGAGCGATGGGTGCCGAGCTATTTTTTCAAGTTTTTATTCAAAGTAAGATGTTGATACTTTAATGGGGATTGCTTTAAATCTATGGATCACTCTTGGTAGCATGGACATTTTGAACAATGTTGATTCTTCCTTGCAATGAGCATGGTACCTTCTTCCCTTTGTTAATGTCTTCTGCTATTTCTTTTCTCAGGGTTTCATAGTTCTCTGTATTAAGATCCTTCACATCCTTTGTTAGATATATTTACAGCTATTTCATTTTCTCTGAAGCTACTGTAAAAGGTATTTTGTCTTTGATTTGATTCTCAGCTTGACTGTTATTGAAGCATATGAAAGCTACTGATTTGTGAATATTGATTTTGTATTCCAAGATGTTACTGTATTCTTTGATCACTTCCAGGAGCCTTGTGGTTAAGATGCTGGGGTTTTCTAAGTATAAGATCATATCATCAGGAAAGAGTGAGAGTTTGACCTCCTCTGCCTCCATTTGAATACCCCTGATATCCTTCTCTTGCCTGATTGCATTGGCTAGAACTTCCTGTGCCATGTTGAATAAGCAGTGGTGATAGTGGTTATCTTTGCTTGGTTCCAGTTTAAAGTGGAAATCCTTTCAGTTTTACTCCATTCAGTATGATATTGGCTGTGAGTTTATTGCAGATGGCCTCTATCAGTTTAAGAAATGTCCCATCTATACCTACTTTCTTAAGTGTTCTTGTCAGAAAAGGATGCTGAATTTTGTTGAATGCTTTTTCTATGTCTATTGAGAGGATTGTATGGTCTTTGTTTTTGATTTTGTTTATGTGATGAAATACATTTATAGATTTACATATGGTGAACCAGCCATGCAACTCTGGGATAAAGTCCTCTTGATTAAAATGTATATATTTTTTAACACATAGCTGTATTCTATTTCCTAGGACCGTTTTGAATGTTTTTGCATCAATATTCATTAAAGGTATTGGTCCATATTTTTCCTTTATTTCTTGGGTACTTTCCTGGTTTTAATATCAGCATGATTGCTTCATAGAATGTGTTCAGGGAGGATTCCTTCCTTCTCTATGTTTTGAATCGGTTCTGCAAAATAGATACGAGCTCCTCTTTGAATGTTTGGTAAAATTCTGGTGTGAAATCATCTGGTCCACAACTTTTCTTCTTTGGAAGATTTTGTATTGTTCTTGCAACTTCAGTGTTTGATATTTGTCTGTTCAAAATTTCTAGTTCTTTCTGGTTGAGTTTAGGGAGGTGGTGTAATTCCAGGTATTAGTTCATTTCCTCCATGTTTCCAAATCTCTGGTCATAGGTTTTTCGTAATAATCAGTGATGATCCTTTGTGTCTCAGTCATACCTGTTACTATTTCCCCTTTTTTGTTTTGGATTGAAGTTATTAGAGATCTTACCTTTCTGTTTCCAGTTAATCTGGCCAAGGGTTTATCAATATTAATCTTTTCAAGTAATCAAGTTTTTGTTTTGCTGATCTTCTGAATGGTTCTTATGTTCTTAACTTCATTTAATTCTGACTTAATTTTGGTTATTTCTTTTCTTCTGCTAGGTTTGGGATTGAATTGGTCTTCTTTTCCTAGCTCCTTGGGATAGTTCATTAGGTCGTTGGTTGCATTCTTTCTGCTTTTTCAATGTGGCCATTTAATGTGATAAAATTCCCTCTTAGGACTGCCTTTGCAGTATCCCACAGGTTCTGATAGCTGTGGCTTCATTATCATTTTGTTTGAGAAATCTAGTAATTTCTTTCTTTATCTCCTCTTTGACCAATCTGTCATTCAACATAAGGATGTTTAGTTTCCATAAATTTATGTGGGGATGAATATATTTGCTGGAGTTGAGTTCTACTTTATTCGGTGGTGGTCCAAAGAAGATACAAGGTATAATTTCTATTCTTTTAAATTTGTTGAGATTTGATGTGTGCCCTAAGATGTGATTTGGAGAATGGTCCAGGAGCTGACAAGTAGAATGTATACTCAGTTTTATTGAGATGGAATGTTCTATATATGTCTATTAAGCCCATTTGTTCTAAAGTCTTGTTTAAGTCCATTGCTTCTGTGTTTAGTTTCTGTTTGGAGGATCTTTCCCTTTCTGTCAGAGGAGTGTTGGACTGCCTAGTTATTATGGTTTTGTAGGATATCATATTGTTCAGATCGGTTAGGGTTTGTTTTATATACAATATTGCCCCCAGAATCTGAATGCCCCAGTATGCGAACAACTTGGAATCTGAAAGAAAAATTCCAGCAAATGTACGCTGCTTGGGAATCTTAATGCCCAGCACATTGTTCGCGTGTTTTTGTACATACATTTCCCCAGCACTTGGGCCACCCATGTGCTTTGGCTTTCAGTTCCTTGTTGTAAGCTGTAATGAAAGAATCTCATGTGATTTTTGCTGTTAATTTTATGCTTTTGTGCCTGTTTTCTGTTTTTTTTTAATATAAAAGCAACTAAGTATATTCGCCATGGGTCCATAAAAAGTGTAGTGAGGAAAATAAGAGTAAGAAGGAAAGCTGTTAGAGCTACAGTTGAAGTTAAGAGTGATCTTATCACTAAGCATGAAAGCGGTACACATGTGGCTAATCTTGCTACTATGTTCAGGACGCCTAAATCAACTGTATGATTTTGAAAAATAAAGAAGCTATCAAAGCAGCTAATGTGGCAAAAGGGGTTATGACGGTGACCTCTAGGAGACTGAAAAGTATGGAAGACATGGAACAAGTCTTCTTAATTTGGATGAATGAAAACCAGCTGGCTGGTGATGTGATTTCTGAGACTATAATTTGTGAAAAATTCAGGGTCCTCCACTATGATTTAGTGAAAGGCATGCCTGATACCAGTGCTCGAAAGGAAGTTTAAAACTAGGAGGGGGTGGTTCAAGAACTTTAGGAAAAAGACTGGAATCCATAGTGTTATTACGCATGGAGAGGCTGCCAGTTTGCAAAGGAGTTTAAGGAGTTTGTGAACAGCAAGGGGGTGTGTTTCAAACCAAGTGTTCGATTGTGATGAAACAAGCCTTTATATTTTTAGGTTTTCATATTTTTAATTTTATTAATTTACATTTTTATTCAAAACATTATTATTTGTTCATCATAATAATATTTTACCTTAAAATTCAGTGTAATTACCGTCAAAGTCATTTTGAAGATTTGAGTTTGTGGGACCCAGGAACAGATTAATCAGTTCTATTATTTTAAAGGGGAAAAATTATCTGGGAACTCAAATGATTTAGAACTTGAATAGGGCTCTGAAATGGATGAAGTTCAGATTCCCAGGTATCACTGTTTCTAGGAGCATTTAAATTGGTGCATGGATATCTAATATTGAAATGTCTTCTTGTAGTTTTCTCCCCTTGACTAATGTATACTATCTATCTTTGTCTTTCTCTATTTTTGTTGGTTTAAATCTGATTATTGCTGCAAATAAAATTGGAACATCTGCTGTCTTCTGATTTCCATTTGCCCGAGACATTGTCTTCCAACTCTTCACTTGGGTCTTGTTTTGTCCTTAGAGATTAGGTTTATTTCCTGGAGACAGCATAGAGTTGGCTTGAGCTATTTATTTATTTATTTATGACAGAGTCTCACTATGTCACACTCAGTAGAGTGCTGTGGCATCACAGCTCACAGCAACCTCCAGCTCTTGGGCTTAAGCAATTCTCTTGCCTCAGCCTCCAGAGTAGCTGAGACTACAGGTGCCCACCACAACAGCTGGCTATTTCTTTGTTGCAGGTGTTTAGTTGGCCCGGGCCAGTTTCAAACCCACCAGCCTCGATGTATGGGGCTGGCCCCATAACTACTGTGCTATGGGCACCGAGCCTTTTTTTTTTTTTTT
>NW_003852550.1:2892177-2909311 GCF_000181295.1 Otolemur garnettii
TTTTTTTGGTTGCAGCCGTCATTGTTCTTTGGCGGGCCAGGCTGGATTCAAACCCGCCACCTTCGGTGTATGTGGCTGGCGCCTTAGCCACTTGAGCCACAGGTGCCAAGCCCAATTCACATTTCTTAAGAGAATTGATAAATATGGTGGTGTTCAGTTCATCTTATTTTGTGGAGGTGTATTGGTTAGTTTTATCATGCACCGTTATGGAAGCTAGGCTTTGTCCTTTAATTTCTGGCTGTCTTTACCTTGGTGATGCTTCATTATGATGGTCTATGCGAAAATGGCCTGAGTACTTTCCGAAGAGCTGGTCTTACTGTGGCAAAATTCTTCAATGCTTGCCTGTCAGTAAAATATTTCATTTCTCCACCAAATAGGAAACTTAGTTTAGCAAGATACCGAATCCTGGGCTGAAAATTGGTTTGTTTAAGAAGGTAAAAGGCAAATGACCACCCTCTTCTGACTTCAAAAGTTTCAACTGAAAAGTTTGCTGTCACCCTGATATTTTTCCCCTTGTAGGGAAGAAGTTGCTCTTGCTTTGGTGCTGACAGAATATTCTTTTTCATTTTAACTTTGGCCAAGTTAGTTACAATGTGTCTAGGAGTTTTGTTGTTTGAACTGAGTCAAGCTGGTGTTCTGAAAGTATCTAGTATCTGAATTTCTGGATCTCTCACAATGCTCGGAAATAATCCACCAGGATGTCCTAAAGTAGAGATGCCAAGCTTCTAGGACTCTCTTCTCTCCTTTCAGAACCCTATGATTTGAATGTTCATGAATTTTGTGTAGTCCCACATCTCTTTAAGAGCTAGTTCTTCTTTTGCTCTTTCCTTTTCTGCCTTTTTGAATGCTTGGGTTCGTTAAAATGTCTTGTCTTTGGTTTCTGAGATTCTGTCTTCTCTATGTTGTACTCTATTGCGGGGACTCTCTAATGTATTTCGAAACTTCTTGAATGTCTTTTTCAATTCCTAGAGTGCTACTATATCCTTCCTAATTATGTCCAGATTCTGGTCACTTTGTCTTTAATTTCACTTTTTCTTGAAATAGTTTTTGGCCTTCTTTTTGGATTTCCTTTCCATCTTCTCTTCAATTCCATTCATCTTATTTAGAATTCATACTCTAAATTCTATTTCTGTCATCTCAGTTTCTCTATGGATGGTATTTTCAGCTGTATCTCCCTTGTAATCTCTTGGGAGTGTTGATTGATTCTGATTTTTCATGATTCCTGGGTTCTTTTGCTAATTCCTCTTCATGTGTATTTTCAGTTTATTTACATGTTTATTATACTTTTTAAGCTGCGGTGTTAGATTGTCCCTAAAATATTATTAAGAGATAATTTAGATGGAAGGGAGTCCCCTAAGTAGCATCCAAGAGATCTGTTTCAAACCTAAAACTGTCTTGCTGAAATCATATCCAGATGCCCCAGGATACAGAGCTTGCCACGCCCCTTCACCACTGATTGAATGAACCACTGCTTACACCTGTGGTCCCTCCCACACACGGCCTCCCCCTCAGGGCTACAAAGTGTGAGGGTCTCTGAGAACTGGCCTTGCTGTCTCCAGGTTTGGTGGGCAGGACCCTCAGGTGACACACCCAGACAGGGGGCAGCTTGAACTGTTCCAGCCCAAGTGTCAGCTCCACTCTCCGACAAATTAACAGAGCTGCATTTTTGCCAGAGTCCAGGCTGCAACAGATTCTAAATGCCATAGCTTTCATCTGGGGTAAGTGAAGGGGAATCTGGGGCATGCCCAACTATTCCCACTACAGTGCCAGTCCTGAGGGCAAACAAATTCAAAAAGCCGTGGTCCTCACTGAAGTCTGGGCCACAGCAAATTTGAAATGCCATGGCTTTCACCTATAGTTGGGAATGGAAGCTCTATGGTTTCCCATCTGCTTCCTGGGAAATTCCCAGAGCTGGTTCGTGTAAGGCGAGACCCACCCCTCTCCAAGTCAGCAGGAGGGTGGTTGGGGTCCAAGTGACAGAGAGGCCCTGCTGGGCACAGATGTCAGACCTGCCACTCCAGAAGGTTGGGAAAGTTTCCCCCTAGCAGAAGGGAGACTCAGGTGAGACCTTACCTCACCAACGTTAGTGTAGTTGAGCCACCATTTCCTCCCTTAGCAGGACTTGGGGTGAGGAGCACTCAGTTCACCAGGGCACACAATGCAGAGGTCCCTCAAAGATCCTGTCAGACATGTTGGGATGGGGCAGGGCCCGCCTCCCTCTCCTCTCATGACTGGCTAAGGATCCTGCCAGTTGCCAGTGAAAGAGCAAGTGGCCTCTGTCATCCTTACTTTATTAGTTGGTATGGAGGCTGTGTAGGGGTCAAATCTGCTCCTTCACCTTTCTGGTGCCTGAGGATGGGGAGGCTCCTCCAGGTTGTCTGGGTCCGGCTAGTACTCTGACTCACTCACCAGGAAACAAGCCTCTACAGGAGGCAGTCTGTGGGGCAACCAAAGAAAGATGGGGGATGGTTTGTGCCTGCAAGGCAGCGAGGCACTGGAGCCAAAATTGCTCACTATTCTGCCAAACAAGAGGGGAGCCCAGAGGAGGATATTCCTAGGTACAGGAAAACTGGGACTTCCCTCATGGCACTCCTGTGGGGTGAGAGATCTTGTGATTCTCTACTTGGAGGGGCCCTGGGTGGGGTAGGGATTTTCCTTACCCTTCTATTCTCCCAGCTCCTCCAGTCTGGTCCACTCTATAAATGTCTTCTGTTCTCTTACTTCCTCTTTCTCGTCTTTGTCCCTGCAGTTTGTCTCAGTGGGGTTGCTGCGTGCCTTGATTTGTTCTCCTTGTGATCTACCCCCTAATTTCAACTTCTCCAAGTTTGTTTCTGTTTAATTTTTCTTCTTCTGGATGGGAACTTCTGGCAAAAGCTGCCTCTAGTGAGCCATCTTGCGCCCTCCCACCCCCGGCCACACTTTCTATTCCTATGAGAACTTGGTTCTAACACAGAAACAAGGGAGCAATGATATTTTTGAAAAAAGATGATTTATCAAGGGCCGCTATCATATTCTTTCTTACTGGTGTTACTTCCCCATATTACCCAACCACTTAAGCTGAAAGCAACGAATATTAGACAAGGAAAAGGTAGAACAAACCATTGTTCCTTTTCCTTTCAGTCTTTCCATAGTGTTGAGAAAGACAGTGTTGGGGGAATATCGGTGTAAAAATAAGTGAAGGGAAAACAGTGAGTTAGTTTTCTGCAGTGTTCTACTGTTCTGGTAAGAATAACATTGATAATCATGTATGGGCTGCAAAATACGAACTGTGTCATTTCAGTGATTCTACATATGAGTTTGATGATCTTATAATTGCTTCTGAAACTGCTATTGCATGATGTAAAGTGAATAATAAAGGGCATGCTAATAATCTAAAATTTTATTATTGTACTGCTTATAATATATCATTAACTAGCAAATAGAAAGCGCTATTAAAAGTTGAGGGTTATAGTTTTCCTATGAGAGCTATACATTAGTTTCATAATAGGGTTGAGTACATTGGATATTTTTTTCTTCCATTCTTGTGACTTAATAAAAAAATTAAAAAATAAAAGTTGAGGGGATGAAAGGCAAGCTGCAGAAGAAAGGGGAAATGATTTATATTTTACTACAGCTAATGGTATTTTTTAAAACAGAGAGCTCCACATTTTTGTTTTTCAATGAACCCTGTAAATTATGTGGTTGGCCCTCCTCAGGTCTGAGAGTGTTTCTGTTGCTTTTTGTTTTTGTTTTCATTTGCAGGTAGGGTGTTGATTCACCCAGGCAGATGTGGGCTGGGGAATATTCACTGCTCACAAAGAACAGAACAGAAAAAACTATTTTCCTCCTTCCTATTAATCTAAAACCCTATAATATCAATTCACACACTTCTGTCTACATAATTATGACAAAAAGGAATTCTTGAGTGATTTGGATGATGGAAATCTTTGATTTAAGTATGAAAACTTTCCTTTTTCTTAATGACAGGTGTGAAATTTCCATTCAAATTGAATTTTTCACTCAAATTATGAAAATAATGATTTCAACTCTTTGTCTTTTTCTTTCTTTCTTTTTTTTTTTTTTTACGAGACAGAGTCTCACTTTGTCTTCCTCTGTAGAGTGCTGTGGCATCACACCTCACAGCAACCTCAAACTCTTGGGCTTAAGTGATTCTCTTGCCTCAGCCTCCCAAGTAGCTGGGACTACAGGCACCCACCACAATGCCCGGCTATTTTTAGAGATAGGGTCTTGCTCTGGCTCAGGCTGTTCTCAAACCTCTGAGCTCAGGCAATTCACCAACCTTGGCCTCTCAGAGTGCTAAGATTACAGGCATGAGCCACTGCCCCCAGCCTCTTTGTCTTTTTCTATGTAACAATCACTAAACATTTTTTCTCTTGGAGGTTATCTAATTAGTCTAAAGCAGCAGTTCTCAACCTGTGGGTCATGACCCCTTTTTAACAATGAAAATACATTGCGGCATTAGGAAAGTTGAAAACCACTGGTCTAAAGGGTAAATAGCACCCTTCTCATTCATCCAGGCTAAAAACTTGACTGTCACCTTTGGTCTTGTCCCTTATAACCCACTCTAATTAGTTCTACTCTACAATAGTCCTGAGATCCATTTCTTCCTCTCCACTACCTCTTTACTATTCATGATTGCTCACCTGGACTGTTACAATACTTGGTTATCTAATCTCCTTGTTTCCAAATCCCGCAACGACTCTCCTCAAAGTTGTCATATTCACTATCTTAGAATACAACTCTGATTGTGTCACTCCTGATCCCAAATCCTTTAGTGGTTTTCCATTGCCCACTGGATGAAATCCAGACCCCTCAACCTGACATCCAAGATCCTTTAAAGTATGGTTCCAATGCACTTCTTTAACTTCATATCTTCACATCTTGACCCATAGCCAAAACTGACCTCTTGTTCTTTGTTCAAATATTTCATGGTGCTCATACTGTTCCCTTCCTGTTACCCCACAACTCTGCATCTACAAATCCTACCTATCCTGTAAGTTCAAATGTCAGTCTGCAATGCCTTTTCTTTATATTTCCAATGCCTAAAATGAAAATAATTTTCAATCCTTTGAAAACCCAAGTATTTTATTTGAACACCTCTTACAATATTTATCTTTCCACCTTTCATTAAAAATTTTTGCATTTTGTCAAAATTTTGTCATTTACACTAGTTTATAATTTACTTATTTATTTTGAGACAGAGTCTCACTATGTCACCCTTGGTAGAGTGCCATGGCATCACAGCTCACAGCAAACTCCAGCAATTCTCTTGCTTCAGCCTCCCAAGTAGCTGGAACTATAGGCGCCCGCCACAACACCCGGCTATTTTTTGTTGCAGTTGTCATTGTTGTTTTAGGTGGGCCAGGCTGGGTTCAAACCCACCAGCCTGGGTGTACATGGCTGGCGCCATAACCACTATGCTATAGGTGCTGAACCAGTACAATGTATTTATGTCAATAAATACTTGTGCTTTTATTATAATTATCTAGTATAATAATATAATATATGATATATATATATAATAATCTATCTTTAGAGATTTGAAACTCATGCCTGATCCATAGAATGTACTGAAAAATGTTAAAATGACAAATGGATGTATGGATAGATGACTGAATAATAATTTTTCCCCAGACAATGGGTAGAATACCAAGAGGGTTAATGAATATTAAAAGCCTTCTGAAATTCTCAGTTGAAAATCCCTTTAAATACAAAGTGTAAATATTTGACAAATGAAAAAAAACAAACAAACAATGACTTATAATGAGCAATTTTAGTTTTGGAAAAAAGGACTTGTATTTTAGTAAACTGAAACAAAACAAATAAAAAAATGGAATAGTTAATATTGTAGAATTACTTAAGATAAAAAACAGACCTCATAAATTCCTCATTCTCTTACTCTGTCACATTTTATCCCTGAAGTATCTTAGATCATGTCCCTTCCTATCCACTCCTACTGGCTTGGTCAATAATTTCATATTCTTTTATCTGTACCATTGCAAATTGTCTACCATTCTTGTTACTTTCAGTTTCACTAAACTATACAGATGCCTTAAAAGCAGCTAAAATAACAATAATTCCCTTATTTTAAAGCCTTTGAAGAACATACCATGCTCATGGCTGAGAAGAATCAACACTGTTAAAATATCTATACTAACCAAAGTGATCTACAGATTTAATGCAATCTCATTAAAAAAACTAACATCATACTTTAAAGAACTGGAAAAAATAGTTTGCTGTTTTCTATGGAACCAGAAAAACCCCAAATAGCCAATGGAATTATAAGAAATAAAAGCAAATCTGGAGGCATCACATTACCAGACTTCAGATTATAGTACAAGTCTATAGTAATCAAAACAGTGTGGTACTGGCATAAAAATAAAGACATAGATCTAAGGAACAAAATAGAGAACTCACAGATAAAATCAGCCACATATCACCATTTGATAAACCAAACAAAAGCATACACTGGGGAAAATAATTCCTATTTAATAAATGATTCTGGGAGCCCTGGTTAGCCACATGTAAAACACTGAAACTGGACCCTAAGCCCTCATCAATTAAAAAAATTATACAAGAATCAACTCATGCTGGATACAAGATTTAAATCTAATAATAAAACAATAAAAAATCTGGAAGAAAGTGTGAGGAAAACTCTTAACCATATCAACCTGGGGAAAGGTTTTATGAAGAAGACTGATTGGCAATTGCAGCAACACCAAAAATAAATAAATGGGACCTGGTCACACTTAAAAGCTTCTGCACACCTAAGGACACAACAAACAAAGCTAATAGACAATCCTCAGGATGAGAGAAGATATTCACATGTCATAAATCTGACAAAGGGTTAATAACCAGAATCTACAAAGAATGCAATCAAATCAACAAGAAAAGAACAAACCACCCAATTAAACACTAGGTAAGAGGCATGAACAGAACCTTCTCCCAAGAAGATAGATGAATGGCAAAAAAAAAAAAAAAAAAAAAAAGAAAAGAAAAGGAAAAATTATCATCATCCCTAGACATCAGAGAAATGCAAATCAAAACCACCTTGTGATACCACCTAACGCAGTGAGAATAGCCCACATCACAAAGTTCCAAAGCTGCAGATACTGGCATGTGTGTGGAAAGGGAGCAGCACTTATAAACTGTTGGTAGGATTACAAACTAATACAGCTTTAGAAAGGTGTATGGAAAATCCTGAAAGAGCTAAATGTAGACCTTCCATTTGATCCCACAATCCCATTACTAGGTATTTACTCAGAAGAAAAATCATTTTATTATAAGAATGTTTGCACTGAAATATTTATAGCATCTCAATTCACAATTGCAAAGATGTGGCAACAACTCAAGTGCCCATCAGTCCATGAATGGATTAATAAATTGTGGTATATGTATGCCATGGAATACTATTCAGCCATAAAAAGATGGAGACTTTACATCATTTTTTTTTTAACCTAGACAGATATGGAAAACATTCTCCTTAATAAAGTATCCCAAGAATGAAAAAGAAAATATCTCATGTACTCAATATTAATTTGAAACTACTAGATGAACAACTACAAGTCCACATGAGAGAAAAATACAACTAAATTCAAGAAGTGGATAGGAAGTAGGAGGAAGGGGGTTCATAAACTCCCAATGTAGCGGTATATGGCACACCTCCTGGGTAAAGAACTCAGCTACAACACAGACTTTACCTAACCAATGCAAAGAATGTAACCTAATCATATTCACTCTTACATTAATCTGAAATCAAAAAAGAAATAAAAACCTTTGCCTATTCCTCATTGCCTACATAAATATAGTATAACTTTTTTTACATAGGTATACAAAGTTTTCCAAAATCTGACCCAAATCTATTTGCAAAGATGATCATTGATTTTTTCATCATCTTTTCAGTTTCCTAATTTAAGAAAAAAAAACCCCATATAATTCAGGGTACTCTTTAATTGTAGAAGTCAAAGCTCAAATTTCTAGCCTCTCTTGCTGCTAGAAAGCAGGCACATAACCTAGTATTTGCCAAACAGGCACTTACGAGATGTTAATTTGCAAGTGAGCAACATGAAAAACTGGCTCTGCAAAGAGCTCTCATTTTTTTCTGGCACAAGTGCTGGCAGAAGCATCCAACTTTCAGGAGTAGCAGCAGCACAAACATGGCATTGGTACTGATGGTAGTAGCAGTTACAGTCAAGTTGAGTCCCTGGCAGTTAATGTTTGGCAGTAAGAGATGTTGCAATTTCTGCTTGTCAGGTCAGTTTTATGGTGTGTTTTGGGGTATTATAATTCCTGGAATCTTAGCCTTAAGCTTGTTTCTTCAGCCCTCCCAATGATACTATGAGCCACCTAATATCAATTAACAAATGTCTTTATTGCTTTAAATAACTAGAGTAGGTTTTGTTTCTTGCAAACAGAACTCTGAACAGATATGATCCATGTTTGGTCTTATTTTATGCATTCACACGCACAAATATTTCTCTCTCTCTCTCTCTCCCTCCCTCCCTCCCTCCCTCCCTCCCTCCCTCCCTCCCTCTTGTATTTCTACAGATCAAATACATTTGGGGAGAGAGAGAGGGGGGAGATCTCATTTTTCTGCCACATTTGATCTCGTGCATACTGCCAGATTACATTACTGGCTCATGACTCTATGCCTTTCCTTCTTTGCTTTCCTCTTCTTAACATGCACTCCATTCTCCCCACACTCCGAAATCTAGATCATTCTTGGTGCTCTTCAAAATAGGATACTGAAACACTTTGAACATATGTCCCAAGGACTCTCAGCCACCCTTTTAAGTTACTTCAGCACAGAATTCACAGCCTTCTTGAGCATCCCCAAAGTAGGCTGTCTTACAATGAAGTTCATATTCCTGAGGTTGTCCTCAAAGACATAGTACTTGGCACATAAAATTTCCCCCAATTTTCCTCCCCTTAAAGCAACTTGACTTCATTGTTTTGACAGAAGTTTTTTTCTTTAATTAAATTTAATATTTTAATTAAATGTACTCGTTTTTATTACAAAGAATAATACATAAGTATATTCTCACTGTGAAAAATTTGAGCAATGCAGGTGAGAACTTACCAGTCACCCTCCCTCCTCCGCTGTAGGAAAGGAAATACCTAATTTCAGATTACTTTAGCCCTGTCATACTAAAGGCGGATAGAGACTAAGAAGAACTTACAAAAGTTCACTTCCAGAGATAAATGATCACTAAAAGACTGACATTCAAAGGACCACAGAACACTTTCTCCTCTCTCCATATTTTACTCTACATTACAAAAGACATATTTACAGCAGTTACTTCTACCAAGTACATCAGGTCTGGGTATCAAGAAAAAACTACAAGATGTATGAAAAAGCAGAGTTTAAGGAGACATCAGATCAGACTCAAATATGGCAGGAATGTTGAAATTATCAGACTTAAAATTTAAAACAACTTTGAGTAAGATGCTAAGTACTCAATGAATAAAGTAGAAAATGCAAAAGAACAAATGGGTGATGTAAGGAGAGAGATGGAAATTGTAAAAAAGGACCATAAAGAAATGCTAGAGGTGGCTTGGCACCTGTGGCTCAAGTGGCTAAGGTGCCAGCCACATACACCTAAGGTGGCAGGTTCGAATTCAGCTTGGGCCCACCAAAAACAACAATGATGACTGCAATCAAAAAAATAGCTGGGCATTGTGGCAGGTGCTGGGAGCCTGAGGCAGGAGACTCACTTCAGCCCAGGAGTTGGAGGTTGCTGTGAGCTGTGATGCCATGGTACTCCACCCAAGGGGACAGCTTGAGGCGCTGTCTCAAAAAAACAAAAACAAAAAAAAAAAAAAAAAAAGAAAAAAAAAAAAAAAAAAAAAAAAAAGGAAAAAGAAAAAGAAAAAGAAATGCTAGAGGTAAAATACATTTTTGTAATAGAAATGAAAAACACCTTAGGTGGACTTACCATTAGACTGGACACAGGTGAGGAAAGAATCTCTGAACTTGAATATATCTCTGTATAGATGCCAAAGCTGAAAAATAAACAGAAAAAAGACTTAAAAAAAAAAAAAAGAACAGACTATCTAAGATCACTTGGACAATCACATAATGAGAAATTTTTTTTAAAAAAGAAAGAGATAAAGGAACAAAAAATGGAAACAATAATGACCGATAGTTTTCCCAAATTAATGTCAGGCATCAAGCTATGGTTCCATAAAGCTCAGAAAATTACCAAAAAATTTACACCTAGGAATATTGTCCAACTACAGAAAAGCAAAGATAAAGAATAGGCCAGGTACAGGGAGTCACGCCTATAATCCTAGCACTCTGGGAGACTGAAGGCATGTGGATCACTTGAGCTCACAAGCTCAAGACCAGCCTGAACAAGAGTAAGACCACATCTCTAGAAAATAGCTGGGCACTATGGCAGGCACCTGTAGTCCTAGCTACTCAGGAGACTGAGGCAAGAGGATCTCTTGAGCCCAAGAGTTTGAGGTTGCTGTGAGCTATGATGTCATGCACTCTACCCAGGGCAACAAAGTGAGGTTCCGTCTCAAAAAAAAAAAAAAAAGAAAAAAGAAAAAGAAAAAAAATGGGGGGAAGGGAAAAAAGAAAGATAATGAAAAAAGCCGTAAGTACAAAACACCTTAACTTACGTGAATCAAAAATAAGAACTATATCTTACTTTCTGACCTGTCCAAGAAAATCATGCAACCAAGAAGCAAGTACAGTGAAATATGTAGAGTAATGGGAGAAAAAAATTAAAAACTCCACCAACCTAGAATTCTGTACCATGCAAAATTGTCCTTCAAAAGTGAAAAAGAAATAAAGACTTTCATAGACAAACAAAAATTGAGGAAATTTGTTGCACTAAGCCTGCCTTGTAAGAAATGTTAAAAGAAATTCTTTTTTTTTTCCTTTGAGACAGAGTCTCAAGCTGTCACCCTGGGTAGAGTGCCATGGTGTCCCAGCTCACAGCACCCTCAAACTCTTAGGTTCAAGCAACTCAGCCTCCCAAGTAGCTGGGACTACAGGCACCCATCGCAATGCTTGGCTATTTTTTGTTGCTGTAGCAGTTGTCATTGTTGTTTTAGCTGGCCTAGGCCAGGTTCAAACCCACCAGCCTTGGTATATATGGCTGGCACACTACCCACTGAGCTACAGGTGCCGACCAAAGAAATTCTTTAAAGAGAAAAAAAAGTAAAAAGGATCAGAAACTCTATTTACATAAATAAATGAAGATAATTGGAAAAGGTATAAGTAACAATAAAATTAAATTTGTTTTCCTTTTTCTTAAAAGAAAAAAGATCTTTCTTAAAAGATACTATTGTTTGGCTCGGCGCCTATAGCTCAACCGGCTAAGGCGCCAGCCACGTACACCTAAGGTGGCGGGTTCGAATCTCCAGCTCGGACCCGCCAAACAACAATGACGGCTGCAACCAAAAAATAGCCGGGCGTTGTGGCGGGCGCCTGTGGTCCCAGCTACTTGGGAGGCGGAGGCAGGAGACTCGCTTGAGCCCAGGAGTTGGAGGTTGCTGTGAGCTGTAATGCCACGGCACTCTACCCAGGGGGACAGCTTGAGGCTCTGTCTCAAAAAAAAAAAAAAAAAAGATACTATTGTTTGTTCAAAATAATAATAGCAACGATATATTAAATTATATATATTTCTGTGCTTATGTATAAAGAAATGAATTATAGCAGTGATTCTAGGGATGGGAAAGATGAATTAGAATTATTTAATTACTATAAGTTACTTACACTACCAATGAAGTAGCATAGTGCCATTTGAAAGTGGAATTGGGGGCAGCACCTGTGGCTCAAAGGAGTAGGGTGCTGGCTCCATATACTGGAGGTGGTGGGTTCAAACCCAGCCCTAAAAACTTCAAAAAAAAAAAAAAAGGAAAGAAAGTGGAATTGGATTAGTTAAATGTATATTGCAAAATTTAAGGCAACCACAATAAAATAATGAAAGAAGTACAAGCGATTTGCTATAAAGGACAGAAATTATAATCATATAAAATGCTCAATTAAAACTAAATGGCATAAATAGAGTAGAAGACAAAATTTGAAACAAAGAATAAGGGGGAGAAATAGAAAATAATAACAAATGTGGTGGATATTAATCCAACTTACATTAGCAATCATTGTGAACATTAGTGGTTTAAATGCAGAAATTAAAGAGATTGCTTGAGTGGACTAAGAAACAAGACCCAAGGATATATTTCTTATTAAAAAACCTCACTTTAAACATGAAGACACATAGATTAAAAGTAAAAAGATGAAGAAGATTCCAATCACAAGAATACAGGATAGCCACATGTATAATATATTGATGTTAGACAGAGCAAATTTCAGACCAAGAAAAGATATCAGTGATAAAGAGGGGAATTACATAATGATAATCCAATTTCCCAAGAAGACGTAACAATCCTTAATGTATATAAGGACTGCTGTGCCTAAAAACTGATAGAACTACAAGGAGAAATAGATGACTCACTATTATAGTTGGAGACTTCAAAATCCCTCTATCAGAAATGGACAGATCTAGCAGGCCAAGAAAATAAATTGTAAGGACAGAGTTAAACTAAATACCATTACTCAGCCAGATATAATGAACATCTATAGATTACTTCATTGAACAACGGCAGACTACACATTAATCTCAAGCTCATGGAACATTCACCATTGATCAACCACATGCTAGGTCACCTAATCAAATTTAAAAGAATAGAAATCATGTAATATCTACTCTCAGACTACAATGAAATTAGAAATCAATAACAGAAGGATAATTTGGAAATCCCCAAATAGTTGCAGATTAAACAACACATACCTAAAAGGCATGTAGGGGGTGGCACCTGTGGCTCATTGGGTAGGGCTTGGCCCCATATACCGAGGGTGCAGATTTGGCCTGGCCAAACTGCAACAACAACAAAAAATAGTCAGATGTTGTGGCTAGTGCCTGTAGTCCCAGATATTCAGGAGTCTGAGGCAAGAGAATTGCCTAAGCCCAGGAGTTAGATGTTGCTGTGAGCTGTGACACAACGGCACTCTACCAAGGGCAATAAAGTGAAACTCTGTCTCAAAAAAAAAAAAAAAAAAAGCATGTAGGTTTAAAAAAACTTCAAAATAAATTAAAAAATATGTTGAACTAAAGGAAAATGAAAATACAACTTATTAAAACTTGCAAGATGCAGCAAAAGCATTCTTTTTTTTTTTTTTTTGAGACAGAGCCTCAAGCTTTCCCCCTGGGTAGAGTGCCATGGCATTACAGCTCACAGCAACCTCCAACTCCTGGGCTCAAGCGAGTCTCTTGCCTCCGCCTCCCAAGTAGCTGGGACCACAGGCGCCCGCCACAACGCCCGGCTATTTTTTTGGTTGCAGCCGTCATTGTTGTTTGGCGGGTCCGGGCTGGGGATCCGAACCCGCCACCTTAGGTGTACTGTGGCTGGCGCCTTAGCCGGTTGAGCTATAGGCGCCGAGCCAGCAAAAGCAGTCTTAGAGGAAAACTTATAGCATTGAATAATTATATTATGAAATAATAATAATCTAAAACCAATAACCAAGCTTTCACCTTATGAAGCCAGAAAAGAGGGCTCAAATACAACTCAACTTTTCCTAACAAACGTAAATAATGTAACCTAATTGAATGTACCCTTATTGTAATCTAAAATAAAAAAGAAAAGCAAATTAAATCCAAAGTAAGCAGAAGAAAAGAAATAAAAATCAGGGGAGACGTCAATCAAATTGAAAGCAGAAAATCAATAAAGGAAATAAATGAAACCAAAACCTGGTTCTTTGAAAAGATTAATAAAATTGATAAGCTCCTAACTATGAAAAAAAGGGAAGAGGCTCAGTGTCTGTAGCACAGTGGTTATGGAGCCAGCCACATACACCAAGGGTGGTGGGTTCAAACCCCACCTGGGCCAGCTAAACAACTGCAACAAAAAAATAACCAGGCATCGTGGTGGGTGCCTGTAGTCCCAGCTACTTGGGAGGCTGAGGCAGGAGAATTGCTTAGGCCCAAGAGTTTGAGGTTGCTGTGAGCTGTGATGTCACAGCACTCTACTGAGGGTGACATAGTGTGACTCTGTCTCAAAAAATAAAAAAGAAAGAAAGAAGGATAAAAAGGGAAGAGAATGCAAATTACCAACATCAGAAATGAAAAAGGGCCATAGCTACTGATCTTATGTACATCTTTAAAAGACTAATAAATATTATAGGGTGGTGCCTATGGCTCAAAAGGGTAGAGTGCTGGCCCCATATGCCAGAGGTGACGGGTTCAAACCCAGCCCCAGCCAATATATATATATTATAAACAACTCTATGCTCACAAATTTTGATAACCTAGAGGAACTGGACCCCTATCTTGAAATGCAATTTGTCACACAAGAAGAAATAGACCCTCAAGGGCTCTGGGCTCCAGTGCAACTGGGGCAGCCTGACCACCCCATGGGGGCCATGTGCAGGCTTGGTACATGGAGGAGACCCCCAATGACCCCAGGCAGCCTTGTTGTCCTGAGCCTGGCCACCTGGTGGGCTTGGAACAGCTCTGCTAGTTTGGGGTGCTCTTCTAGAAGGTGGATGCTGACAAATATGAGAATGATCCAGAATTAGAAAAGATTGGAAGAGTGAGAAACTGCTCCTGGATGGACATAATAACCATAACCAAAGATACACTACTGAACTATGAAGAAAAGATTAAGATGTTTTATGAGGAGCCCTTACACTTGGATGATGAGATCCCATGCCAGCGGGTACTTTGATGTACGCGATGCAGAAGACAAATGGATCTGGATCTACATGGAGAAAGGGGACATCATAATGCTCCCCAGGGGAATCTATCACTGCTTCACCGTAGATGAGAACTAAGTGAAGGCCATGAGGCTGTTCGTGGGAGACCCAGTGTGGACGGCATACAACCGGCAGGGTGACCAATTTCCACACCCAGAAACAGTACGTGAAATTTCTGACACCGACAGCACAGCAGTGCTCCTGAAGAACTGACACGTGCCTTGTGAAGGTCCCGAACACGGTAACTGACTGGAAAATAAATCATTTTCTCTTAACTTTTGTATGGTAGACTTGAAGCTAAATTATCTTTCCTATGCAAGATTATTTGATCAGAATATTGTTTAATGAAAGGAGCTAAAACTTGATTTTTACATGAGAGGAACTTGGGAATGTGAACAAAACCCCTGCATTTTTTCTTATTTGATCAAGGCTAGCAGTCCAATAGCCCACATTGTGTAAGTAAATCTTTCATCTCAAACACACGGGAACATTTCGTCTCCTGACACACAGTTCCTCAGATTCCCGTTCCGGACGTGATGCCACCATGCTTGCTTTGTATGAAGGTGTCATAGTAGATAACACAGCTAACCAGACAAGACACTTCCTCCCAAAATTACACCTTGTGGTGGAGAAAGGTGTGCGGGAAAACCTCACTTGAGGGGCACACTCTGGAGTTGCTAACACCACTTCCTTGTTTAGAATAAAGGAACCACCTTGATTTTTTTTTTTTTTTTATTGTTAGGGATTCACTGAGTGAAAAAACAACCCAGGTTACAATGATTGCATTTGTTAGGTAAAATCCCTCTTATAATTGTGTCCAGTCCCCAAGAGGTGAGTCACACCCAGTGACCCCCATCCCCTTTCCTTCTTCCCTCTTACTGCACCCCCCTTCCTCCACGCCCACCATGTCCTCATATCAGAATTGAGTAGGTAGTATTCTTGCCCCTCCATTCTTGTGATGCTTTACTAAGAATAATGTGTTCCACTTCCATTCAGTTTACTACAAAAGATGTAAAGTCTCCATCTTTTTAATGGCTGAATAGTATTCCATGGTATACATATTCCACAATTTGTTAATCCATGGGTTTGTGCCTTATATTCAGGTGTATGGGGCGTTTTTCATGATCCAAACCACTCCTTTTAGAGTCTCTGTAGGACTGTGTATGTTCATAATTAATTTATATATTATCTGTGTTAGTATTGTTTCTGTGTGAGATTTCTAGGTTATTTTGAAATCTAGCTTTTGAATTTTAATGAGAATTGGTACATTATTTTTCTCCTTAACAATTCTGAGATACAGTTATGCCTACTTCGTATAATCTTACAAAAACCCAAAGTTACCTATATGTTTTACAAGGGCAAGTTGTTTCCTAAGGATTTTTATCACCTCCATACTAGTCTGTGGGGTCCGTTTCCCACTGTACAGAGAAAACTCCAAGCCTTAGATGTTTGAGTAAACCCTGTCTCAATTTTAGGGTTAAAATGTGCATGGGTAGCCTGGTAATAACACAGATATCCCAGGGCTGGCTTCTGTCAAGTATTGTTCTATTTCAATAATTAAAAGATGTGCTGATCTACTGGCTTGGGGATTTTTTTAAAGATTTATTTCTAAATGATCATTATAAATGGAACTTGTTCATTTTTAAAGAGGAAACATTAAAAAGAGATTATTACTTAAAAAAAGAAGAAATAGACAATATGAATTGTCCTATACCTATTGAATAAATTGAATTAATTATTAATAATCTTCCAAAGCAGAATGAACCAGGCCCAGATAGTGAATTCTACCAAGCAGGTGAAAGTTTAAGGAAGAGGGTGGCACCTGTGGCTCAAAGGGGTAGGGCACTGGCCCCATATGCTAGAGGTGGTGGGTTCAAACCCAGCCCTGGCCAAAAACTGAGAAAAAAAAAAAGCAGAAAAGCTAAGAAAGAATTTATATCAGTTCTCTACAGTATCTTTCTGAATATGGCAGCACAGGGAATACTTCCTACCCATTTAGAGGTCAACATTATCCTAAAACCAAAACCAAACCAAGGCATTACAAGAAAACTACAGACCAATATCTTTCATGAACATAGATGACAAAATTCTCAACACAATATTAGCAAATCAAACCCAAATATGTATGAAAAGAATTATACATCAGGGACAAGTGGAATTTGTGCCATGTCTGCTATTTCATATAAGGCTATTTCAACATTCAAAAATCAGTAGTGTAACCCATCATATCAATAAACTAAAGAAGAAAAATCACAGTCATATTAATAGATGCAGAAAAGCATTTACAAAATCAGCACTGATTTATGATAGAATCTCTCAGTAAATTAATTAGAGATATGGCTCGGCACCTATAGCTCAACCGGCTAAGGC
>NW_003852550.1:2909538-2917182 GCF_000181295.1 Otolemur garnettii
AAAAAAAAAAATTTAATTAGATATAGAGGGAAACTGCCTCAAGTTAATGAAAAATATCTACAAAAAAACCTATGCTAATATCATACTTAATGATGAGAAGCACAAAGCTTTCTTACTAAGATTGGGAAGAAGGCAAGGATATCCCCTCTTACTGCTGCTTTTCATATCATCCTGGAAGTCCTAGATAACACAATAAGGGGAGAAAAGGAAGAATAGGTAGATAGCTTGAGAAAGAAGAAATAAAGCTATCTTTGATCAATGATGGCATGACTGTCTATATAGAAAATCTGAAAAATACATTCTACAAAATAAGTCTCTTGAAACTAATAAGCAATTATAGCAAGGTTCTGGAAGACATGGTTAATGTACAAATACCAACCTCTTTTCTACATACTAGCAATGAGTAAGTGTAATTAAAATTAAAAACATAATTCCATTTATATTAGCATGAAAAATTAAAATGCTAAGATATAAATATATCAAAATATGCATAAGATCTATATGAGGAAAATGATAAAATGAATGAAAAATATTAAAGAAGAACTTAAATAAATGGAGAGATATTCTTTGATCCTGAGATGTCAGTTCTATCTAACTTGATCTACATGTATAGATTCAATGCAACCCAATGAAAATTCTAGCAAGTTATTTTGTGGATATTGACAAACTCATTCTAAAGCTTATGTGGAGAGGTGAAAGATTCAGAGCAGATAAAACAATTTTGAAGGAGAAAAACAAATTTGAAGAACTGATCCTACTTTATTTCAAGTCTTATTATAAAGCTATAATAGTCAAAGCAGTGTGGTAATGGTGAAAGAATAGACAAATAGGTTACTAGAACAGAATTAAACCCACATAGTCAACTGAATGTTGACAAAGAAGAAAAGGCAATAGAATATCAAAAGAAATGATATTTTGTTCAAGAAATGATAGAATTGAACATCCACATGCAAATAAATAAGTATAGACACAGACCTTACATTCTTCATAAAAATTAACTCAAAATGGTTCACAGAGGTAAACATAAAAAGAAAGGCTACAAAGCTTCTAGAAGGCAATATAAGAGAAAACCTACATGACTTTGGGTATTATAATTTTATTTTTTCGGTAAAACATGAACAACAAGATTCGCTAAGGAAACAATTGACAAGCTGAACTTCATAACAATTAAAAACTTCTGCCCCATGAAAGACAATGTCAAGAGAATGAGAAGAGAAGCCAACAACTGGGAGAAAATTTTTGCAAAAGACACGTACGATCAATCAAGGCCTGTTTCCAAAAATATACAATGAACTCTTAAAACTCAACAATAAGAAATTTCCATACTGTTTTCCATAGGGGTTGTACTAATTTGCAGTCGCACCACTTGTAGGTAAGTGTTCCTTTCTCTCTACATCCATGCCAGCATCTATTGTATTTGGACTTTTTAATTAAAGTCATTCTAACACAATAAGAAACAAAGAGCCCAATTGAAAAATGGAGCAAAAACCTTAAGAGACGGCTCACCAAAGAAGATATACAGATGGTAAATAAGCACATGAAAATATGTTCCACATCACATAACATCACGGAGATGCAAATTAAAGCAAAAAGATACTGCTACAGGCTGATTAGAATGGCCAAAATCCGTAACACCAAGAACATCAAATGTTAGTGTAGACGTGGAACAACAGGAATTCTCATTTATTGCTGATGGGAATGCAAAATGGTATGGCCACTTTGGAAGACAGTTCAGCAGTTTTTTACTAAACTAAACATCCTCTTACCACACAATCCAGTGATTATGATCCTGAGTAGTTACTCAAAGTAGCTGAAATCTCCACACAAAATCCTGCACACATATATTCATAATAGCTTTATTCATAATTGCCAAACCTAGAAGCAACCCAGATTTTCTTCTGTACATGAATGAACAAAGAAACTAGCACATCCAAGCAATAGAAGATTATTCAGCACTAAAAAGAAATGAGCTAGAAAACCATGAAAAGACATGGAGAAAACTTAGATGATTATTACTCAGTAACAGAAGACAATCTGAAAAGGCTACATACTATATAACTCCAACTATATGATATTCTGAAAAAGGCAGAACTACAAAGACAGTAAAAAGATCACTTGTTCTTAGGAGTTAGGGGAGGGAGTGAGTAATGGTGGATAAATATTATTACACATGGACTGTATAACACTAAGAGTCAACCCTAATGTAAACTACGGACTTTTGCTGATAATGACGTGTCAGTGCAGGTTCATCAGTTATAACAAATGTACCATTATGGTGGAAGATACTGATAATGGGGAATGCTATGAATAAATGGGGGCAAGAGGTAGAATGAAAATTGTTATCCACTACTTAGTTTGCTGATTCCCTCTCTTCCCACCAAATGGGGAAGGAATATGTCTTTTTTTTTTTTTTTTTTTTGAGACAGAACCTCAAGCTGTCCCCCTGGGTAGGGTGCTATGGCATAACAGCTCACAGCAACCTCCAACTCCTGGGCTCGAGCAAGTCTCCTGCCTTTGCCTCCCAAGTAGCTGGGACCACAGGTGCCCGCCACAACACCTGGCTATTTTTTGGTTGCAGCCATCATTGTTGTTTTGGCGGGCCCAAGCTAGATTTGAACCCGCCACCTTAGGTATATGTGGTTGGGACCTTAGCCACTTGAGCCACAGGTGCCGAGCCGGAATATGTCTTAAGTTCAATAAAACAGAAGTTCTCTTTTAAGACTTTGATCCATGAGTAAGGAACAAAAATCTCTACTATTGTACTACTGAGGAGCTTCCATTTTATGGCTTGGCATTGGGTACTGTCTCCTTTGATCTGGGAAATTTTCCAAGCCCAATCCTCTGGGTAGCTATTAATTCTCTGAGCTATTGATTCTCTCTGGTAGTCTTCCAATAAATTCTCTTTTGTTTAAGAGTATCATGGCCAGTTTATTTTTCTCGAATCAAGAACCTTGACTGACATATCTTTATTATTATTATTATTATTTTATACAGAATCTCACTGTGTTGCCCTTGGTAGAGTGCTATGGTGTCACAGCTCACAGCAACCTCAAACTCTTGGGTTTAAGCATTCTCTTGCCTCAACCTCCCAAATAGCTGGTACTACAAGCACGCGCCACAACGCCCAGTTTTTTTTTTTTTTTTTTTTTGTTGTTGTTGTTGTTGTCATTACTTAGCAGGCACTGGCTGGGTTTGAATCTGCTAGCCCTGGTGTATGTGCCTGGTGCCCTAACCACTGAGCTATGAGCACTGAGCTTTGACTGACATATCTTTCCTGAATGAACATATTAACCCTCCTTATTTTCTTTACCCCAGATCTTCATCCTCATGAAGATACTAGTAAATAATTCACATACATGTATTGGTCATTGCTATTATACAAGCAAAATGGTAGAATAGATTTTTATATCTAGAAAATATTGTACATATTACTTTGTTTGGTCCTCTTATTTCAAAACAAAAGAAAGCTGAAACCTAAAGAGATGTTGAAACCACTGTCCAGATCTCTCAAACCCTGGTTTCTCATTTTTCAGTCTCGACTATCAAGTACCAACTCTATATAGATCCATTGAGGAAGTCCTAATTAAATAGCTCTAAAATGTCCTTATGGTATAAAAGTAAGATTAATTTACTTACTTTTCATTTTGTCTTGGGAGGTAAGAGAAAGTGAATTTCCTTTTAATTTTTCAACAGACTTTGTTCACTTGAAAAATTTTTAAACACAAAATAATACATGATAATGAGCAATTAGTGAAATTCCCACCACTCAAAGTTAATAATTATTATTCTTTTGTACTATTGAATTATAATTTTTTTTTCTTTTCAATATACGAAAAAACATGCCCAGCACAGTGGCTCATGCCTATAATCCTAGCATTCTGGGAAGCTGAGGTGGGAGGACACCTTGAGCTCAGGAATTTGAGACCAGCCTGAGCAAGAATGAGACCCTACCTCTATTAAAAATAGAAAAAATAGCTGGGCATCATGTCAGGTGCCTGTAGTCCCAGCTACTCAGAAGGCTGAAGCAGGAATATCACTTGAACCCAGGAGTTTGAGGTTGCTATAAGCTAGGTTCATGCCATGGCACTCTAGCCTGAGTAACAGAGTGAGATTCTCTCTCAAAAAACAATAAATACCAAAAAAAAAAAACCCATAAAAATTAAAACCTCCTTTAAGGACCACCCCATTCTTACTACACTTTCCCTGCCAATGGAAAGCTATTATTAGAATTTGATATTATGGGGCGGTGCCTGTGGCTCAGGGAGTGGGGTGCTGGCCCCATGTACTGGAGGTGGCGGGTTCAAGCCTGGCCCCGGCCAAAAAAAATTGGAAAAAAAAAGTAATTTAGAATTTGATAATTATGGACCAGGCATGGTGGATCATACCTGAAATCCTAGCACTCTGGGAGTCCAAGGCAGGTGGATTGCTTGAGCTCAGGAGTTCCAGACCAGCCTAAGCAAGAGCAAGATCCTGTCTCTACCAAAAATAGAAAAATTAGCCAGGCATCTGTAGTCCCAGCTACTCAGGAGGCTGAAGCAAGAGGATCACCTGATCCCAAGAGTTTGAGGTTGCTTTGAGCTGAGAGGCCACAGCACTCAGCCTGGGGCAACAGAATGTGACACTGTGTCTCAAAAAAAAAAAAAAAAAGAAGAAGAAGATTTGGTATTATGATACATATATCTTTCCTGTTCATTTTCTATACAAACATATTATATCTATAACAAGTATATAATATTATGTGTTATTGCATGTTTTGAAATTTATATAAATGATATGAAACATTACATTACATTACATTTCTCTAATTTTATTCATGATTTTGTATTTGACATCTACCTATATTAATATAGCCTTAGTGCCTTCCCTTTGGTTTCTAAATTCTGTCATACCCTGGAAATAAGAACCTAAGACTTTATGGGGAAGTGAAATCCTAAGGCAGTGAAAGCAAGAAAAAAGAAGTAAAGAAAGAGAAGAGGAAAAGAGACAAGTATAGTATTTATTTCCTGGCTGTTTTCCACATCTCATCTTTCAATGGTCTGTGTTTATGATTGGCTCCCTATACAATTCCAAGTTTCATCATCTGTACTATCCAGTAGCTACGCCAGGTCATATGCCCCATTGTATTAAAATTCATTTGAATTTGAAAGTGATGGCAGAGGCCAAAGCCTCCAAGGATGCAGATGGATGAGGCCTTGGCAGTGAAACTGCTGCATTCCTCCCTCAGCAGGTGCAATGGAAGTCATGATGTCACTCAGACAGGTCCTCCATTGAACAAATGCTTGAATATCAAGGAGGCAGGTAAAACTAAAGTGCATTTAGAGAAATGTATAATTTGGGCCCTATAAATATTTCATCATATAACTAGATTACATTCATCTATACTTCCTTCTGTTGGTGGACATTTAGGCTGTTTTAAATTATTCACCAATGGAGAAAATGCTAAAAAAAAAAAAACCCTCATAACTTGTAGATGTCTTCTTATGAATGTGTGCAAGATTATTCTTGGATAGGTAAGCTGAAGGGATATTTTAGGGTCATGGAGTACTTAATTTTAAATTTTACCAGATATTACCAAATTGCTTTCTAAAATGGCTATATTGGGCAGCACCTGTGGCTCAAAGGAGTAGAGCACTGGCCCCATATGCTGGAGTTGGTGGGTTCAAACCCAGCCCTGGTCAAAAACTGCAAAAATGAATAAATAAATAAATATAAATAAAATGGCTATATTGATTTACAGTACCACCAAGAGAATATAAAAATAAAACTTCCCCTACATCTTCAACAATTATTGATATTAGTGAGTGTTTTGTTCATTTTTGGTTTTTTGTTTGTTTTAGTCAAACTGGTATATCAAAAATGATCTCTTACCCACTCCTAAACATATATTCAAGAGAATATGTCCATACAAAATTTGTACACAAATCTTTATAACAGCATTTTCATTTTAATCAAGTAGTAGAAATAGTCCAAATGTTCATTAAATAACAAATGGATAAATAAAATGTGATATATTCAGACAATGGAATCTTATTTGACAATAAAAAGAAATGAAGTATTGTCTCAGTGCCCATAGCTCAGTGAGTAGGGTGCTGGCCACATACACTGAGGTTGGTGGGTTTGAGCCTGGCCTGGGCCTGCTAAACAACAATGTCAAGTGCAACTAAAAAAAAAATAGCTGGATGTTGCAGCAGGCACCTGTAGTCTCAGCTACTTGGGAGGTTGAGGCAAGAGATTTGCTTGAACCAAAGAGTTTGAGGTTGCTGTGAGCTCTGACACCACAGTACTCTACCAAGGGTGACATAGTGAGGCTCTGTCTCAAAAAAAGAAAGAAAAAGAAATGAAGTATTAATATGTGGTATGACAAGGGTGAACAATAAAAGCATTGTGCTAAGTGAAAGAAGCCAATCATATAGGACCACATATTGAATTATTTCATTTATGTAAATATTCAGAGTAAGCAAATCTATAGACACAGAAAATGAATTAATGTTTGCCTACAGCTAGGGGTGGAGTGGGGAATTGGGAATCATAAGGCTTATGTATAAAGGGTGTGAGGTTTCTTGCGGAGGTTACAAAACTTGTACACTTACCTTATACCATATGAAAATTAGCTCAGAATATAGATCTAAATATAAGAGCAAAACTATGGCACTCTTAGGAGTAAATATTCACATTCTTGGCAATTGTGTTTTAGATATGACATAAAAAATGAATGCAACATAAAAAATAGATTATTTGGACTTTGTTAAAATTAAAGGTGTTTGAAAACAAAAGATACTATCAGCAAAGGGAAAATAACATGCAAAATGATGTAAAATTTTGCAAATCATATATCTGGCAAGGGTGTAATGTTCAGAATATATAAAGAACTCTGATAACTCAGTGACAAAAAGAAAAGAAACCCAATTTAAAAATAGGCAAAATACTTAAAAAGACATTTCTCCAAATGGTCAACAAGTACATAAAAAGATGCTCAACATTGTTAGTCATTAGGAAAACGTAAACCAAACCACAATGAGATATCACTTTAAAACCACTAGGATACACTAAGAATAACAAAAAATAACAAGTACTGACAAGGGCGTAGAGAAATTGTAACCTTTGTACATTGCTGGTGAAAATGCAAAATGGTGTAGCTGTTATGCAGTGTTCAATGGTTCCTCAGAGTTAAGCATAAGATTACGATATAACCCAGCAATTCCATTCCTTCATATAAACCCAAAGGAGTTAAAAATAGATGTTCAAACAAAACCTGTATACAAATTATCATAACTGCATTATTAAGAGAGGGTGGAGCAACATAGCAAAATAAATTTTCCAGAAATCATCTCACCACACAAAATGTAAATTTGAACAATTATTTATGCACAAAAGAAAGAAAAAGAATGATTAAAGTGTACAAGATTTACAACACTGCATCAAAAGACCAAATGTTTGGCTCGGCGCCTGTGGCTCAAGCGGCTAAGGCACCAGCCACATACACGTAAGGTGGCTGGTTTGAATCCAACCCGGGCCCGCCAAACAACAACGATGGCTGCAACCAAAAAATGGTCGGGCGTTGTGGCGGGTGCCTGTAGTCCCAGCTATTTGGGAGGCTGAGGCAGGAGACTCGCTTGAGCCCAGGAGTTGGAGGTTGCTGTGAGC
>NW_003852550.1:2918794-2927965 GCF_000181295.1 Otolemur garnettii
AAAAAAAAAAAAAAAGAAAGAAAGAAGTTCTTACCTACCAATAATTACCTTGAATGTAAACGGATTAAAATCTCCAATCAAAACACAGAGTGGCTGGATGAATAAATAATAGTCAACTATATGCTGCCTAGAAGATACTCAATTCACCTCTAAGGACACACTGAAAATGAATGGATGGGAAAAGATACTCCATACAAATGGAAACCAAAAGAGAGACAGAATAGCTATACTTATGAAAGATAAAATAGAATTCAAGTCAAAATTATAAAAAGATACAAGAAAGTCATTATGGAATGATAATTGAGTCCATTCTGTAAGAGCAAATATATATGCACCTAACTTCAAAGGATTTAAATATATATAGCAAATCTTAATAGATCTAACAGAGAGATAAACTGAAATACAACAATAGTATGGAATTTCACCATCTCACTTTCAGCAATGGATAGATCATCCAGACAGAAAATCAATAAAGAAATATTCAGACATATACTACAGTGTAGACCACATTAACTTGACCGACAGACATCTACAGAACATTCCATCCAATGGCCATGGAAACACACCTTCTCAAACTCACACAGAACATTCTCTGAGATAGGTCATATATTAGTCCACTAAACAACATTTAACGAATTTAAAGAAGATTGAAATCATATCAATTGTCTTTTCTTACCACAGTCATATGAAACCAGAAGTTAATAACAGGAGAAATTTCAGAAAATACACAAATACATGGAAATTTAACAGCATGCTACTAAATAACCAATGGGTCAAAGAAGTAACTAAAAGGGAAGAACAAAAATATCTTGACACAAATAAAAATGGAAAGACAACAAACCAAAACGTGTGGGATATAGCAAAGCAGTCCTGAGAGGGATGTTTATAGCAACAAATGCCTACATGAAAAAAAGAAGAAATAAGAAAAATTTAATGTTGTGCAACGAGGAACTAGAAACACAAAAACAAACTAACTTCAAAATTAATAGAAGAAAGGAAATAATAAAGGCCAGAGCAGAAATAAATGAAATATAGACTAAAAAAAATAGAAAAGATCAATAAAGCCAGGAGTTGTTTTTTTAAAGGTATACAAAATGAGGGTACACACAATAGAATATTACTTAGCAACAAAAAGAATAAAATCCTGCCATTTCTAACAACATAGATGGAACGGGAGAATTTTATGTTAAGTGAAATAGCCAAACACAGAAGACGTGTTCTCATTCATATGTGAGAATTAAATATTTAAAAAGATTGATATCATGCAGATAGAGAGTAGAATAATTGTTACCAGAGGTTGGCAGGAACAGCAGGGGTGAGGGGGGGATATAATGATGATAGTTAATGGGTGCCAAAATATTTTTAGATAGATAAAACGAGCAATATTTGATACCACAACAAAATGACTATAATAAACGATAAGATGGGGTACACGTCAATATAACTAAAAGAGTGGAATTAGAATGTTCCTAACAAGAAGAAACGATTAATGTCTGAAGTGTTAGATACTCAAATTACCCTGATTTAATTAATTTACATTGTATGCCTGTACAAAAACTTCACATGTACCCCATGAAGATATGCAACTTTTACATACCCACAATAATTAAAAATTAAAAACAAAAAACACAAAAATGAATTGACAAACCTTTAGCCAGACTAAGAAAAAAGACAGGACACATATGGATAAAATCGAAAAAAAAGAAGACACTGCAACTAATATAACAGAAATATAAAGTATTGTAGCACTCTGGGAGGCTGAGGCGGGTGGAATGCTTGAGCTCAGGACTTGGAGAGCAGCCTGAGCAAAAAAGTGAACCCCCCCGTCTATACTAAAAAATAGAAAAACTGAGGTCAGAGGATCGCTTGAGCCTGAGTTGGAAGTTGCTGTGAGCTATGATGCCACAGCACTCTACCAAAGGCATCAGCTTGAGACTCTGTCTAAAAGAAAGAAAGGAAGGGAGGGAGGGAGGAAGGAAGGAAGAAAGAAATATAAAGTGTCATTAGAGACTATTGTGAAGTATTATATGCCAATGATTTGGATAACCTAGAAGAAATGGATAAATTCCCAAACACATGAAACCAGCCTAGATTAAATTATGAAGAAATTGAGGCTTGGTGCCTGTGGCTCAAATGGCTAAGGCGCCAGCCACATACACCTAAGGTGGCAGGTTCAAATCCAGCCCAGGCCTGCCAAACAACAATGATGGCTGCAACCAAAAAATGGCCAGGCGTTGTGGTGGGCATCTGTAGTCCCAGCTACTTGAGAGGCTGAGGCAGGAGACTTGCTTGAGCCCAGGAGCTGGAGCTTGCTGTGAGCCGTGATGCCACGGCATCCTACCCAGGGCAACAGCTTGAGGGTCTCAAAAAAAAAAAAAAAAGAAATTGAAAATCTAAAGATATATGAGAAGATTTAATCAGTAATAAAAAGCCTCCCATCTTAAAAAATCCCGGGACTTGATGGTTTCACTGCTGAATTCCACCATTTAAAGAAGAGCTAATATTGATCCTTCTCAAATTCTTCCACAATTTGAAAATGAGGAAATACGGGTGGCACCTGTGGCTCAGGGAGTAGGGTGATGGCTCCATACGCTGAGGGTGGCGGGTTCGAGCCCAGCCCTGGCCAAACCACAACAACAATACAATAAATAAATAAATTTAAAAAAAAAAGAAAATGAGGAAATACTTGCAAACTCATTTTACTAAACCAGCATTATCCCAGTATCAAAGCCAGACAAGAACACTACAAAAAAAAAAAAAAAAAAAAGGAAAAGAAAGAAAGAAAGAAAGAAATTAGCACTGGGGAACACAGATGAAAAAAAAAATCCTCAACAAAAATACTAGCAAACCAAATTCGACAGCATATTAAAAAGATCATTTACCATGATCAAGTGGGACTCATCCCAGGGATGCAAGGATGGTTTAAAATGTGCAAATCTAAAAATATGATGCACCTTATTAATGGAAAAAAGTACAACACATTTGATCATTGCAAGGGGTGCAGAAAAAGAATTTGATTAAATTCAACATTCTTTTTTTTTTTTTTTTGCAGTTTTTGGCTGGGGTTGGGCTTGAACCCACCACCTCCAGCATATGGGGTCAGTGCCCTACTCCTTGGAGCCACAGGCACTGCCCAAATTCAACATTCTTTTATTTTTTATTTTTATTTTTTTTGAGACAGAGCCTCAAGCTATCCCCCCAGGTAGAGTGCCATGGCATCACAGCTCACAGCAACCTCCAACTCCTGGGCTCAAGCGAGTCTCCTGCCTCAGCCTCCCAAGTAGCGGGGACTACAGGCCCCCGCCACAACGCCTGGCCATTTTTTGGTTGCAGCCGTCATTGTTTTGGTGGGCCCAGGCTGGATTCAATTCGGCCACCTTAGGTATATGTGGCTGGCGCCTTAGCCACTTGAGCCACAGGTGCCGAGCCTCAACATTCTTTTATAATTAAAAAAAAACCTCTCAATAAATTAAATATATAAGGAATGCATCTCAACACAATAAAGACCATTTATGACATGCCCACTGCTAACATCATATTCAAGTATAAAAAGTGGAAAGTTTTTTTCTCTAAAATCATGAACATCATACAAAAATAGTAGCATTTCTATATGCTGCTAATAAACTATCTGAAAAAGACTTACATGTAAGCCCTGAAATGAAAAAAAAAAAAAAAAACTACTAGAAGGAAACACAGGGAAAAAACTGCATGACTTTGGTCCAGGCAAAGATTTCTTTTTGGATAAGACTTCAAATATGCAAACAACAAAAGCAAATATAGACAAACTAAATTACATCAAACTGAAAAGCTTCTATACAGCAAAGGAAACAATAAAGTTAATAGCCTACAAAATGAGAAAAAAATGTTTGGAAACTTTGCAGTGGACAAGAGGTTACTATTTAGAATATATTAATAACTCTAACACCTCAATTGCAAAATAAACCCCAAATAATTTGAATAAGAACAGGCAAAATACCTGAATATTTTTTCTTTCTTTCTTTTTTCTTTTTTTTTTTTGAGACAGAGTCTCAACATGTCTTCTTTGTAGAGTGCTATAGTGTCATAGCTCACAGTAACCTCAAACTCTTGGGCTTAAGCAATTCTTTTGCCTCAGCCTCCTGAGTAGCTGGGACTACAGGTGCCTGCCACAACACCTAGCTTTTATTTTTTTAATTGTAGTTGTCATTGTTGTTTAGTAGGCTTGAGCCAGGCTCGAACCTGCCAGCCCTGGTGTGTGTGACCGATGCCATGACCACTGAGCTACAGGCACTGAGGCAAGAATAGATATTTTTCAAAAGAAGACACACAAATGGCCAACAGATATATGAAAAAAATACCCAACATTACTAATCATCAGTGAAATGCAAATCAAAACAATAACGAGTTATTACCTTCCATCTGTTAGAATGGCTATTATCAAATACAAAAATTAACAAATGCTGGTATGGATTTGGAGAAAGGGGAACATTTATACACTGTTGGTGGGGATATAAATCAGTATAGCCACTATGGAAAACAGGATGGAGTTTCCTCAAAAAAATAAAAAATAGAACTGCCATACAATTCAACAATCCCACTTTTGGGTATATATTCAAAGGAAATGAAATCAGTATGTCAAAAATATACCTACATGCTCATGTTTATTGCACCACTATTCACAATAGCTAAGATAGGGAATCAACCTAATTGTCCATCAACAGATGAATGGATAAAGAAAATGTTGGTATAAGAAGTTGACAATTAAGTTCAAGAACAGTGCCACATACCTCATCGTTGAATATCACTGAAATCACTTTCAAAGTACTTCCCTTGGGAAACTGTCCATTGATGCCAGTCCCTAGTCCATGCTTCAAAGCAATTTTGGAACCCCTTTTCTGGAATGATCATCAGAGCTGTCATTGTATGGTACATAAAAACATATAACAACAATAATGAACACTACTTGGCAAGACATTGTCACACATTGACATGAACACAGCTGTGAGACACTGATGTATCAAGGTTATGAAACCTTACTAAGTTGCTTGTACAGTGCTGCCAAAATAAATGCACATGGGCAAGTTCACAAACTTAACTGTCATACTTCATATGCCAATAGCTCTAATGGTCATTCCAGGAAAAGAGTTCCAAAATTTCTTTGAAGGGTGGACTAGGTGTTGACTTTGGTGCATAGCTTCCCAAGGGGAGTATTTTGAAGGTGACCACAGTGATACCCAACAGAGAGGTATGTAGCACTTTTTCTGAGTTTGTGAACTTGTGAGATCTCATATATATACAATTAAATGCTATTCAGCCATAAAAAGAGTGAAATTGTGTTATTTGCGGCAATATGAATAACTCTAGAGTGTATTATCTTAAGTGGAATAAGGCAGGCATAAAAAGACAAATACTTCAATTTCTCACTCATATGTGGAAGCTAAAAAAGTCAATTTCATAAAAGCAGAGAGTGGAAAAGTATTTACCAGAAAGTAGAATAGTATTTACCAGGGACTGTGCAGGTAGATAGGGAGAGATTGGTCAATGGGTACGAAGTTGCAGTTAGATAAGAGGAAGAAGTTTGGGCATTCTATTGCACAGTACGTGACTATTGTTAAAAAATATTATGTACAGGCTCGGTGACTATAGCTCAGTGGTTAGGGCACCAGCCACATACATACACTGGGGCTGGAAGGTTGAACCTGGCCCAGGCATGTCACACAACAATGACAACTACAAAGAAAAAAAAATAGCCAGCATTGTGGTGAGTGCCTGTAGTCCAAGCTACTTGGGAGGCTGAGGCAAGAGAATCACTTGATCCCAAGAGTTTGCTGTGAGCTGTGATGCCACAGCACTCTACTGAGGGCAACATAGTGAGACACTGTCTTAAATATATATATATCCGGTAGAACCTCCATAGTTGACTGCCTCACTACATTGACCACCTCCTTAATTTGGCCTAATTTTCATAGACCAGACATACATCACACATACACATCAGTAGAGTAGGCCTAGTTCCTTATGTTGACCATCTCCATATGTGGACCTGTTTGTTACAGTCTCTTGGGTGGTCAACTTACAGAGGTTCTACTGTAGACAGAAGAGTAGATTTTAGTCATTGCCACAAAGAAATTATAAACATATGAGGATATGCTAAATAAATACCATGATTGGATTATTCACACCATGTATATATGTAGTGAGATATCATACTGTATCCCACAAATACTTGTATGTATGTATGTACAATTACTAAGTCAATTAGAAACAAAATAAAAACAAAAATGAAAAAGAAGTACAAATACATGTCACAGCATAGATGACCCTTGAAGGCATTATGTTAACTGCAAGAAATCAAACAACACATATTAGGTGATTCCATTTATATAAAATATACAGAATATGCAAATTCATAGAACTAGAGTACAAATTACTGGTTGCCATTGTCAAGAGGAGTGGGGAAGTATTAACAGCATATGACTGCTTAATGAGTACAGGGTTCCTATTTGGGGTAGTTAAAATTGTGTGTATTGCTATCATAATGGATATATTAGATAAATGGAACAAGACAAGAGTCCAGTGATACACACACATATAGATTTTAAAGGAACTTGCTAAAGTACTTCAATGGGGGAAGGATAGTCTTTTTAACAAGTGTCATGGGAACAACTGGATATCCATATGGAAAAAAACAATCCTCAGCCTCCTAAATCACATAATACACAAAAGTTGTTTTGAAATCAATGTGCTTAAACAAAAAAGGTAAAACTTTAAAGCTTTTAGAAGAGAACCTAAGAGAAAATTTTTGTAATTTTAGTTTAGGCAAAGATTTCACTGTCAGGACACAAGAAACATTAATTATTTTAAAAAATGGTAAATTGAGACTTGACCTAACAAATGCAAACAATGTAACCTCGTCACTTGTACTCATATATTAATCCGAAATTTAAAAAATAAATAAAAAAGAAAAGTGCCTATGTATGTAACAGAATGTTTCACTTATTTTTGAAAAAATCTTTTACAGCTAAAGAGACAAGTTATATTACTTGTAAAAAAAAATTAAATGGTAAATTGAGTTGCATCAGCATAAAACTCCTCTTCAAAGGACAAATTAAGTACATTGAAAGAGAAGATGTAGCTGGGGGAAATTATTAATAAACTAAATTTCTTACAGAAGACTTGTATTCAAGATACACAAAGGACATTTACCACCTAACATTCATGGATTCCTGCAACCACCACCACAAACAGGATATGGATCCTCCAAAGAATGCCCTCATGCTGCCCTTTTGTAATCAGTCCTTCCCAGTAACCTCTGGGAACCATTGTACTAGTCTCTGTCACAACCGTTTTTTTTTGTTTTTTTTTTTTTTTGCTTTTCCATATAAATAGGATGATGCAGTATGTTGACACCAGCTTCTCTACTTAGCGGGATGCGTTTTGAGATTATCCATGTCATTTTGTGTACCAATAGAGCGTTACTTTTATTCATGAGTGGTATTATCCTGTAGGAATTTACTGTAATTTGTTTACCCATTCATTTGTTAAAGAACAGTTGAGTTGTTTTCGAAAACAAAAACAACTCAAGTGTTTTCAGGCACTTATGCTTTTTGGTATTTCTTCAATATCGCTCTGTGATTATTTTATTTTTATTTTAGAGAACTTGCACATCTTTTGGTAGACTTGCTCCCAGCTCTTTTGTGTTTTCCGATGTTATTATAATTGTGTTAAAAAATTTATTTTCCAAATGTTTGTTGGTAATATGTAGAAATAAAATAGATTCTAGTGCATTGATCTTGATTCCAAGATCAATGTTTAATTGATCCTATAGGGTTAGGGTTAGGGTTAGGGTTAGGGAAGACTAACCCATTTAGGGAAGACTAAGGTTAGGGTTAGGAAGACTTTTACGATAATCCATTTCTACTTAATGAATAGAAAATATATTTTCTTTTCTTTGTGATTTTCTTAATTATATATATTTTTGTCTCTAGCTTACTTTATTGTAAAAATATAGCATATAATGCATATAGCATCCAAAGTATGTGTTAATCAACTACTTATGTTATTGATATGGCTTTGGGCCAATGGTAATTATTAGCAGTTATGTGTTAGGGAGTCAAAAGATTCACAGTTGAATTTTCAACTGCCCCAACCCCCGATAGTTCAAGGGTCAACTGTGTATTGGCTCATTTTCTCAACCTTAACAATACACACACCAAAACCTTTCAGAACTTCTGGACCCAAAGAAAAATAAACCTACCAATTATAGTTCAAACTTTTGTTGCAGTTCTTTCTGTCTTAAGACTGAGAATGATACAAAGTATTATGTCCAAAATGTTTATGTATTAGCTCTTTATTTTTCCTTTGGGTAATTATGGTATCAATTTAATAAGCCATGCAATTCAATTGTTTCTGTTTGTATTCTATTTTAGTTCATTTGCTATTCTTGCTGATTTAATTTATTTCTGGAACATATTCTAAAAGCCAAAACTATACAAAGAGGTATATTCAGGGAAGTCTCACTTTCTTCTGTATCTATTCTACCCAGGACTAACTGGCTAACCCCTCATCACTGTAGTGGGTTCCCCAAATTTAATTAGTTTGTTTTTATTTTTCTTATTTTTCTTTTTGGGAAAATCAGTGCGTGTGTATGTAAAAATATTCTTATGTCTCCTTCTTTTTTACACAAAAGACAGAGTATTACAGGTACTTGCTTGCACTTTGCTTTTTAAAAACCTTTAACAATTAACCTGGTTCTCTGTACCCTCAATGAATCTCCACCAATAAAAATAAAAAACCTTAACAATTTATTCTGGAAATCACTCCGTATACGTTTATAGGAGATCTTTTTCATACTTTCGTTCTTTTCTACAGCTGCACAATATTCTATTTTTCAGATTTTTATTGAATCCATTTTCTTTCTATTGACATTCATTTGTTTCTAATATTTTACATGCATAAATAAGGCCTCTATTAAAAATTGCATCTGGGGGCTCGGCGCCTATAGCTCAACCGGCTAAGGCGCCAGCCACGTACACCCAAGGTGGCGGGTTCGAATCCCCAGCCCAGACCCGCCAAACAATGACGGCTGCAACCAAAAAATAGCCGGGCGCTGTGGCGGGCGCCTGTGGTCCCAGCTACTTGGGAGGCAGAGGCAGGAGACTCGCTTGAGCCCAGGAGTTGGAGGTTGCTGTG
>NW_003852550.1:2928001-2929365 GCF_000181295.1 Otolemur garnettii
GGCTCTGTCTCAAAAAAAAAAAAAAAAAAAAAATTACATCTGGGAGGATCAATATCTTCAGAGTAAATTCCTGGAAGTCTGATTGCTGGATCAAAAACATATGTAGTTATGTTAAATAATGCCAAGTCCCTCCATCCCTGCCCCCAGGGGGTGTAACATTTTGTATTTAATATGACAATGTATGAGAGCAACTTTCAGGCACAGCCTCTTCAACAGTGTTTCATTTAAGCCTTTGAACTTTTACCAGTTTGGAAATAGTGTCTTGGACAAGTTTTAATATACATTTGTTTTATTATGAGTGAAGATCATCTTTTTATATCTTCAAAGAACATTTTATGTCACTTAAAAATTATCTGTTCATGTCTTCGGTCTGTTTTTTTTTTTTTTAATTTTGGTCCAATCTTTTTTTCCCCTCTTAATTTATAAATTATTCGTTTGACAGAGATACTGTGATATGTGTTGAAAATGTTTTCTTGGTTTATAATTTGTCTTTTGATTTTTATTATATTGTTTTATGCTGTAAATTATGTAGCTAAATTTATCGATCTTTTCTTCTTTTGCATCTGGATTTTGAGTCATAGGTAGAAAACTTTCCCTACAACACAAGTTGTGTAATTTCACTCCTTAACTGAATCTTTCTCCTCCACTGGAGTTTATTCTTCTGTATGGTGTTGGGTATGGATAAAATTTATTTTCCAATAGTTATTCAGTTATCCCAACACTATTTATTAGAAAGACGATTTTTCTTCCTGAAATGAAATGCCACCTTTATCATACACAAAATTTCCATATGACTTTAAGACTTTTCAGCTAATATTATGCTGAATGGGATAAAACTGAAAGCTTTTCCACTTAGAACTGGAAACAGCAATTCACTTCTTTGCTGCTCGCCCTGCGCTGCTTATCCCCGCAAGGACTCCATGCAGAAGAGATCCAATAAGCCCACTCTCACCTGAAACCACCAGGAGAATTGACTCAGGGATGCATCTCCTCTACCATCTTGCTCTGCCTTGATGCAAGTATTTCAAATTGTATATGAAAACACTACACTGTACCCCATGTTTGCATTAATGTATACAGCTATCATTTAATTAAAAAAAAGAACTGGAAACAGACAAGGGTGTCCTGTATTCCCACTACTATTCTGTTGTGCCTGAAATTCCCCCAAGACTCCCCAGTAGACAGTCTGAGACACACTCCGATGTAAAAAGCAAGAGGTGAGCTTTATTCAAGCCCGGGCCTGGACTTTCCTGGCATGCAAGCCGAGGATGAGTCCCGAACCTGGGGTGTGGAAGGTTTTTATGGGGTACAGAAGGCAAGAAGGGTAGGGTTGGGTATGGTTACACTCTTTTTTTTTTTTTTTT
>NW_003852550.1:2930464-2935045 GCF_000181295.1 Otolemur garnettii
AGAATATTACCATAATCTCATATTTTTCCTAGAGGGAAATCAGCAGCTTGGAGGTGTTAAACAATAATTTAAAAATTATCGTTTAGTGAAGAATTGACATTGCTTTCAGTATTTCACATATACGACTCATTTTGTCTATTATATAAGTCTTATTATGATCCTTATGCTGTAAATGAGTAAAATGAGCCTTAGTGAGATTGAGGAATTTACTCCTAATCACCCTGTTAGCTGGAATTTGAGCCTCTACTTTGTGTCTATTTTGCCCCAAGTCCCTGTGTTATTCACAGGGCTGCTTCTGTTCTTTCTTTACCATTTTCTATGCACCCTTTTATGGGCACAGTTTTTCTCTTGTAATTCAACAGAAATGTCTTGGTCAGTCATTTATTAAATCCAAAGAACATGCAGGGAGCGGTGAGGTCTTGACAAAGCAATTTAATTTGGTAAATATTTCTGGTATGGGTGTCTGTGATCTATGGAGGGAATTCCCAATATTCCATATTATTTGTTCTGCCCAGACTCCATGAAGCCCCAGCAAATGGGCAATAACAATGTGTGACATTGGGTGACAGTTGTCAGTGATGAAAAGGGGCCATGTAGGTCTATTGTGGGCTCTGAGTAATTCCTGATTTCTGAGTCTTTACTATAGATTTATAATGATGGTTGTGCAGTGAGTTTGATTTAGAATTCTTGGGTAATATAGCAATGGCATAAAAATCCTTTTGGAATTAACCTCATTTGAATATCTTTTCAGTAGGTTGGGATTCTTACACAGGAAATTTCCCATTGCATTTTCGTTCATCAAAATACAGATTTTTCATTTCAAGTAGTTGCTACTGCAGGCGCAGAAAGGAAGTAAGTGTGCAGCTGGAGAGTCAGGCCTTTAGTGTTTAACTGTGAGGAAAAGCCCAGTATTATAGTCAGGACATGGTATCCATGGCAACTAGCCCAGCAGCTTTTTAACTTTTCAACCTATCAAAAGATGATTTCTTTAGTTTTTCTTCAATTTTCTTCCTCGGATTTTTTGGTCTGCTGTTACAACCATTCCTGATTCACATACCATTATATTTCGCCACACAATAAAAACGCTAAATGATCACACCAGATTGTCAGTAGTATTTTTTTATCAAGGATAAATACATACACCTTCATTAATCCAGACCCCTGCAATTAACAATCTTCGATCATTGTGAAGCTCATCTATGTACCAGCTTAAAAACAAACAAACAAAAAAACCCAAGCTTTGGTAAGCAGATATGATTGGAAGTGCATTTTTTAAAATGCATTCATATACAGGTAAACAATTGTTAGACTAATTGCAGCAAAACCTTGATTACTTGGAAGGCTCAGGGATGGGAGGTTGTGGTTGATTTCCTTTCCTGCTTCACTGGAAGTTAAGCAGAAACCCTTTGTATTTTCCATCCTTGTTACAAATTCCTCTGAAAGGTGCTAGTTTTAGCAATAGAGTCTACTGAAAGTAACTGGCTCTTTCTTAGATGCCAGCGGATCCTGTAGTCCCTGAGGCTTACGACTCTAATCTAATGTTGGTGATCTTTGTTTGGAATCACATTGGTAGCTGCAGAGAAGGAGGATGTAGAAAAGAAGGCTGAGTGTGTGCTGATGCCAAAACATTCTCTGAAAGTTTCTTTCCTTTTGAAAAGAAATCACCAATATCAGTTTTGTTTTGTCTTTTTTAACCTGAGGCAAAAGGCTGTTTATCTGAGGCAGCACAGTACTCTAATAGCACAGGCTCTGGCGTCAGCTGATATAGGTTCAGATCTGGGCTCTATGTCTTACAGTGATTATGAGCAAGGTACCTAACCTCTCAAAGTCTCAGTTTCTTCCTCAGTAAAATGGGGATAATCATCAAACCTACTTCCTAAGGAAGTTGTGAGAAATAAATGTGACAATTCGTGTAAACTGCTTATAGAAGTGCCTGACTGGTAAATAGCCAGTACACAATGAACATTAGTTATTCTCATTTCTCCAAAAGGTGGAGTGCCAATGCGCGATGTGCTTCATTGAAAAACTTGCATAGTTAGGTTCGGGGTGATGGCAATTGTACTAAACAACGCATTCTGAATTCTTGGTGGAAATCGGGTCCCTTACTAAGCAAAATTGTGTTAACAGAGTTAAAGTAACTGGACGTGAAAGTAATAAAAATGCATGTCTTTAAAAATATTGTGGAGTTCAGATTTTCCACTACTTCACCCTCGCCTCCAGTCAATTGTAAGACTACTTTGGGCATTGATTTTACAGTCTGTATGTGTGCCTGCAAACGTGTGCCAACAATAAAAACAATTCAAAAAGAAAAGAAGGTCATTTTGTATTCATTCCCTTCGTCTAATTTCTGCTTTTGGATGAAAAGAAGATACTCTCAGTTTATATGTACACACACACACACACACACACACACACACAAAAATTTGCTTTTCAGATAGTTGTAGTTGATTTTACTCCAGCATTTTGCCTATCTATCCTCTGAGGGTACATGCTTATTTCCTTAGAAATATATTTCCTACAGATTTCAATTATTTAAAGAAAATCGTTTTGCACTTCCACGATGGTGCTGGAAAGTTGGATCTCCTGGAAACAAGGAAAAAGTGATTAGAATTTCTTTTAGTGTAGAGAATGCAAAGATTTGACAGAATTCAAGTTTTGAAACCCTAGTATTGGGGGGAGATTTGTGTTGAAGTCTGTTCTAATCTACCCTTCGGTAGAGTTTCTAAGGAATCAGGCTAACTCATTTACCTTTTCTCTTTCACACTTAACTGCTAATCCAGTTTCTCACCTTGCACCCCCAACCCCTAAGCCCCAGTCCCACCCCCTGTGGCTCCCTGGCCACCTGTGGCTTTCCTGCTCTTTCTCCTGTATCTCCCCTCTTTGTCTAACTAATCGTTTTAGGGCTTGAAAAATATGTGTTTTTCTCGATGTGTCCCTTTGTCCCTTTGTTTCTGCCTGAGAATGTGCACGTGGCTCTATAGCTGCTGAGGTCTCTGTTTACCATTGTGTATGCATCCGTGGGTGACTGAGTGCGTCTCCCATTGAAGAATAGGGGTTTGCGGATAATAGACTGCCGCTACTCTGTAAATGGTTCTTAAACAGGAATATAAGAACATCCTCAATGCCTGTTGCTTTCCTTCTCGGAGCTGTTAAATTTTCTGGCAGGACTCCCACATAAGGAGGCCCTGCCTCTGAGAGAGGGGGTGTAGCGTCTTGAGTCTTCCTGCTCTTGTTTCCCCCATTTTGTCGGTTTTGTGAGCAGTGGCTCCTAGTCACTCACCCTGTAGCTCTCCCCTTCCTTGCCCATTTCCCCCCTCCTCTTTCTAGGCTAAGCTAAAATCTGCCCAGCAACACCTAAAGGGAAATAGAGGGGTGGTTTGGGAAAAATATACAAGTTAATGAAATGTTGGCTCAGATACTGTTCCTGGGTCTGTGGATGAAGGTGAGTCTTCTATGTACTGAAAGGACGGATTAGCAGTAGCAAGCAATAACATGTTGATAAGAGACCATTTGATTAAGAAATAAAAATGCTGGGCAGCGCCTGGGGGTCAAGGAGTAGGGCGCCGGCCCCATGTACCGGAGGTGGCAGGTTCAAACCCAGCCCTGTCCAAAAACTGCCCCCCCAAAAGAACAAAAAAGACATAAAAATGCTACCAAATGTAAAACATTGCTTTAAAAATTTAGGAGTGCCAAGTTTGTTTTATTACACTGAAATCTCTCCCAAGGCCTTGTTAAAATTGAATGGAACATGGGGATTCATTCAACAAGCAGGCTTACCTTTCAATAACCTGCTATGAATTCTGATTCCCCTACAGAACCAGGCAGAAGACTTTCTTCCAACAAAGACTTTTCCCTTAATCATTTGACGGAGAAGGTGGAGATCTGGATTCTAGTCCCATTTCTACCATTGACCTAAGACACATTGCTCAATATTTCTATCTCATCTTCTCTACCAATAAAAGGAAAGTCACTCTGATCACACTTTCCACATATGCTCACGTATCACATGCAGAAGCAGGAGGAAAATACGTGATTTATTTTGTGAGGAATATTTAGAACTTTATGAGGATACCATTTAGCAAATCTGAAAGCGTTATCTCTTTAAATCCCCGACTGATGTCATATAATGAAGGGGCCTCACAAATGTTAATCAAAAATAGCCGGGCATGGTGGCAGGTGCCTGTAGTCCCAGCTACTCAGGAGGATGAGGCAAGAGAATTACTTAAGCCCAAGAGTTTGAGGTTGCTGTGAGCTGTGACGCCACAGCACTCTACCAAGGGCGACAAAGTGACACTCTGTCTCAAAAAAAAAAAAAGTTAATCAAGAAACAAAATAACCCTGCTAAATTATCTTCCTATATCTTCTTTGCCTCCTTGCCGTCCTGTCTTTTTATACTTTTTACTGATAGGATTGGTCTTACTTTTTAAAAGAAATAGGTTTGGGGCAGCTCCTGCGGCTCAAAGGAGTAGGGTGCCAGCCCCATATACCAGAGGTGGCAGGTTCAAACCCGGCCCTGGCCAAAAACTGAAAAAAAAAAGAAAGAAAGAAAGAAAAAGAAAAAGAAAAAGAGGCTTGGCACCT
>NW_003852550.1:2936173-2938295 GCF_000181295.1 Otolemur garnettii
TTTTTTTTTTTTGTCATTTAAAAAAAAAGTTTCAGGGGTGGCACTTGTGGCTCAAAGGAGTACGGCACCAGCCCCATATGCTGGAGGTGGTGGGTTCGAACCCAGCCCCGGCAAAAAACTGAAAAAAAAAATTCAGATTATTATGAGGGTACAAATGTTTAGGTTACATTGGTTTAATCTCTAAGGTAAAGTTTAACTTGTAGTTGAACCCTTTACCCGGGGGGTGTGCTGAACACCCTTATATTGTGCACATTGAGATCTTGCCAAGTGCCCTCCCTCCTCCCACCTATAGCTCTCTCTTGTCTGCTTGCCTCTCCCTAATCTCCCTTCTCTCCCCTTCCTCTCCCTGGACTAGACTTATGTTTTTGCTTTCATGTGGGTATGTTGCTATTTATATATTGGTTTCATATTAGTATTGAGTGAGTACACTGGATACATTTTTTTTTCCATTCTTGTGATACTTGACTAAGAAGAATGTTTTCAACTCCATCCAAGTAAACACAAAAGAGTAAAGTCTCCATCTTATCTCATGGCAGAATAGTGTTCCATAGTATAACCATGCCATAGTTTGTTAATCCCTTCATGGGTTGATGGGCTCTTGGGTGGCTTCCATGTCTTGGCAATTGTGAACTGAGCTGCAATGAACATTGTACTGCAAATGTCCTTGTGATAAAATCTTTTTTTTTTTCTTCTAGGTAGATGCCTAGTAATGGGATTGCAGGATCAAATGGAAGGTCGACTTTTAATTCTTTGAGAATTCTTTATATTTCTTTTCATAGAGGTTGTATTAGTTTGTGATCCCACCAGCAGTACAAAAGTGTTCCCTTCTTTCCACATCTGCTTTGGCATGTGGAGATTTGGGATTTTGTGGTGTGGGCTAATCTCACTGGAGTTAGGTAATATCTCAGAATGGTTTTGATTTGAATTTCTCTGATGAATGGAGATGATGAGTGTTTTTTCATGTGTTTGTTCGCCATTCATCTGTCTTGTTCAGGGAAGGTTCTGTTCAAGTCTCTCATCCCCTTATAAAAGGGATTGTTTACTCTTTTCTTTTTGATTAATTTGAGTTCTCTAGTTATCAGCCCTTTGTCAGCTTTGTAGCATGCAAAAATCTTCTCCCGTATTGTATTGAAGGCTGTCTGATTGCTTTGCTTGTTGTATTCTTAGCTGTGCAGAAGCTATTTAGCTTTATCATGTCCATTTATTTATTTTTGGTGTTGCTGCAATTGCCAAGGGGGTCTTCTTCATAAAATCTTCTCTCAAGCTAATGTTGTTAAGAGTTTTCTCCACACTTTCTTCTAGAATTTTTGTTGTTTTGTGTCTTAAATTTAAATCTTTTCATCAAATGAGAGTCGATTTTTGTCAATGATGAGAGATATGAGTCCAGATCCTGCAATCCCATTACCAGGTATCTACCCAAAAGAAAAAGAAATTTTACCATAAGGACATTTGCACTTGAATGCTTAGAGCAGCTCAATTCACAATTGCAAAGATATGGAAACAACCCAAGTGCCCATCAACTCATGAATGGATTAATAAACTGTGTTATGTGCATTCCATAGAAAACTATGCAGCCATAAAAAGATGGGAGATTTTGTACCTTTTATAATAACCTGGATGAATTTGGAGAACACTCTCCTAAGTAAAGTATCTCAAGAATGGAAAACAAGCATCACATTCACTTAATACTAATTTGAAACTAGTAGATTAACAACTACCTGCTCACACGAGAGAAAAACTCAGTTAAATTCTAGAAGGGGGAAGTGAATTTGACAAGTTACCACCCGACAGAAACAAGGCATGGGTATATGACATACTTCCTGGGTGAAGGACCCAACTACAACTCAAACTTTGCCTTATTTACCTTACAAACGCAAACAATGTAACCTAATTGTATGTACCCTCATATTAACCTAAAGTAATAATAATAATAAAATGTTCTAAGTGGAAAGAAAAAATGTAGTGAAATAATTGGGAAATAATTACATTTGAGTATTTATTGCCTTTGTTTTTAATATAATGTATTGAGGGTGGCACCTGTGGCTCAAGGAGTAGGGTGCTGGCCCCATATGCCAAGGGTGGCGGGTTCAAACCCAGCCCCGGCCAAAAAAACTGCAAAAAA
>NW_003852550.1:2938580-2942034 GCF_000181295.1 Otolemur garnettii
GAACCCGCCACCTTAGGTGTATGTGGCTGGCGCCTTAGCTGCTTGAGCCACAGGCGCCGAGCCATAATTTACTTTTTAATAATGGCTGTGTTTAGCAACCAACTTGCAAACTTCTCAAAATTCAACAACCATCTCTTGTAAACCAGTTCATATCAACTCCAACATACCACTGTGTAAGCCCTTTATGCAGTCCTGCAGGGGCCCATGGATAGAATTCTAGTTTTATTTAAAAAAAATGTTTTTAAGAAAAATCACATCTTCATTTTTATTAACCTCTAAGTGAAATTTGGGATTTCCTTTGATCATGAATATATTTTGAAGTTATGAGTAGATCTACGGTTAGAGCGTGCATTTAAAATCTTAATAACGAGGGTATATATTGCCATATGAATGTCTTTTTTTTTTAATCTGTCTCACTTTGTCACCCTTGGTAGAGTGCTGTGGCATCACAGCTCACAGCAACCTCCAGGTCTTGGGCTTAGGCAATTCTCTTGCCTCAGCCTCCCGAGTAGCTGGGACTACAAGCACCAGCCATAGTGCCTGGCTATTTTCTGTTGCAATTTGGCCAGGGTTGGGTTCAAACCTGCCACCCTCAGTATATGGGGCTGGTACTCTACTCACTGAACCACAGGCACCACCCTGCCGACTGAATTTCTAAATTTTGGATAACTAAATTTCAGTTTTCTTTATATTCCTATGTATTTTATGAATTTTAAGAGGGTTTATAGTCTTATCCAGATACTAAAGACATACACAGCATACAAAAAAAATTGTTAGGAACTTTTGTCTGCGATTCCAGGGGAGTGAGTAGCATCATTGCTCATAAATAGCTCTGAGTATGAACAAGCTACATTCTCCTTGCTTAGATCACGGTCAGAAATGTGTACCTCCTTCTTAGTACTTAGATATCTAATGGCATAGGAGTTTTGTAGTCATGTAGTTGTAAGTGCAAACCCTGCTTCTGCTGTTTACCATTTGAACGAGTTTGACAAGCTTAATTTGGTTTGGTGTATCTCATTTTCTCAACTCTAATGTAACGGTAATGATGCTTGCCTCAGAGGGTTACGATGAGGATAAAATCAGTGCCTGGCATGTATTAAGTGCTTAATAAATTTTTATTTCAGTACTCAATGGAAGAGAATCACTGACCCAATCCAGAGTATCTACGGCCTAAATTAATTATATTATCATCATTAGGGATTTGGGGCAATGAAGAGTCCCTAGGTCTGATGAGAAAATGATGGCTTTTCTTGGTTTCAGTACCAAGCATTAGAGTCTAGAAGTGTCAGTTGTCCTATGTTCAGCTTAGCTCACATCTGGGCACCAGTAGGATTTCTGGGGAGAGGATGCCGAATTCTTTCTTGCCAGTTTTGGTTTTTATGCTACTTTAATATACCCCTGACTCCAAGCCTTTACTGATTTTAGTTAAGATTCTGAGTGTCAAGCATTACCTCACTCAAACACAGTCGTTTCTTTAACTAAGCCCTAAGGGCAGTATACAGCTTCCAGAACATTGATGTAGTGGCTTTCTGTCTTTTTCAGTCTGTGGACCTCTTACAGTGGTAAAAGCTCCGAGGATCACCTGCACCTCCAACTCTCACTTGCCACAGGCAGGAAAACAAAACCCAAACTCCTTAAAACTAATGGGAAGACTGGCACTACTTGAAATGAGACACCAATGAGATGATGTCTGGTTTAAATGTCATAAGCGAATTGCTTGTTCATGCCAGAAACCAAAAGTATAGACCTTGCCATATTGCAAATGTTACACATACAAAGATCAGTGTATGAACCTGCTCAAGGTGACTTTTGGAGACCACCAGTGATCTCATTTGTAGATTCCCTTTTGGGAGGCGTTGCTTTCCAAGAGTGCTTCATGCTCATTAGATCATATTGTATATTCACACATCAATTTTCTTCTCTCTCTCATTTTTTTTTCCTTTTTGGTAGAGAGACAACAGTTGTGGCAAATGTGTGTTCTCCAAGCTCAAGGGACTTTCTGCTTTATGCCTCTGGTCATGGCCCTTGTCTAAACTTCAGAGTGACAATTCCAAAGCTTCCTAACTCACCATCTCCCTGCTCTCTTTAGAATAGTATTTTTCAACCTTTATTATCTCCCAGTTCACTTGAACTTATAGTTACACTTCCGCGGCACACTTAAATTTGTTGACCAAAGGAGAAAAAAAAGTAAAAAGAAGAGTATAGTGGGCGGCATCTGTGGCTCAGTGGGTAGGGTGCCGACCCCATATCCCAAGGGTGGTGGGTTCGAACCCAGCCCTGGCCGGCCACATACACCTAAGGTGGCCGGTTTGAAATCAGCCTGGGCCCACCAAAACGACGACGGCTGCAACCAAAAAATAGCCGGGCATTGTGGTGGGCACCTGTAGTCCCAGCTACTCGGGAGGCTGACAAGAGAATCGCCTAAGCCCACGAGTTGGAGGTTGCTGTAGCTGTGATACCATTGCACTCTACCGAGGGCAATATAATGAGACTCTGTCTCAAAAAAAAAATAAAATAAAAAGTGGTGCATTTGACTGTCTCCAATTCCTTTCGCATTTCCCATTCCCCCTTCAGACCACTATAAGCGACTATCTGTCTATCTCTAAATCTCCACTGAAATGATTCTAATGACCAATAGGCAGAGACCAGGGGCTGTGTTTTTATTCTCATCTTACTCAATTCCTTTGAGTGACTTTGGCATTGTCATTCTGAAAACTTCTCCTGCTTTGGCTCTTGGGATGCTCTAGTTTGTCCTACCCCTTTCTGAGTTCTTCTCAGGCTTTTCGCTGGCTTCTCTTCCTCTGTCTACCTCTTTAATGACAGTTTGTCCTAAAGCATCATCCTCCTTATTTTCTTTATCTATACAACATCCCTGAGCAATAGAATTTATTTTCATGTTTTAACTACCACCCCTAAGATGATTAATCTCTATAACTAGGCAGTCTTCCTACTTTGTTTCAACTCCCTACTAGTTAGTCTCCCTCGGTTGAACTTTCCACAGGTACCTCAAAGGTAACTGGTTAATATATGAACCTATTGTACCACTAAACCCATTTCTACTCCAATGTTTCTCTTTCCTTCCTTCCTTTCTTTCTTTCTTTCTTTCTTTCTTTCTTTCTTTCTTTCTTTCTTTCTTTCTTTCTTTCTTTCTTTCTTTCTTTCTTTCTTTCTGACAGAGTTTCACTTATTAACCCTCAGTAGAGTGCCGTACAGTCATAGCTCACAGCAACCTCCAACTCCTTGGGCTTAGGCGATCCTCTTGCCTCAGCTTCCCAAGTAGCTGGGACTACAGGCACCTGCCACAACACCTGGCTATTTTTCATTGCAGTTGCCACTGATGTTTTAGCTGGCTGGGCCAGGTTCAAAGCCGCCACCCTTGATATATGGGGCCATCCCCCTACCCACTGAGCCACAGGTGCCACCCTCTACTCTAGTATTTCTTTTTTTTTTTTTT
>NW_003852550.1:2942270-2959768 GCF_000181295.1 Otolemur garnettii
GTCGCTTTAGCCACTTGAGCCACAGGCACCGAGCCTACTCCAGTATTTCTTATCTTGGAAAATGACAATATTAACCAAGTTACTCAAGCCATAAACCTAGTTTTTGTCGTAGAAGTTTCTTTTTTCTTTACTTTCCACCACAATGTGCCAATGATAGACTTGTTTACCCTTGGATGCATTACTCACTCTTTTTTAGGGAGCCTACCTTTTTTTGCAGAAGGTAGGTTTCCCCAACTTCTTTGGCAGGAGTCTTTTGTTGGATTCAACAAATAAAACACACTGGTAGGAGTTTGAAGGATGGGATCAAAAGAGACTACAGTGTGTGTTTGTAGTGGCTATGTCTCCTCCATGTCTTCAGCTAACACTGACTGGGTTCTTATGATTCCAGCCTACAAGAGGTGACCTCTGCTTTTGGAGTTTCTGGTAACACCATCTCTTTCTGTGGTCCTCTCAGTTTTAGTAGTGGTAGGGGCTTCCTGCTCTTGCTAACATTTCTCATCTCAGCTCTTCCATCATCAATGTAACCCGTTATTGGTATTAAATTCCTTTTGTGTTCGAGTTTGAGAATGCCTTCCATTTTACTAGTTCGATGATGAATTAATGACCAAGTCACTAAGTACTGTTGATACTGTGTATTTAACATCCTTCGTGTCTATCTGTTCCTCCCAGTCTCAGGGCTACTGCCTTTAGCTCAAGATTTGCTCCCAAACCCTACTAACTAGCCACCCTTTAAAGCTGTCTTCCATGGTGTAGGCAGATTAATCTTCCTAAATCATAAATCTAATAATTCTACTTCACTGCCTAAAATCTGTTGGTAGCCCCCATATAAAAGTATTTCCCAAACACCAGTCATTTGCCCTTCACCCTCATAATTTTTAGCCACACCTGTGCACCATCTATACTATTATTTAGGTAATATTTTTCCTTAATTCTATTCATTTTTTTTAGAAAATTGGCTTTCCCCCAAGCAATAACATCTTTGAAAATACAGTTTTGAAAGTCTAATTTATTTTTCCTAGTGCACAGAAACATAACTACAAAACCATGAAAAACAAAAAAATAACAATATTCACTCATATACCAACCACAATCTCCCCTCATATGTATGCATGGCACACCTTGTAATAGACTGGTTTAGCAGATCAAGTCAAAACTCCTTATTGGTTTATAACACCTTTCGTAATCTGGTTCTTGAGTCTTATTTCTTCATCCATGAGTCCTCATTCATACCCCATGTCTGGCCACTCTTACATCCTCTAGCTCCACCTACTCTTTCACGATTCCCCTGTTCCTTAAATAGGCATACTTTGGCACTTATATATTTACATGTCTTTTTGCCTCTACTAAATTGGTTCAAGAAAATCACTGCTGATTGGTGCCCGTGATATATGATATAATACATGACTATGTTCTTCTTGGGCACCAGATAATAATGACCCATTGCTTACAAACATGTAATCTGTTCTGAAATAAGAATAACGCCAATATTTTTACTGAAACAAATGCCATTTATTTATTATCAAGACCAGCCTTAATCATCACTGTGAAGCTGTATGTAATTTTTTTCAGTTTCAATTAATATATGGACTCACTTGTCTATAATTTATTAGACTACCAAAGCATAGAAACTGGACTGGGACACTGAAATTATAACTTGCACCCACATTCATTTGTGTACTTTTTCTTTTTTTCTTTCTTTTTTTTTTTCAGTTTTTTTTTCTGGCCGGGGCTGGGTTTGAACCTGTCACCTCCAGCATATGGGGCTGGCGCCCTACTCCCTTGAGCCACAGGTGCTGCCCCTATTTGTGTACTTTTTTCTGGCTTCAAAATATAATAAAAGTACCCAAACAGGAGGAAAAGCTAAGCTATGTTTCTTTTTTTTTTTTCCAATTCAGCAGTATAGCTTGAACTGATTTCAGATGTTCAGACATTTTAACTTTCTGCTGAGTGCAAGTCTCAAAACAAAGAAGAAAAAGGGTAAAGTTGCATGTTTTACGAGAAGCATCACAGACTCAGAGCTGGATAGTACCTTAGAGATCATGTAGTCTAACCTTTTCATTTTATGGATAGGAAGTGAATGTGTCTAAGAGAAAGGAAAAAAAAAATTTTTTTTGAGAGAGTTTCAGTATCTTGCCCCCTGTAGAGTGCTGTAGCATCACAGCTCACAGCAACAAACTCTTGGGCTTAAGCGATTTGCTTGCCTCAGCCTCCCAAGTAGCTGGGACTATAGGAGCTCGCCACAATGCCCGGCCATTTGTTGTTGTTGTTGCAGTTGTCACTGTTGTTTAGCTTACCTGGGCCAGCTCAAACCCTCCAGCTTCAGTGCCCATGGCTGGCGCTGTAACCACTGTACTACGGACGCCGAGCAGACACAGGGAAATTCTAATCTAGGTAAGGATTTACTTATTTGTTAGTGCAGTTTCTTTTTTTTTTTTTTTGAGACAGAGCCTCAAGCTGTCCCCCTGGGTAGAGTGTCGTGGCATTATAGCTCACAGCAACCTCCAACTCCTGGGCTCAAGCGAGTCTCCTGCCTCTGCCTCCCAAGTAGCTGGGACCACAGGCGCCCGCCACAACGCCCGGCTATTTTTTGGTTGCAGCTGTCATTGTTGTTTGGCGGTCCGGGCTGGGGATTCGAACCTGCCACCCTAGGTGTACGTGGCTGGCGCCTCAGCCGGTTGAGCTATAGGCGCTGAGCCTTAGTGCAGTTTCTATATACTAGTGCTTTAACCGCTTCTTTGTGCTAGGAAGATGAGAAAGCACGTAGGCTTGAAATCATTCACAATGCACGTGGAAGACTGCAAGGGGACCTGTGCACATATTTATACTTTTGCAGATGAGATTTGGAGACTATGGATCCCCAGCTGGCCATATTTTCCCAGGGCAGCCCGCTGGAGCCAGAGTATCTGTGGAACACAGCTCAGCGATTACATTTTGCATTTCTTTTTACCAAATAAGTTCTTTGGTCATTACCAGTTTTTCTGCAAACTAACCCTAAGGGAGTCTGGAGGAACCCTTGTCTCACAGAGGAAAATTGAAGCTTGGAAGCAAAAGGATTGCTCAGGAAGAAAAAAGCAGTACTAGGATTGAAACTGCCTCCACTCCTGTGGCTCAGTGGATAGGGTGCTGGCCCCATATGCCAAGGGTGCTGGGTTCAAACCCGCCCCCAATCAAATTGCAATAAAAAATAGCCGGGCATTGTGATGGGTGCCTGTGGTCTCAGCTGCTCAGGAGGCTGAGAAGGGAAGATCCCCTGAGCCCAGGAGTTGGAGGTTGCTGTGAGCTGTGATGCTGTGGCACTCTACCAAGGGCAATGAAGTACAATTCTGTCTCTAAAATAAATAAATAAAATTTAAAAAAAAGAAATTGCCTCCATTAGTAGTTCTTGACCACAGAACTACATAACTAGTGGCTGTATTTCACACATGTGATATAACTATGGATTTAAATTTTTTTTTTATTCTTTGATTCCTGCTCTTTCCAAACACTTGAGAAAGAAACTAAAGCTATATAATGAGCCAGTATCGACTACTTCTTTAGATCCAGTGATTGATTATAGTATTAGTGGAGGATGCACGCCTTGCTCTCCACTCTCCATTTCCCTCCTCATTAGATGGGGATAAGAGAGGAAGTGAAACACAAATCTCTACATTTACTTAATTATCAAGAGCTCTGATAAAACTTTTGATTCTGAGAAACACTGAAATTAATGGATAAAAAGGAACTGTAGGTCTTACCTGTAGAATTACACTTAATCCATACTTTGCCTGCTCCCCATGACCCTCGTTAATTAAGAATTGACTGCACTGCACGGTGTTCTTTTCTGTCAGAAGTGGCTGTCATGAGTGGGTATTATGTTACCTCTCTCTGTTTATCAGCCAAGAAAACATTTCACTGAGGAAAACATCTAGTAAAGGGAGATAAGTATTAATATAGTAGCTGAAGACAAATCTTTATTTTTAAATTATCTTCAGTGACTGAATTTGAAAAATAAAATACATGGCGGTGTATATATATGGAGAATAACATCCATATGGGAAAGTCCCCTGCCAGATATAAAATGAAAGTCGCCTCAGAGAACTTTTCCTACAGAAAACCGGTGTACTCGGGCCATACATAAGTTGTCTCTTTGGAGAAGTGGCTGAACAATGTCATGTACCCTTTCAGAACCATAATAAGCGAACACCAGGATGAGAGTTCTCAAGGTTTCCCTCTGACCTGCCTCTTCAAGCAGAAACCTAGACACAAGTGCTGATTCCATTAGTAGGCTCCTTCAGCTCACAAATCCATTTCCTCGCCTCATTGGCAACTCACTTCTGAAGGACCAGCCTTTTCTAATAAGCGTCTTATTTGGATTTTGTTTGCCAAGGCATGGCTAGACTTGCAAGTTTATTTTCTTAAGCACTGCATTATTTCTTGCATCTCAGGCTTGAAAAATAAGTAGGTGAGAAGATAAGTATTGCAAAAGACAAAGAGACACAGACACGGGTAACTCTGACTCAAGGAAAAACATGGAGTGTACTGATGTTTTTAACTATCTCAGAGAAATGTTGAATGAAAGTGAGTGATTTTTGTGTTTCGGAAAACATGCTGATGAAAAAATATAGCAATGTCATCGACAAACAAAGTCATGTTATAGTAGAGGAGAAAATGAAAATTAAGGAAGAATTTTCATGATGTGACTAAAATTTCACAGTATCTTTCCTTAGGAAAGAAATCACAGTAATGGTCAGCAACCACTTAAAACAGTTGAGTGCAGACAGCAATGCCTTGGGGTGCCACTGGGTGCCAGTGGTAGGCCTGAGGCTTGGATAAACGAAAAGGAGAAGGGGGTGGGGGGGAGAAACAAGTAGGACAGTTGAAATAAGAGCAGATGAAAAAGAGAGAAGGAAAAGAGAATATATGTGGAGGATATGGGCAGCAGCGATCTTTCTGGTATCATCCTATGATAGCAGAACCATTAATTATGCCTGAGTTACGGTTTTAAAAATGGGGGATAATGTTCAACATCACTTATTTTAAGAAATTAGATTTCAAGTATTCTAGGAATATAACCTTGACCCATGAAATGGTCATATGTGTTTTTGCTGCTTTCATTCTTTTTTTTGAGGGGGATGGCCGGGGCTGGGTTTAAACCTGTCACCTCTGGCATATGGGGCCGGGCGCCCTACCCTCTTGAGCCACAGGCACCACCCCCACTGCTTTCATTCTTTGTAGCGACTGTGGTTGTATAATGGTGTGTGACTAGAGTGAAGTTAGTTTCAGAATAACTAGGAGCTACAAAATACTAAAGTTTTTGACATAAATTTATCTGTTGTCCAACTTTAGTGGTATTTGACATCAATATTTTTATAATTATCACGATGGAATTCTGTTTTTTCTTTTCTTTTTTTTTTTTTGAGTCTCACTATGTCGCCCTGGGTAAGGTACTGCGGCATCATAGCTCACAGCAACCTCAAATTCTTGGGCTTAAGAGATTCTCTTGCTTTAGCAGCTGGGACTACAGGCGCCCGCCACAATGCCCAGTTGTTTTTTTGTTGTTGTTGTAGTTGTCATTGTTGTTTGGCAGGCCCAGGCTGGATTCGAATCTGCTAGCTCCAGTGTAAGTGGCTGACGCCCTAACCACTGAGCTACACGTGCCGAGCCTGTTTTTTCTTTTTAATACCTGGGTACATTGTATAAACCCGTTATTTAGTAAGACCAGTAAATAGCAGTTTCCATATTATAATATACAAACATCCTTTACATAAAATGGTTGCTAGGAGGTTTCTTAAAGAGTTAAAAGTCAATTAGCCTGCTCCCTAATATTCATATGCTAAGACACATTTATTTTCCCAAGGCTCTAAGAAAAGTATGACTTTCTTCTAAACATTGGTGAAGGCACAACATGTACCATTATCATTGCTGTCCCTGCTTATCATAGATTCCCGTGTCTATGACATGGGATGAAGATACGGCATGAATTTGTAGGGTTATGGAGAACTCACTATTCTTCAGCATCAATCATTCTTTCTCTTTTTCTTTTTTTCTTTTTCTGTCTTTCTTTCTTTTCTTTTTCTTTCTTTCTTTTTCTTTTTCTTTTTTTTTTTTTTTTGAGACAGAGTCTCAAGCTGTTGCCCTGGGTAGAGTGCCATGGCTTCATAGTTCACAGAAACCTCCAACTTGGGCTCAGGCGATCCTCTTGCCTCTGTTTTTCTATTTTTAGTAGAGATGGGGTCTTACTTTTGCTCAGGCTGGTCTTGAACTTGTGAGCTCAAGCAATACACCCATCTTAGCCTCCTAGAGTGCTGGAATAACAGGCATGAGCCACTGTGCCTGGCAGCATCATTCATTCTTGAATGGTAGAAAAAAAAAAACCCAGAATTGAAAGTGGTGTGAGGAGACTGTTGTATCAGTCACAGGGCTATGCTATCTCCCTTACCAAGACAATTTTCCAGAATTCTTAGATAACATGTACAATATATAGAATATGCTGTCTCTATAGAAAGTGTATTATCAAATCCTTCAAAGTTATTCCTTTTCATAACTTAAAAAAATTGGCTTGGCACCCATAGTGCAGTGGTTACAGCACCAGCCACATACACTGAGGCTGGTGGGCTTGAACCTGGCTCTGGGCCTGCCAAACAACAATGACAATTACAACAACAACAACAACAAAATAGCTGGGCATTGTGGGGGGGGCCTATAGTCCCAGCTATTTGGGAGGCTGAGGCAAGAGAATCACTTAAGCCCAAGAGTTGGAGGTTGCTGTGAGCGGTGATGCCATAGCACTCTACCAAGGACAGTAAAGTGAGACTGTCAAAAAAATTAGCACATAATATGTTTAAATACATGATATTTAACCATATTTAAAAAATCAAATAACCCAGAAAAGTTCATACTTAAAAGAGAAAAATGAAAAGCAATTCTCCCCCACCCACACCTCATTATTATCACTCTTGCTTCCTAGAGGCAATCACTTTTAACTTTTTCAAACATTTTATGATTTCCTCATACGATCTCCATATATTTAAGTAACATGCTTATGTTGCTGTTCCTTAACTGACTTGAGGCATTGTCTATTGCTATCCTGCTATGCCAGATGAGAATATAGTGAGTTTCCACAAATCCCCTCCCAATTTTCCTTCTCCCAACATAGTTTATATATCTCTTTTCTCTGTTCTACCACTAGTTACCTCTGAAAGGTTAAATATAACTCAATCTCCATCTTTAGTTCTATGTATCTGCACTCCCCACTTCCTAAGGGAAAGACATTAGCACTTGTATTCTAGCTTTTACTGCTCCTCGTCATCCCGAACCTCATAATCTGTCAGCCATACCTTTGTTTTTATATTGTTAAGATTGACAATATTTGTGTTCTATTAGGTTACAATATTTGTGTTATGTGATTTGTCTCGACTGATTCTAAAAGTTGGGTATCATGGAAACAACCTAAATGCCCATCAGTCCAGGAATGGATTAACAAACTGTGGCATATGTCTACCACGACATACTATTCAGCCACTAAAAAAGATGGAGACTTGACAGCTTTTGTATTAACCTGGACGGAGTTGAAACGCATTATTCTTAGTATTGCAAGAATGGAGGAGCAAGAATCCAATGTACTCAATTTTAACACGCAGGCGGTAAACGATCTAATACATGCCCACATAAGAGAAAACCTCAAATCAATTCAAGGTAGGAGGTAGGGGAAGGAAGGAGTGGGAAGAGGGGAGGAAGGAGGGTAAAGGGTCTGCTTCCCCTTTTGGGGGCACAATGTTAGGGGATATGGCACATCTCTTGGAGGTGGAACACAATTATAAGAGGGACTCTACCTAAAAACCACAAACATTGTAACCTAATTCTTTGCACCCTCAAATTAACCTGAAACCATAAAAAAGTTGGAGATCAGGGAGCAGTGCTTATATAACTTTAACTATAGTGTTCATTGTATAGCCATACACTGCACTGGAATTATAACTGTCTCTCTATGAAACCAGTGTTATGCTCCTATACCAATCAATAGAGGATTTCATTCAATAAATTCCTCAGTTCCAGAATTTCTGTTTGGTTTTTTTCCTGGTTCCTATCTTTTTGGTAAATAACTCATTCATATCCTGACTTGTTTATCTTATTTATTTGTATTATTTTTATGAGTTCGCTTATAATCTCACTGAGCTTCTTTAATATCTTTAGGTTAAATTCTTTTTCCAGAAATTTATAAATTTCGTTTGCATTAGTTCTTTATCCAGAAGTTTATAAATTTCTTTTGCATTAGTTTTTGTTGGAGAATTATTGCATTCCTTTGGGGGTGTCATATTTCCTTTCTTGTGTCCTTACATTGATATCTGCATATGTGGTGAAATAGTCATGTCTCCAATTTTTGAAATTGTTTTGTTAAGGCAGAAGTTTTTCCTAAAGATGTATCTATAATATCAGTTGGGTTGGGCACTTTAATTTTGATTCTGGATGCTTGTACTAATGTAGTCTTCACATGAATTCTTTGGGTGTAAATAGTATCAGTAATATTGCGATTTTCTCAGTGGCTTAGAGTGCTATTGTTTTTTTTTTTTTTGAGACAGAGCCTCAAGCTGTCCCCCCTGGGCAGAGTGCCGTGGCATTACAGCTCACAGCAACCTCCAACTCCTGGGCTCAAGCGAGTCTCCTGCCTCCGCCTCCCAAGTAGCTGGGACCACAGGCGTCTGCCACAACGCCCGGATATTTTTTGGTTGCAGCCATCATTGTTGTTTTGGCGGGTCTGGGCTGGGGATTCGAACCCGCCACCTTAGGTGTATGTGGCTGGCGCCTTAGCCGGTTGAGCTATAGGCGCCAGCCTAGAGTGCTATTGTTAATGGAAGTTAAAATGTGTGGTGGCCCTGCTACTGGAGGCTGCTGCTGGTGGCTTGCACCCCTTCCCTGGCAGCAGCAGCCGGCAACAGGGCCTAGCTGCATTCAGAGCTGTCAGGAGGGCTCCAGGGATATGGAGATGCAGGGGCTACCAGGCCTCAGGGCAGGGTGCAGTCTGGTGTGCACTGGGTTCTCAAAATGGTGCCTTATTTTAGCTGCTTAGGACTCGGGGTGTGTTAAGAGCTGATGTGAGTTCTCTGCCCATTCACTTTTTGTTCTCATTGTAGCTTCTGGATAATTCTTCTAACTTTATCTTTTTTTCTCATTTTCCATTTCTATGTTTTTATACAGGCAAAAGATAAGCATCTATTTGACGTTCATTTTTGTTTTGCTTTCAAATTTTAATTTCCAATAGCTTGTTGTTCTCTGGGGTTTTTTTTTTTATTAGGTTAAAAAATATTTTTATATTTTCTTGAATATCCAAGTAGTTGGCTGGATATATTTTGTGTGTGTGTGTGTGGTATTTGTCTTGGAGTTAGTTTCAATTCTACATATTTTTTTCTCAAAGATCATCTTTTATTAATTTGGTCTGTTTCTTACAAGTTAGATGATTTTCCTCACTTGCATCATCTTCAGTTATTATTTATTTATATTTATGAATAAGAATGTAGAAAATCTGACTAGGAGCTCCGTGTGCATGAGCAGGGCTTATAATCTGGCAGGCTTTGTTTTAGGGCGAGCAGGCAGTGAATTAGCTGGTATGCTAGAGAACTCTAGATGCCAGAATTAGGATGGCTTTATTCTAAGACACCAAGTCCCACACCAGTGTGTAAGTTCTCTTCAGGCAGTCTTTGCATAGCTTCATGGCATTCTATGTGGGGCAATAGGAAATGTGTGAGTAGAGAAAAGAAAAAGTGGGGAGATAAGCACTGAGGGTATAATAGGATACAGTCTAGTAATAATAAACAAGGTGATTCCAGAGAGTATGTTCTATGACAAATCTAAACAATAATGTGATGCAGAACTCTGTTGAGAGGCAGAGGTCTGCTTCAGATAAGCTGGTCGTGGCAGCTGTCTGATTTGACCCTAAAATCATGGGATCCTAAATCATGAAGGCTCACTCTGTTTTGAGCAAATGTGATTCTGATGAGAAGAAGCCAACCTGTAGAAGGTCTTGGGAAGAACATTTTAGGCATAGAAAAGAGCCTTAGGGCGGTGCCTGTGGCTCAAGGAGTAGGGCGCTAGGCCCCATATACCAGAGGTGGCGGGTTCAAACCTGGCCCTGGCCAAAACAAAACAAAACAAACAAACAAACAAAAAAAAAAAACTGGAAAAAGAAAAGAGCCTTAAAACAGAAAACCTAGGCTCGGCGCCTGTGGCTCAAGTGGCTAAGGCGCCAGCCACATACACCTAAGGTGGTGGGTTCGAATCCAGACCCGACTCGCCAAAACAACAATGACAGTTGCAGCCAAAAAATAGGTGGGCGTTGTGGCGGGCGCCTGTGGTCCCAGCTATTTGGGAGGCAGCGGCAGGAGGCTCCCTTGAGCCCAGGAGTTGGAGGTTGCTATGAGCTGTGATGCCATGGCACTCTACCCAGGGGGACAGCTTGAGGCTCTGTCTCAAAAAAACAAAACAAAACAAAACAAAACAGAAAACCTACTAGCCAATCTAAGGGACCAAAAGATGACCCGAATGATTGCAGTTCAGTGAAGAAATAAGAGAATAAGGAGTGATGAGGTCCGAGAGGGAATCACAGGTTTTTGTAACTGTGGTAAAACATTTCTATTTTCTTGTAAATGTAAAGGAAAACTATGAGGGGATTTCTCCCAGGAGAATGATACAACCTGATCTCTCAGTTTATACTTTCTTTTATTTCTACAAGATCATTTTAGTGGAATTTTAATGTGAGAGGCAGTCTAATGTAGCTGTTTAGAGTGTAGACTTCGGAACCACGTTGCCAGGTCTTCCATTAACCAGTCATGAGACCCTGGACAACATAGTTTAACTCTCTTTGCCTCAGTTTTCTCATCTGTAAAATGAAGGCAATAATAATATATCCATGTTGGAGTTGCTGTCAGAATCAATATAGTTAAAGTAGGGCAGCTCCTGGGGCTCAAAGGAGTAAGGCGCCGGCTCCATATGCTGGAGGTGGCACGTTCAAACCCAGCCCCAGTCAAAAAAACAAAAAACAAACAAAAAACTGCCCAAAAAATATATAGTTAAAGTATTAAAATTACTTAGAACAGTTCTTGGTACACAGTAAGCACTATATAAGTATCAGCTACTATTCTGTTATTAACGATTGCTGCTATTTAATTTATTGCAAAAATAATGATACATAGTCAATTTACCCTCTTAAACAGGAAACTCAAAAGTGCTCACTTGCTGAAACAAAATAGATTTTTACAAGAAGCTAACAAAAGACTCCAGTTGTTGATTATGGGCCATTACATATCACAGAAATGAAAGAAAATCATCCTTCAAATTATTTTCTCTATGTCTTTATTTCATAGATTCTTCAAAATGTAAATGAGTACATTTTCTTTATTTCCTGGAATTCTTCCTTCTCAGTAGTTAAAGAAAGGTATGATGTTTGTTTAATGGATAATGTCACATTTTTTAAAAATAATAAGTACTCATGATTTTTAAATATCAAATACTATAAACTTATGAAAAAAACCCAACCATTTTCTGTCCAATTTCTTTCTAATCTCCATTCCTCAGGTTCAATCATCTTTTTTTACTCTTTATCTGATTGCTTTATAGCTTCAAATAATATGTTTATTCCATTATTTTTCACATTTCAGCTTTAGATACTGCCTATTTGTTCCCAGTTATGACATGTTAGAACTTCATTCTCATACTCTGCTATCACTTCAGGTCCTTAACCCTCCCACCATACGTATAGCATTTTTTTTTTTTTAGTTAAATTGATAAATAGGGTTTCTATTATTAAGAACACTCAAATACTATTCACTTCTGAACCGGGTTGGCAGTGGGATGGGTGTTAAGCCATTATTTTCCTGTCATTGCAAATTTTCTTCTTTTCACTTTTCAATGCCTCCCCTAAAGTATCTTCCTGTTTTTTCTCCCCAAAGATCCATCATAATAGGCTTTCTATCCTTATCCGCTTGTTTCCAAGAGAAATCCTGCTAAATCCTCTGACCAATTGCTTCAAACTGTGCGATTGTTCTCTCTGTGGCCATCATCTTTGTTGTCTCCTAAGCTGGTTACACCTTTTCTGAATTCCATGCTATTTGCTTCTTTGTTTATTCCTGATCTTTTGATAAAGACCATCCTCTATGGAAGAAAAGATACACAGGGAGAAAGTCTCCTTTGATTAATAGATTGCCTGGGTATATAATTTGGGGTTGAAAATAATGCTCCATCCACATTTTGAAAACATTGCTGTATCATATTCCAAGTATTCAGAACTGTATGGAAAACTAATGTCATCTTGATTCTTATTTTAAATGGCCTTTTTTATTTGTAAATTTTTAGGAACTTCTCTAAACTCGGCATTGTGAAATTTCGCAATAACAAGACAGTATTATTTGTGTTTGTATGTGTGCGGTAGTGTTTCTTTCGCATTTACTGCCCTGGGAACTTGATAGGCTCCTTCAATCTGATAATTACTGTCCTGCGATTTTAGAAAGTTTAGTGCATGATTTCCTAAATAATTGCCTCATCTCCATTGCTTTGTTCTTTCTTGATGGAAACCCTGTTAGACCTTGTGGCTTTAGCCTCTGATTGATTTCTTTCTTATCTTTAAAAATAACCATGCAGTAAAACTTGTTTTTGTCTGATTTATTTTAGTGTTTCAGTTTTTTGACATACATTGATAATTGTTTTAAGACTTAGCATACTCTCCATTTTAGTGAATGCCCCATGTGTGCTTTTAGAAAATGTGTATTTTACACTTGTTAGATGTAGTATTCCATATCAGTTATGGCAAGTTACTCAAATCTTCAATAACCTTACTAATAATTTTCTGCCATTTTTATCAATTACTATGAAAAGAAAATTTAAATCCCCACCTATAGTTACGGATTTTTCTTTTAGTTATATCAATTTTTTCATTTATTTTGAAGCTGGGCAATTTGGTACACAAAATTTTAGGATCATTACATCTTTCTGATGAATTGCCCCTTCTGCTATCATGACATAACCCTATTTATCTCTGGCAATACTTCTTTCCTTGAAATCCTTATCTGATATTAGTGTTCTAATAATAGTGTTTGCATTGTATATAAATTTTTCTCTTTATACTTGCAATATGGTTGTGTCCTTACATTTAAAGTGTGTCTCTGTAAAATAGTACCTTTTTGAGTTTTTATTTTTTGGGGAGAGTTGTATTTTTAGGGGACTACTATATTCAGATGAACATATTTTAATTCGCAGCATGTCATTAGTAACAGCCTTTCTAGCAACATCATTGTCAAAATAATAAAAGAAACAAAAGAGGATTAATGAGACATGTTTTCAACTTTCAGCAAAGAGAAACAAAGGAAGTATCTTTCGTGAAGAAAAGCAGAGAAAAATGTTCAATAACTCATGCACAACTTGAGCTACAAAAAAAAACTTCAGCTAGGTCCTGAACCTTGAGGAGAAGTTTTCCTAATCACGTGCTTCGTGTAAAATAAAAAGTTTGGTTTTCACAGCAGAGCCATGTTTTTAAAGAGTAAGGCAATGAAACAAAGGAAAACGAAACCAAAAGAGCTTCACAAACAAAGCAATTCTACCCATGGCCTCTGTCCTTTTCACCATTCAGTGTGGGGTAAAATGTCCACTAAGATGTAAAATGCAGCATATGCAATCACGTACTCTAAAAACTTCTCATGATAATTTATTGCAAATTACACTTAACAGTTCACCACAATCATGGAAAGCTGCCCCCCTGTTGGTTCACACAGTCCTTGAGCTCCCGTTGAAGTCACCAGTAGAACCACATGGGTGACAAGTTTGCAGCTGTGCTCAGCCAGCTAGCTCCACCCTCTGGGCGTGAGCGGACAGCACAGGGGCACTGCTTTGCCCTGCTCCTTTGTGGGATTCTCATCCCCAGGCAGGTAGTCCGGCAGCTCTGTGTTCTGTTCTACTTCCACAGGAGGATCTGGGAATGGGACCAACAGCTCTTCTCCACTTTCACTTTTCACAGCTTGCTGAGCTTTCATAACCTTAATCCATGCCATCGCGGATACCAAAGCCTCCCCTTTCAAATGTGAACAAATTCCCACCACACGTCTTCGAAAAGCCATTTGAAAAGTGAAGCTAATAACGCCTTTAATTTTTAACAAAGCTTCTTCACATAGATTTCTCTAAGAGGTATCATCAATTTCTTTCTAATCTCCATTCCTCAGGTTCAATCATCTTTTTTTACTCTTTATCTGATTGATCACAAAACATGTGAAACCACTGTTTTGGCACATTTGTTTGTACTTCTTGGGAAATATAGCTTTTCCTGCGACGTGAATTCATTTCATTGAAACTATCTCCATCTGCCATATTGGAGGACTGAAAAATGTCAGCGTTCAGAGGCCAGAAGTTCTGTTTCTCCCAGAGTTGTAGTTTTCTGTATACCATGTTGCAAGCTCAACATCACACCCAGTTCTCCTTTCATCTTTTCTCTGTTCGCATGACATTCTGCCAAGCATCAAAGAGAAAGCAGAGGGTTTGGAGATGGTCCATAAATAAAATCAGGCCAGGCAGACATCCCTGATCCTGGACCAAAGCTCTTCTATTTAATGGATCTGCTGCTAGATTCTGTAGCCGGTTAACTAACACTAGAGCATCAGGTTATTCATTCATAGTGGAGGAAGAAGAATTCCTCTTCTATACCGTACATGTGAATAGAATCTTCTTAAATTCGCTCTAGAATCCTAAGAGTTCACAGCCTGCGGCATCATCAGAGAAAGCCCCTCCTTAGCAGCCCTAACCTTGGCAATTGCAAATAATTGATCAACTCAGGGAGCCACAAAGAAAGCGCTGCTCAGGAAAGGCTCTCTATATTTGAGTCTTTAAAAACCTAACCTGAGGCTTGGTGCCTGTAGCTCAAGCGGCTAAGATGCCAGCCACATACACTAGCGCTGGTGGGTTCGATTCCAGCCTAAGCCTGCCAAAAAACAATGACAACTATAACCAACAAAATAGCCACATGTTGTGGCGGACGTCTGTAGTCTCAGCTACTTGGAAGGCTGAGACAAGAGAATCGTGTAAGCCCAGGGGTTGGAGGTTGTTGTGAGCTGTGATGCCACGGCACTCTACCCAGGGTGACAGCTTGAGGCTCTGTTTCAAAAAACAAACAAACAAAGAAAACCCAATCTGAGAAATTATGATTTTTGATTGATCTATTTATCTATTAATATTCAATGTAATTATTAATGTTGTTGCCTTTAAGTATAACATCTTGCATTTGTTTTATAATTACCCGTATACTAGTTTCTTCTTTTAGGAAAAAAAGAGTAAAATCTCTAATTTCATCAATCAGAAATGGTAAAGACGAAATAACAACAGACCCTTTAGAAATTCAAAAAATCCTTAATGAATATTACAAGAAACTTCATTCTCAGAAATACGAAAATCTGAAGCAAATTGACCAATACTTGGAAGCACACCACCTTCCAAGACTTAGCCAGAAGGAAGTGGAAATGTTGAACAGACCTTTATGAAGCTCCGAAATAGCATCAACTATACAAAATCTCCATAAAAAGAAAAGACCACATGGCTTCACGTCAGAATTCTACCAAACCTTTAAAGAGGAAGTAGTACCTATATTACTTAACCTTTTCCAAAATATAGAAAAAGACAGAATGCTACCCAACACATTCTTGATCCTCAAACCAGGAAAAGACCCAACAAGAAAAGAAAATTATAGAGCATTGATGAATATTGATGCGAAAATATTCAACAAAATCCTAACAAACAGAATCCTGCAACACATCAAAAAAAAATTATATACCATGACCAAGTAGGTTATATCCCAGGGTCCCAAGGCTGGTTCAACATAGGTAAATCCATAAATATAATTCATCACATAAACAAATTTTTTTAAAGACCATATTATTCTCTCAAATGATGCAGAAAAATCTTTTGATAATATCCAGCATCCCTTCATGATCAGAACACTTAAGAAAATTGGTAGGCTCAGTGCCTGTGGCTCAAGTGGCTAAGGTGCCAGCCACATACACCTAAGGTGGCGGGTTCAAATCCAGCCCGGGGCCCCAAACAACAATGACGGCTGCAACCGAAAAGTGGCTGGGTGTTGTGGCGGGCACCTGTAGTCCCAGCTACTTGGGAGGCGGAAGCAGGAGACTCGCTTGAGCCCAGGAGTTGGAAGTTGCTGTGAGCTGTGATGCCACAGTACTCTACTCAGGGGGACAGCTTGAGGCTCTGTCTCAAAAAAAAAAAAAGAAAATTGGTATAAAAGGGACATTTCTTAAACTGATAGAGGCCATCTACAGCACACCTACAGCCAATATTATATTGAATGGAGTTAAACTGAAATCATTTCCACTCAGATCAGGAACCAAGCAAGGTTGCCCATTGTATCCACTGCTCTTTAACATTGTAATGGAAGTTTTAGCCATGGCAATTAGGGAAGAAAAGGCAATCAAGGGTATCCATATAGAATCAGAAGAGATCAAACTTTCACTCTTTGCAGATAATATGATTGTATATCTGAAAAACACCAGGGATTCTACTGCAAAACTCTTAGAATTGATCAAGGAATACAGCAGCATCTCAGGCTACAAAATCAACACTCATAAATCGGTAGCCTTCATATATACCAACAATAGTCAAGCTGAAAAAACAGTCAAGGACTCTATTCCGTTCACAGTAGTGCCAAAGAAGATGAAATATTTGGGATTTTACCTAACAAAGGATGTGAAAGATCTCTATAAAGAGAACTATGAAACTCTAAGAGAAGAAATAGCTAAAAATGTTAACAAATGAAAAAAACATACCATGCTCATGGCTGGGAAGAATCAACATTGTTAAAATGTCCATACTACTCAAAGCAATATATAATTTTAATGCAATCTCTAATAAAGCCCTACTGTCATACTTTAATGATCTCGAAAAAATAATTCTTCATTTTATATGGAATCAGAAAAAAACTTGAATACCCAAGACATTACTCAGAAATAAAAACAAAGTAGGAGGAATCATGCTACCAGACCTCAGACTATACTATAAATCGATAGTGATGGAAACAGCATGGTACTGACACAAAAACAGAGAGGTAGATGCATGGAACAGAATAGAGAACCAAGAGATAAACCCAGCTACTTATCACTATCTGATCTTTGACAAGCCAATTACAAACATTGAGTGGGGAAAAGATTCCCTATTTAACAAATGGTGCTGGGTGAACTGGCTGGCAACCTGTAGAAGATTGAACTGGACCCACACCTTTCACCATTAACTAAGATAAACTCTCACTGAAAAGATTTAAACTTAAGACATGAAACTATAAAAATACTAGAAGAAAGTGTAGGGAAAACACTTGAAGAAATCAGCCTGGGAGAAATTTTTATGAGAAGGACCCCTCAGGCAATTGAAGCAACATCAAAAATACACTACTGGGACCTGATCAAACTAAAAAGCTTCTGCACAGCCAAGAACACAGTAAGTAAAGCAGACAGACAGCCCTAAGAATGGGAGAAGATATTTGCAGG
>NW_003852550.1:2960416-2968600 GCF_000181295.1 Otolemur garnettii
CTTTCGTAGGAAAGCTATAGCCCAATTATAGCCCAAGAATATGGGGAAGAGGAAGAGGGAGGGGCAGGTGGGGGGAAGGATGGGTGGAGGGAGGGTGATTGGTGGGACCACACCTATGGTTCATCTTACAAGGGTACATGTGAATCTTTCTAAATGCAGAATATAAATGTCTTAGCACAATAACTAAGAAAATGCCATGAAGGCTATGTTAACCAGTTTGGTGAAAATATTTCAAATTGCATATAAAACCAGCACACTGTACCCCATGATTGCATTAATGTACACAGCTATGATTTAATTTTAAAAAAAGAAATAAATATGTTAAATAATTAAATCGATGAATTGTAATTGCACATATTTATGAGGTACAATTTGATGTTTCAATACACATCTACATTGTATAAGGATACAATCAAATTAGTATTGTCTACTGCCTTATGTATTTATCATTTCTTTGTGATGAGGATAATCTGAATCCTCTCTTGTAGATATTTTGTAACTTTAATTGTAGCCATCCTTCTGTGTCATAAAACCCCAGAATTTATTTTTACTATTTCATGATAACTTTTTACCCATTGATTACCCTTTTCAGAATTTCCCTCTCCCTGCTCCTATGATGTCAACATTTTTGAAAAAAGATTCCACCTGTGAGGGAGATCATATTTATCTGTCTATATCTGGATCCTTTCACTTACATGATGTCCTCTGAGTTCATCTATGGTATTGTAAATGGTGGGACTTTATTCCTTTTTTGGCTGAATATTATTCCATTTTGTTTGTGTGTGTGTGTGTGTGTGTAATACACATACTCTGTTTTCTTCATTTATCTATTGATGGACCCTTATTTTGATTATCTATAATGAGTATTGTAAATAGTGTCACAATAAACATGGGAGTGCAGATATCTCTTTGACAAACTGATTTCATTGTCTTTGGATATATACTCAGTAGCGGGATTGCTGAATTGTATGGTAATTCTATTTTTAATTTTGAGTTACCGCTATACTTTTTTTATAATGGTTATACTTGTTTATAGTCTTCTTTTAAACTAATCAAGAATTTGTTATGAATTCAATTTGTATTTTCTAGCTTTTTATATAGTTTACACATTTTTTATTTGGGTGGTGCCTGTGGCTCAAGGAGTAGGGTGGCCAGCCCCATATACCGGAGGTGGTGGGTTCAAAGCCTGGGCCCGGCCAAGAAAAAAAAAACAGAAACATTTTTTATTTCAAAATATTAAGGGGGTACAGATGTTTTTGATAATAGCATGAATCAAGGTGATAAATGTTCTCTTCATCCATTGTACTCCTTGGGTGGGTTTTTGAACTCTTCCTCTCCATCCCCTCTCCTCACTTAATTTCCTGTCTTTTACTTCCCTCTGTACTTGTATGCCCATTGGTTAGTTCCAATTTATTAGAGAGAGAGTACATGTGCAGCAATTTGGAAGGAATGGTCTTTGATCCTTCCAAATTGCTGCAAAAGGCATCAATTCATCCTGTTTATGGATGAGTAGTACTATATGGTATATAGTCAACACATTTTGTTGAGCCATTCATAAATTGATGGGCACTTGGGTTGATTCCACATTTTTGCAAATACGAATTCTGCTGCAATAAATTTTTGAGTGCAGGTATCTTTTTTTTTTTTTTTTTTTTGAGACAGAGTTTCACTATGTCACCCTTGGTAGAATACTGCAGCGTCACAGCTCACAGCAACCTCAAACTCCTGTGCTTAAGTGATTCTCTTGCCTCAGCCTCCCAAGTAGCTGGGACTACAGGTGCCCTCCTCAACGCCCAGCTATTTTTTTGTAGCAGTTGTCATTGTTGGTTAGCTGGCCCAGGCTGGGCTCGAACCCACCAGGCTCGGTGCATGTGGCTGGCACTGTAACCACTGTGCTACAGGCTTCGAGCCACAGGTATCTTTTTGATAAAATGACTTCTTTTCCTTTAGGTAGACACTCAATAGTGGAACTGCTGGATTCTTTGAAGACTCTCCAAATTATTTTCCATAGAAGTTGTATATGAATTTGCAGTCCCACCAACAGTGTATAAGTGTTCCTTTCTTTCTGTATTCACACTAGCATCTCTTATTTTTGGACTTTTTAATAAAAACCATTGTAACAGAAGTAAGATGGTGTCTTAATTTGCATTTCCCTCTTTATTAGTGATGTGGAGCATTTTTTCATATGTTTGTTGCTCATTTGTCTATCTTCTTAGGAATAACTTCTGTTCATATCTTTTTTTTTTTTTTGGCAGTTTTTGGCTGGGGTCGAGTTTGAACCCGCCACCTCCAGTATATGGGGCCAGTGCCCTACTCCTTGAGCCACGGGTGCCACCCTTCTGTTCATATCTTTTGTCCATTTTACAATCGGGTTATTACTTTTTGTCGTTGTTGATTTATTTGAGTTCTTTGTACATTTTGGATGTAAGTCCTTTATTGGATGTGTAGATTGTGAATATTTTCACCCATTGTTTACGTTGTGCATTTGCTCTGTTGATTATTTGGTAAGCTGTGAAAACCCATTTAGTTATTTTTGTTACTGCTGTAATTGCCATTGAGGTTTTTGTCATAAATTACTTGACTAGACTGATGTACTTGACTAAGAGTTCTTACATTTACTTCCAGAACTCTTACAGTTTCAGTCCTTACATATAAATCTTTTATCCATCTCGAATATATTTTTGTGAGTGGTGAAAGATAGGGGTCCTGATTCATTCTTCTGCATATGACTGTCCAATCAATTTTCTCAGCACTATGTATCGAACAGGTCTTCATTTACCCAATGTGCATTATTATCTGCTTTGTTAAATATCAGTTGGCTGTTGGTAGGTGGTTTTATATCTGGGTTCTCTATTCTGTTCCACTGGTCTACCTCTCTATTTTTGTATCAATACCACGCTATTTTGGTTACTGTTGCCTTCTAGTATAGGTTGAAGTCTGGTAATGTGCCACCTCCAGCTTTGTTCTTTTTGAATAGGATTGCTTTGGCTATTTCGACTTTTTTATGGTTCCAAATGAAGTGTTGAATTTTTTTTATATCTGTAAAATATGATGTTGGTATTTTAATGGGGATGGCATTGCGTCTTTAAATTGCTTTGGGTAGTATGCACATTTTAATAATGTTGATTCTACCTGTCTTTGCACATGTTATGTTTCTCCTGGCTTTGTTTATCAAGGTGCTAGTGGCTTCATAGAACGAGTTGTGGAGGATTCCCTCCTCAATGTGATGGAATATTTTCTGCAGCACTGATGCCAGTTTTTCTTTGAAGCTCTGGTAGAATTCAGCTGTTATTCCATCTGGTCTCGGGCCTTTTTGTTTAAAGACTTTTTATTACTGCTTCAATCTCATTGCTCATTATTGGTCTGTTCAGGAATTCTATTTTTTCTTGATAAAGTCTTGGAAGGTTGTGTCTTTCTAGGAATTTTCCATTTTCTGTACATTTTCTACTTTGTGTGCATAGACATTTTTGTAGCATTTATGGATGATATTTTGTATTTCTGTGATATCAATTGTAATATGTCCCTTTTTATTTTTGATTGAGTTTATCTGGGTCCTTTCTCTTCTATTCCTAATTAATATAGAACAGATCTATCAATTCTTTTTATCTTTCAAAGAACCAACTTTTTGTCTCACTGATCTTTCATATGTTTTTCTTATTTTTCATTTCATTTAATTCTGCTCTAACCTATGCTACTTGTTTTCTTCTACTGGCTTTGAGCTTGATTTGCTTGTCCTTTTCTAGTTCTTTGAGATGCGATCTTAGGCTGTTCATTTGTGATCTTTCTGACTTTTAGATGTGGGCATTTAATGCTGTGAATTTTCCCCTTAGGTCTGCTTTTTCTGACTCCCAATGACTTTGATAGCTTGTGTCCCTTTTGTCATTCCATTTTAGGAATCTTTTGATTTCCATCTTAGTTTCATTTTTGACACAATAATCATTCAGTAGAAGGTTGTTTACTTCCCATGACTTTGTGTAGAATCAAGTTGCTCTTGGAATTGATTTCTAGCTTTGGGTCACTATGATCTGAGAATATGGTATAGTTTCAATTTTTTTAAATTTGTTAAGTTATGTTTTGTGGCCTACGATATGAGCAGTCTTGGAGAATGTGTCACTTGTTAATGAGAAAAATGTATATTCAGTAGTTTTATAGTAGAATGTTATGTAAATGTGTGTTAAGTCCATTTGTTTTAGAGTCCTATTTAATTCTAGTGATTATTTTCTACTTTGATGATCTTTCCAGCTTTGATAGTGGAGTGTTAATGTCCCTAAAACTTACAGTGCTATTATTTATTTCCTTCCTTAGCTCTAGTAGAATTTGCTTTATGTATTTGGGAACTTCTGTGTTGGTGCATATATATTTAGTATTATTATACTGAATTGCTCCCTTTACCATTATATAATGACCATCTTTGTATTTAAAGTTATCTTTGATTTAAAGCATTTTGTCTGATATGAGAATGGCTATACCTGCTTTCTTTTGGTTTTCATTTGTGTGGAATATGTTTTCCATCCTTTCACTTCGTGCTTGTGAGCACTCTTGTCTCCTGGAGACATAAAATGCTTGGGTTGTGTTTTTTCATTCATTCAGCCAGCCTATGTATTTTGAGTGGTGCATTTAAACTGCTAACAGTAAGAGATGGAATTATGTAGAATGCTGCTCTGTTCATCTTATTGGGGAGTACTTTTTGCTTCTTTTTCCTTCTTGTGCCCAACCTCTGTTCCTCTAGAGCTCCCACCAGGCCCAGGACATTACCTCTGATATTCTATCACTGGAACTGGGCCCTAAGACCCCACTATGGAGCTTCCACCACCACTGCAGGCCAGGCAGAACTGTTTCAAAGGGTGGAGTTGGTGCTAAGTAAATGGAAGGCTGTTCCATGAGATTGGGGACTATGCAGATGCCAAGTCACATAGGTGGAGGTCACATCTAGCAGCAGTCCATGGACCATGGAGTTCTCCTAAACTCCCTCAGGACATACCAAAGGAGTTGTCCAAAGCCATCCATGTCAGAGCTTGTGGTGTCCCAGTCAATTCACATGCTCCAACCCTGTTGTACTGTAGGGGAGGGTAGCTTGGCTTCCAGTCATAGGGTGAGCCTCCACTTAGTCCAGTTACTGCCCAGTCCAGTGGGGGTGATGTGGAGGCAGTCACCACAAAGCTGCGTCCTGTGCCAACCTGGCACTGTGCACCCAAGTGCTCAGGATGACTTTGGTTGCTGCCCAATCTCCACTCTGCCTGTTGTCTGGTACAGTAACTCCACAAAGACTTCAGACAGGTCCCTGGTGTATCTAGGTAGAGAGGTCTGTGGTGGTGAAAATATCTCCTCACATCTTTGCCACAGCACCAGTGGGGTGTGTGTGGTGCCCCAGGGCTCTATTCTATTCTCCTAAAACATACTTTGATCTTATCTAATATATTGTCCTATCACCTTTATTCCCCACACTGCATTGTCTGTGTTGGTTCTCTGTGGTTTCACAAAGTTCCTTCCTAAAAAAGCAATCCATACATAAGCAGCTGCCTGCAATTTTTACTAATTTCCTAGAGAGCAGTGTGCCCACAGGCTGTTTCTACTCTGCCATTTCTTCCTTCTTCTGGCTTTTCAGCTATGTATCTTTGAATCAATGTTTTAGTGGTTTTACTCTACAGATATACAATATATATTCTTAACTTATCCTTGAATGACCTACTGTTGAACCACTTTACAAATGATGTAAGAAACTCACAACAGAATAATTACATTTTCAACCCATTTAGCTCTTGGTGCTATTGTTATCAGATACTTTTTACTTCTTCATGTATTATAAGGCCCATCATACATTTTTGTTATTTTTTATATTCTTTTAGAGATTATATAATTTATTTATCACTTTTGCTTTAAAAAATCAATAATCTTCTAGAGTCATTTAAAAAATAATCTTTCATATTAACAAACATATTTACCACTTCCGGTGTTATTCTTTCCTTTCTGCAGATTCAGACCTGGGGCCATTTCCTTTCATTTTGAAAGATTTTCTTTTGCATTTATTGTAGTAAAGTCTGTTGATACCAAATTCTCTCAGCTGTTCTTTATCTGAAAATGTTGACATTTGACAGTCACTATTTTTCAGTTTTGTGTTAGATAGCATTCTAAGATACCCTTTCCCCAATATTCCTGGCCCCTACTTGTTCAATCAATACTAATCTAGACATCGCTGGGAAAGTAATTTGCAGATATAATTAAAGTACCAAATCAGTTGGTTTTAATATTTCTGAGTGGACTTCAGTAAATAACACCAACCCTTTTACCAGAGAGATTTTTGTCTATCTAGTAGCAGCAGCAGAAGTCAGAGATACTTGAAAAGTGAGAAGGATTCAGTATGAGGGAGGTTCCCTGTTGAAAAGATGTAGAAACCATGGAGCCAGGAACCGAATGCAGCCTTTAACTGTGGACAGCAATTCCTAGAAGACAGATAGGGGAAAATAAGGAATGTTTTCAGTCCATCAACCTCAAGGAATTGAATTCTTCCAAAAAATAAAAATAAATTTGGAAGCACATTTTCCCCCATAGCCTTCAGATGAGAACTTCACTGATGACTTGATTTTAGCCTTATGACACCATGCATAGAGAACCCAGCCACACTGTGATGGACTTCTGTCCTGCAAAAATGGGACTGCAGGATCTAAGTATTTTACTTAATGTAAATTGACTTGATTTTAGCCTTATGACACCATGAATGGAGAACCCAGCCACACTGTGAAGGACTTCTGTCCTGTGAGATAATAAATGAGTATGCTTTTAGGTCAGTAAGTTTATTGCAATTTGCAATGTAACAAGAGAAAACCTAACACAAGTTATAATTTATATTAAGTAAAACACTTAGATCAAAGGTGTGCCATTCACTTTTGATAAAATGTGTATGCTCATCCACATCCCTATCAAAAGATATGTAATATTTTCATTACCAACAAAAATTCCCTCAAGCCCTCCTATTCAACTCTATCACCACTTAGTAAGCTCTGATCTGATTTCTATTACAAGTTGCTTTCATCAATATTTGTTGCCAAATTTAATATTAATTCATTCAATATGCAATATTTATGTCTATTTCATTCAGAATATTATTTTTAGATTTAGCCAAGGTATAGCTCACTAATTATTATTGCTGAGTAATATTCTATTGCACAAATATATCACTATTTGCCATAATTCTATTGATAGACACTGAGGATCTTTTCACATGTTGGCTATCATCAATAAAGCTGCTATGAACATTCTTGAACAGGTCTTTTCATGAGCATATGTTTTCATTTCTCTTGGATTACTGCCTACTGGTGGAATTGCTTTGTTATAGGGTAGATATATGTATAACTTTATAAAATCTGCTAGTTTTTTTTAACTCATAGCACTTTGCTCTCACACCTGCAATGCATGAGTTTTCTGTTTACTTCATATCCTCTCCAATATGCTGTTGTCATTTTTAAACAATTCTTGTGGGTATATAGCAGTATCTCATTATTATTTCAATTTTCATTTACTTGATGACCAACGAAATTGAGCATTATATTATGTTTTTATTACCTATCCATATATCTCATTTTGTAAAATGCATTTTCAGGTATTTTGGTCAATGTCACTGGGTAGGTTATCATTTATTACTGAGTTGTAGGAATTCTTTCTATTCTGACACAAGTAATTTATCTGCTCCATGTTGTAAATATTCTCATCCAATCTGTATCTTGCCTCTTCATTTCCATAATGCTGTCTTTGATGAGCAGAAGTATTCGATTCTAGTGAAGTAAATTATATTATTTTTTATTTTATGATTCATATTTTTGTGTTCACTTTAAGAAACCTCTGCCTACCACAAATTTGAAAAGACATCATCTTATGTATTCTAGTAGCTTTATAGTTTTAACTGTTGTGTTTAGGTCTATTGTTAATCTTATATTCTGTTTTTGTGTGTTGTATGAGGTAGTAGTCTAGGATTTTATTCTATATAAATACCAAATTATTCCAGCATCATTTGTTGAAGAGTGGTTTCCCAGTGGTTTTCTTTGTACTCTTTGTGAAAATCATTTATGTAGGTCTATTTATGGGCTCGCTATTTCTTTTTTTTTTTTTTTTTTTTTGAGACAGAGCCTCAAGCTGTCCCCCTGGGTAGAGTGCCATGGCATCCCGCTCACAGCAACCTCCAACTCCTGG
>NW_003852550.1:2970527-2976302 GCF_000181295.1 Otolemur garnettii
TCTCAAAAAAAAAAAAAAGATTTTCTTACTTAATATGACAAGATGATGAGGTACATTAAACGACTTTTATATGTAAAACCAACCTTGCCTTCCTACAATAAATGTCATTTGGCCAGGGCATATTTTATACCATCTATATCTATAGTATCGGTAATAATATCCACATGTTGCTGCATCTGACTTTTTAATATTTTATTTAGAACTTTTAAATCTATTTTCAGGAGTGATATTTATCCATAACTTCTCCTTCTGGTATGTGAAATTTTGGCATCAAAGTTATATTGGTTTTATAAATTAGTTGGGAACTTTTATTCCTTAACACTTTGATAGAAATGACTGGTGTAGCCATCTTGTATTTAACTTTATTTTTAGGAACTATGTTTAGTTATGAATTCAAGGATCTTAGAGGGTGCTTTTTCCCTTACTACAGCTGGATGGATCCTTAACTGGCCACAAGAAAGGGAGGCAGGTCCTGCCCTCCTAACATGTCTGGTGGGGTCTCTGAGGCCCTTCTTTACTGCGTGTTGAAGTGAACTGAGTGTGTTCCACCCTCCCTACCCAGACAGAAAATTGTGGCTTGGCTGTGCTGATTTTGACAAGACAGGTTCTCTCCTGGGTGCCCTTCTGCTAGAAGGGATCTTTCCTTTCCTTTCTTTTCCTTTTTTTGAGACACAGTCTCACTTTTCTTTTTTTGAGACACAGTCTCACGTTGTTTTCTTTGGTAGAGTGCCATGGCATTATAGCTCACAGCAACCTCAAACTCTTAGGCTCAAGTGGTTCTCTTGCCTCAGCCTCCCCAGTAGCTGGGACTATAGGGACCCGCCACAACACCTGGTGATTTTTAGAGACAAAATCTCACTCTGGCTCAGGCTGGTCTCAAACCTGTGGGCTCAGGCAATCCACCCATCTCAGCCTCCCAGACTGCTAGAATTATAGGTGTGCGCCACCGTGCCTGGCCTAGGATGGACCTTTTCCCTGCTCTCTGGAGTGGCTCGGCCCAGGGTCTGTACTTGGTGGGCCTCTTCTGGAAGTTTGACTTAGACTCCCTCCATCAACTTGGAGAGAGACAGGACTATCTTTAGGCAAACCTGCACTAGGAAGGTCTGGAAAACAGATGGCAGCCCTCCCCCCCCACCAACTGCAGGTGAGGATTGCAGCTTATCAAGTCAGTTGTGGCCAGGACTCCAAGAAAAAATCCTGGCACCATGAATTTGCTTGCATGACACACATTCGTGTTGTGGCAGGGCAGAATGTTGGATGGGAGCTGTTGGGCTGACTTCAGGTTTCCCCACCATCAGCTATGGAGGGAGAGGGGAGCTGCAGTGGTTTGATGTTTTACAGTAGGGACTTTGAAAAATTATAAGGCTCCTTTAAACTGGGTTGAGGGTGGGTTGACACTAGGGCAGAAGATTGGTGAGCTAACTAAGAGTCACACCCCACCTAGGAGCACCTAGTGGTCTGCCCCCAAGTGCTACCCTACCCAACTTGAAGAAAACAAGGCAAGTCCTCAGAGAATCTCATGCTGCAGTCATGAAAGGGAGCTTTGGAGGGCTGTCTTTAGGTGAACATGTTTTTTCTTTTTCCTCAGTACCTTATCTAGAAGTGGACTTAAAGTTAAACCATTTTTTCCAAAGTAGTTGTATCATTTTATTTTCCCACTAACAATGCAGGACAATTCTGGTGGCTCTACATCTTCACCAACATTTTGAACTCTCAAGATTTATAATTTTAGGCATTATACAGTACTGGCACAAACATGGAGATAGCGATCTATGGAATAGAATAGAGAACCTAGACATAAAGACACATATTGCCATCTGATCTTTGATAAACCAAACAAAAGCACACACTTGGGAAAAGAATCCCTATTTAATAATTGGTTCTGGGAGAACTGGTTAGCCACATGTAGAAGACTGAGATTGGACCCACACCTCATTGACAAAAATTGACACTCACTGGATAAAAGATTTAAATTTAAGGCACAAAACAATGAAAATTGTAAAAGAAAACATAGGGAAAATGCTTGACAAAATTGGCCTTAGGAAATGATGTTATGAAGAACCCCTTAGCAATTGGAAAAACAAAAAAAAAAAAAATAAATGAATGTGACACGATCATGCTTACCCATACCCCACAGGTAAGGCTACCACAACTAAAGCAAACAGACAGCCTTTGGATTGGGAGAAGATGTTTTCTTGCTACAAATCTGACAAAGGTTTGATAACTAGAATCTTTGGAGGATTCAAATTAATCAACAAGAAAAGATAAAATAACCCCATTTATCAGTGGGCAAGAGACTTGAACAGAAACTTTTCTGAAAATGACTGATGAATGGCCAACAAACACATGAATAAATGCTCATTATCCCTAATCATCAGAGAAATGCAAACCAAACCCACCTTGAGATCTCACCTAACCCCTGTGAGATTAGCCCACATCTCAAAATACGGAATCTGTAGATGCTAGCATGAATGTGGAAAGAAGGGAACACTTTTGTACTGTTGGTGGGATCACAAACTCTTTTATACAACCTCTATGGAAAGAAGTGTAGAGAATTCTCAAAGAACTAAAAGTTGACCTTCCATTTAATCCCACAGTCTCATTATTAGGTATCTACCCAGAAGGAAAAAAAAAAGCATTTTACCACAAGGACATTTGCACCAGAGTGTTTACTGCAGCTCAATTCATAATTGCCAAGATATGGAAGTAATCTAAGTGTCCATCAACCCATGAATGTACTAACAAACTGTGGTATATGTATACCATGGAGTACTATTCAGCCATAAGAAAAGATGGAGATTTTACACCTTTTGTGTTTACCTGGATAGAATTGAAACACATTCTTCTCAGTAAAGTATCTCAAGAATAGAAAGAAAAGTATCCAAAGTGCTCAATACTAATATGAAACCAGTATATAAACAACTACATGCCTGCATGAAAGAAAAACATAAGTATATTCTAGCAAGGGAGAGGAGGGAAAAGGGAGGGCGGAGTCAGGAGTGTGATTGGTGGGATCTCATCTAATGTGCACCATGTGAAGGTGTTCAGCATGCCCCCTGGGTGAAGGGCTCAACTACAGCTTGAATTTTACGGTAGAAATGAAAACAGTGTAGCCTAGACGTTTGTACTCTCACATCAATCTGACATTTTTTTTTAAAGGGAAAAAAACTCAGCATCTATTTTTCAAAAGTGAAAAAAATAAATATATGAAGACAAGGAAAAGACCTGAATAGAAAACTACTCAAATGAAAACATACAGATTGCCACCAAATATGTGTAAAATTGTTCAACATCACTATTCATCAGGAAAATGAAAATCAAAACTATGATGAGATATCATCTCATTGCAGTTACAATAGTAGAATGACTAAGACAAAAAATAACTGCTGGCAAGGATGCAGGTAAAGAGAAATGCTTGTACTCTGCTTGTGGGAATGTGAAATAATGCAGCCATTATGGAAAACAATGTGGAGATTTCTCAAAAACCTAAAAATAGCATTACCATATGGTCCAGCAAATCCATTGCTGGGCACATATCCACAAGATAGGGAATCAATATATCACAAAGATACATTCACTGCCTTGTTTATTGCAGCATTATTCACAATAGCAAATATCTGGAACCTGCTATATGTCCATTGATGGATAAATAGATTTTAAAAATGTGGTATATATGCACAGTGGAATATTGTTCAGCCATCAAAAGGAAGAAAATCATGTTATTTGTGGCAACATGGATGAACCTAAAGACATCATGATAAGTGAAAAAAAAAAAACAGGTACAGAAAGACAAATAGTACATGTTCCCATTCATATGTGAGAGCTAAAAAAGTGGATCTCATGGAGATAGAGTAGAATGGTGGTAACCAGATACTCAGAAGGCAAGGGGGAGGGTGAATGAAGAGAGGTTGGTTAATGGGTAAAAATACATTCTAGTATTTGCTAGTACAACAAGAATAGTACAGTTATGAAAATAGATTACCTATTTAATTTAATTTTTTTTTTTGTTTTTGCTGCAGTTTTTGGCCAGGGCCAGGTTTGAACCTGCCTCCTCTGGTATATGGGGCCATCTCCCTACTCCTTGAGCTACAGGTGCTGCCCAAGATTACCTATTTTAAAATAACTAAAAGAGAAAAATTCTAATGTTCCTGACACAAAGAAAAGATAAATATTTGAGGTGATGGATAGTCCAACTACCCAGATTTGATCATTACACATTGTATACAGTTAGCAAAGCATCTTATTTGTACACAAAATATGCACAATTATTATATATCAATTTAAAACTTTGGGTTTTTTTTTTTGAGACAGAGTCTCACTATGTCATCCTTGGTTGAGTGATATGGTGTCACAGCTCACAGCAACCTCAAACTCTTGGGCTTAAGTGATTCTCCTGCTTTAGCCTCCCAAACAACTGGGACTATAGGCAACCTCCACAATGCCTGACTATTTTTTTGTTGTAGTTGTCATTGCTGTTTGGCAAGCCCAGGCTGGGTTTGAACCCACCAGCCTCGGTGTATGTGGCCAGCGCCCTAGCCACTGAGCTACAGACACCAAGCCCTTTTTAAAACTTTTTAATTAATAAAATAAATACAGTGTCATGTGTAAAAAACATTTCATTAACAAATACAGACTTTCTACTTATTCTTGTATTGGTTTGGTAATACGTTTCTTTCAAAAATATATTCATTTCTTCTGCATTATTGAATTTATTGACATACAGTTGTTCATAATATCTCTCTTGTTATCCTTGTGATATCTGTATATAGAGAGATCCTGTGTTTCATTACTGATAGCAATAATTTATGTTTCTTTTCTTTCAGTTTCTTGATAAAGCAATGTTGTGGCTCAGCATTTATTCACTTTATTAATCTTTTCAAAAAATCAACTTCTGGGTTTATTGACACTCTCTACTATCTATTTCAATTTTATTAATTTAACTTTTATTTTTATTATTTCTTTTCATTTACTTACTTGGGATTTTTCTAATTTCAGTAGGTGGAAATGGCGGTCATTGATTCTATATTCTTTTCTAATACAGAGATTTAAAGTTATAAATTTCCTTCTAGGGAGTGTTTTAGCTGTATTACACAATTTTTAATATGTTATTTTATTCTCATTATTTTAAAAGCATTTTCTAATCTCTACAACTTGTTCTTTGAATTATGAGACTTTTAGTAGTACATTATATAATTTCAAAATATTTGGGCTCGGCGCCTGTGGCTCAAGCGGCTAAGGTGCCAGCCACATACACCTAAGGTGACGGGTTCGAATCCCCAGCCCAGGCCCGCCAAACAACAATGATGGCTGCAACCGAAAATGGCCAGGCGTTGTGGTGGGCGCCTGTAGTCCCAGCTACTTGGGAGGCTGAGGCAGGAGACTCGTTTGAGCCCAGGAGTTGGAGGTTGCTGTGAGCATGATGCCATGGCACTCTACCCAGGGGGATAGCTTGAGGCTCCATCTCAAAAGAAAAATATTTGGGGACTCTATGTATCTAATTATTGGTTTTTATTTTAATAACTGGGTGGCTGGAGAATGTACTCTGTATTATATTAATTTTTACAAATGTATTGCGGCTGGGAGCCAGGTGCCTGTCTCCATGTGAAATGGAGCCCAAACTTTGCTAAGATGGATGACTAGAAGCATTTCATATGTACTTCACCCACTTAGAAAAATAGAAATAGTGGCTCGGCGCCTATAGCTCAACCGGCTAAGGCGCCAGCCATGTACACCTAAGGTGGCGGGTTCGAATCCCCAGCCCGGACCCGCCAAACA
>NW_003852550.1:2976463-3011621 GCF_000181295.1 Otolemur garnettii
GCTCTGTCTAAAAAAAAAAAAAAAGAAAGAAAAATAGAAATAGTGTAGAGACAATCACATTCGGAGTACATTATTCATAGAGTACAAGAAAGTTCATCAGAACTTCAAAGTTCAACAGAAAAGTGACAAGAAACACCAAAAAGCAAAAAAGAGTAAGAAAGCAGATAGCCTACTTGGCTGGGACTGGGCAAGAATAGGGAGTGACTCCTCAGTATAGTGAAAGGGTGAGTGAGAGTCTTTCTACAGTCCACTTTCCCACTGGGGAATCATATACTCCAGGACATGGGCAAGCATCTTGACCCTCCTAAGCCCTAACTCTAACTTGGGGAGCAGCTGGGACACTGTGAAAAGGAACTGCTCCAGGGAGGGAACTTGCCTTGGGTCCCATGCCCTTTATGAAACCTAAGGAGCCATAGCCAGGTATCATTTTCAGTACCAGAATTTAAATGTGCACTCTCCTGGGAACCAGTGGCACCAGTCCAAGGAATTAGGGAAAATTGGACTGTTGCCTATGGAACCAGAGCACAAGTGGAAGGTGGGCTCCTACAGCCAGGACTGATAAGGGAGTATGACAATTGTTGCAGTTTCTGGTGCTGGGAAGTGGGTACCATTCATAGGATTTGAGCATGAAGCAAGTTGCCATGGTGGTTTAATCTTGGGTAGGATGGGGCCTCCTAAGTCTTGAAGCTGAGCTGTCTTGGATCATCTGGGTTGTCTGTGACAGCTAGCACTAGGGAGTGAGCTTTTCTGAGACTGGGTTATGAAAGGGATGCAAGTCACCCACCAGCTGACAAAGGCTATGGCTGCTGTGACTGACCCCACCCTTCTTGTGGCAGGACTTCCTCATGGCAGCTTCTTCTCGCCTAAACATTTGGCCAGGGGCCTGATGATTTTACTGTCTCTGTCTGTCATGGATAGTGCATGTACTCACAATTGTGGGTGTCTGAGCACTAGCTCACCCAGTTCAACTCCACCTAGCTTCATCCTTCAATCTTCCCCCCCCTCCAATAAACCTAGGACACCTGAACATTCCTCGTGGGGGACTGAGGTTGGGCCTCAGCACCCTATAGTTACCATCTTAGGTACCTTTGTAGATGTCACCTGTTGGTCAGGAGGCCAACTTGCACAGGTCATTGCATCCACACAGTGCTTGGAATCTAGAAGACCATCTCACCACAACTATTGCCATTGCCAATTCCACACCAGTGGCCCAGGGACTTTAGAGGCCACTCACCTACCTAGTCAACTGATACCAAGACTAGCATCTAAGAAAACCATCTAGAGGCCCCAGAATCAGTCCATGTGGAACCACCAACATAGGTGCTAGTGTATACTGCCCCTGGGCACAATGATAGACATACTTAGCCCAACACTGCTACCACTACAGCCTAAAGACAGGCTCATTTGGCATTTTTAGTCCCCAGCACAACTTCGGTATAGCTTCTACTAATAACTGCACACCAACACACGGAGAAAACCACAGATACAACTAATGCTTAGCCAAAGATATCATACAGAAAAGTCACTACCATATGAACCCAGGAACAAAGACAAAGGGTCCTACCCCCAAACCCCATAGACACTTCTCTAGGAAAAAGCCCTCTCCCTGCCAACTGCAGTAAATTTAAGTATAGGAAGATTCAACTGTCAGACCAGATATGCAGAAATTGACATAAACATAGGAAACTTAGAAGAAGCAAAGAAATATGATGCCCCCAAGGGAACACAACAATTCTTCAGCAATAGATCTTAACAACAACAAAATATTTCTCAAAATCTCCAGTAAAACATTCAAAATACTGATTTTAAAAAAGCTTGGAGATGTGAAAGAAATTTGAAAACCAATATAAAGAATTCAGAAAAAAAATTCAGGCCATGAATGATAAATTCACCAAGGAGATAGATATTTAGGAAACAAAACAAAATGGAAATTGGATTTAAAGAATTAATCAAAGGAAATATAAAATACATTCAAAAGTTTCGATAATAGGCTCAGCACCTGTAGCTCAAGTGGCTAGAGCACCAGCCACATACAAGAGCTGGCGGGTTCAGATCCAGCCCGGGGCCACCAAACAATAATGACAACTACAACCAAAAAATAGCCAAGCATTGTGGTGGGCACCTGTAGTCCCAGCTACTTGGGAGGATGAGGCAAGAAAATTGCTTAAGCCAAAGAGTTGGAGGTTGCTGTGAGTTGTGACATCACAGCACTCTACTGAGGGCGACATAGACTCTGTTTCAAAAAAAGAAAAACAAAAAACAAAAAGTTTCAACAATAGACAAAGCAAAAGAAGAATTTCAGAACTTGAAGACAGATCTTTCAAAAATAATCCAGATAAAAATAAATTTAAAAGAATTAAAAAGAATGAACAAAGCTTTCAAGACATTTGAGACAAAAAAAAAAGCAAAATTTAGAAATGATCAACATTCTCAAGAGTGAAGAGACATCAAAGGTTTCAAAAAACCACATAACAAGATAATAAATGAAAATGTCCTAAGTCTAGCAAGAGATTTAGTTATCCAGATATAGGAGACCCAGTTATATCCAAAGACATCAAATGTAAAAAGGACTTTGCCACAGTACATCATTATAATCAGGCTGTTTAAAGTCAAAGGGAAACAGTAAACGTTAATAACAGCAAGAAAGAAGCCTCTAACTACCTATAAAGGAAACTTCATCAGACCAATAGCAGACTACTCAACAAGAAAAGAATGGGAAAATATATTCAAAGCGATGAAGGGAAAAAACTGAAACAGTCATGAACTATATTCATCAAGATTAACTCTCATAAATAAAGGAGAAATAAGTCTGCCTCAGATTGGCAAATGATGAAGAAATTCATCAGCACACCAGCCCTACAACAAATGCTTAAAGATGTCCTAATCTTGGGTGGTGCCTGTGGCTCAGTGGGTAGGGTGCTGGCCCCATATACCTAGGGTGGTGGGTTCAAGCTCTCATTGTGGCAGGTGCCTGTGGTCCCAGCTACTCAGGAGGCTGAGGCAAGAGAATCGCCTAAGCCCAGGAGTTGGAGGTTGCTGTGAGCTATGTGATACCATGGCACTCTGCTCTGGGTGATAAAGTGAGACTTTGTGGCTACAAAAAAGAGTCCTAAATCTTGGAAGAAAAAGGTTGACATTTACCATCATGAAAATCATAAAAGTATAAAACTCACTGGTAAAGCAATCACACAAAGCAGGAAGAGAAAGGAATCAAATGGCATCACTACCGAATTCCACCAAACCACAATAACAAACAGTAAAAGAAAAAGAAAGAATTAATAAATAAATTTATAAAACAACTAGAAACAATAACAATATAACAGGGAAAAAACTTACATATCAATAATAGCCTTGACTATAAATGGATTAAATGCTCCACTTAAAAGATAGAGATTGGCTGAATGTATTAACTTTTTCCAATCCAATTTTTGGGCCACCCACATACTTCCTAGCTCTGATTAATTTGGGGCAGGAAAGAGGTTCATGTATGACTTGTAATTATCTTACAATTTTAAAAGAGAAAAAACATTAGTATGAACTCACCCAATTATTTTATTATCCATTTCAGGTTACATAAAATAAAGTGGTTTTGTTTATTTTTGTTGATAATTTTTTTGAGTGTGATACTTCTTGAAGCAATCTCCTGGATGAAGTCCAACTTCCTTTTACATGTCTCACAGTAGAAAATGATTTTTCTTCTTCCTCCTTTCTCATATCTTCTCCTGCAAACCAGGTAATCCTTTGTTGATCTTTTTCATTTGGCATCATAAAATGCATCTTCCCATTTAGCCTTTCCTCAGGGTCAGAAGATGATGGTCTTCCCCTCTTTCTTGAATTGCTGTTCTTCACATTGCTCATAAGCTGAGTGATAAGATTTCTCCTGTAAGAAAGATATGTGCACACTTTGTCTCAGCTCTCCTTCTTATCTAATGAGTAAAGGATGTAGCTGTTCACAACTGTAACTTCCATAGCCAAAAGAATAATTTTTTTCCATCATTTGTAGGACCGCCTTGTAAATCTGTAACATCCACAGCTCTGTTCACTCTTCCAATAAACTTTGTGTATTCTAAAATAATTGTTGGTTTTTCAAACTAAACAGGTTGTTTCTTCCTATAGCCCATGATTAACTGTGTTTGAGGACCAAAGCATGTATTCAACATTGTCACTAAACCCTTGTCATGGAATGAGAGGCACATTGTATTCATATCACATTGATAGACACATAATTCATACTCCTGAAGTTTCTTCTTTTTCAGATCACTTGGAAAATTCTTCCTAGAATCCATAACTGTTCCCATTATATGTATTTTCATTTTGTGCAATTCTTGACAGCTATGTACCTATCAGTCTATATGTGATATCCTGAACCCTAGTATGTACTTTCAAAACTTGTGCCAAATGAATAACTATTCAAGATATAAATAGCAAAGTAGGACAAATAAGACTTTCTGTTATTGTCTTGCCATAATAGGCAATGTGAGAAAACACATGACCATTTTCTGAATCACATAGGCAAAAAATTTTTAGGCTCCACTTGTAGGCTTCTTCAGATTGTAGCACTTGAATTAACTCTTTCCTTTGAACTCTACTGTGCTCTCATCTATAGCCACATTTCCTTGCAGTAAATAAAGTTCTTTGCATTTATTGTCAATATACTAAGTAACATTCTTCACTTTGTTCCCTTGGGGTATACACAGTCCTTTGAGCTTCAACAGGAGGAACTAAATGCAGCATCTAAAATATTTAGAAAAAATGGAGACAAGAGAAAATATCCTTGAAGAATAGGGTTCAGTCTAACTAATCTTTGGTGACATAGTCAACTAATTGTGCCTTTGAATTCAGACCCATTTCCAGTATTACACCAAGGAATGTCTTCTAATAAAACATCCTTCCATGAGTGTCACATTGAGTATTTTGCTAGCTGAGTTACCTTCTGTATTTTTCCTGAGATTGCTCAGATTCATAAAATTAATATTACTAAACCTAAAAAACAACATATAAAATAATATAATAATAGTGGGTGATTTTGACAACCCACTCATAGCATTAGAATATCACTTAGACAGAAAATCAATAAAAAAAGTAGAGTTCACCTAGACTTTAGACCAAATGGACCTAACAGGCATTTATAGGGAATTCTATCAAACAACTGAAGAACATACATTTTTCTCATTAGAATGGAATATTCTTGAAGATCAATCATATGTTATGTAACAAAATCAGTCTGAACAAATTTTTAAAATTTGTATCAAGTCTCAGACTACAGTGGAATAAAACTAGAAATCAATAACAAGAGAAACTTTGGAAACTCTATATATACACAGACATTAAACATGCCCCTGAATGACCACTGAGTCAATAAAGAAATTAAGATGAAAATTAAAAAAAAATTGGAAGCAAATGAAAATGGAAACAAAACATATCAAAACCCATGGGGTAAAGCAAAAGCAATGCTCAAAAGGAAGATGTAGCACTAAAATGCCTACCTTGAGAAAGCAGAAAGATTAGCAATAAACAATCTAACAACACAGCTCAATGAACTAAAAATGCAAGAGTAAAGCAAATATAAAATTAGCAGAAGTCTTGGCTCCATAGCACAGTGGTTACAGCACCAGCCACATACACCAAGGCTGGTGGATTTGAACCCAGCCCAGGCCAGCTAAACAACAATGACAACTGTAACAAAAAATAGCCAGGAATTGTGGGTGCCTGTAGTCACAGCTACTTGGGAGGCTGTGACAAGAGAGTGGCTTAAGCCCAAGAGTTTGAGGTTGCTGTGAGCTGTGATGCCACAGCACTTTACGGAGGGTGACATAGTGAGATTCTGTCTCAAAAAAAAATTAGCAGAAAAGAAATAGTAAGAACTAAACTAAAGGAAATGGATATTAAAGAACAATAAAAGAATAAATGAAAAAGTCATTTTTTCAAAACATATACAAAATCAATAAACTGCTAGCTAGACTAACCAAGTATAATGAAAGAAGACCCAAATAAATAAAATCAGAAATGAAAAAGGAGACATTACAACCAGTACCACAGACATATAAAAGATCATTAGAGACCATTATGAATAAGTATATGCTCACACAGTAGACAATGTAGAGGAAATGGATAAATTCCTGGAAACATACAGCCTCCCAAGAACCAGAAATAAGTAGAAAACTTGAACAGACTAATAACAAGTAATGACATTGAATCTGTAATAAAAAATATCCCAACAAAGTAAAGCCCAGGACCATATGGATTCACACCCAAATTCTACCATATGTGCAAAGAAGAGCTAATGCCAATCCTATGAAATCGTTCTAAAAATTTGTGGAAGGGGGAATTCTCCTTAATTCATTCAATGAGGCCAGTATCATTCTGATTCCAAAACCACACTAACACACACACAAAAAAGAAAATGACAGACTAATATCCCTAATGAACACAGATGCAAAAATCCTCAAAAAAAAAAAGCTAGGATCCTAAATCTGACAGCACGTCAAAGAATTTATACAACATGGTCAAATAGGTTTTAATATCAGGAATTCATGACTATTCAAAACATGCAAATCAATAAATATGATACATTAAATAAACAGAATCAAGGAGAAAGACCATATGATCATCTCAACAGATGCGGAAGCAGCATTTGATAAAATCAATATATCTTCATTATAAAAACTCAGTAAAGTAGGAACAAAAGGAACATACCTCAAAATGATCAAGATCATATACAACAAACCCACTGCTAACATAATACTGAATGGGAAAAAGTTGAAAGCATTTCATCTAAGAACTGAAAAAGAGATAAGGATACCCACTTTCACCACTCATATTCAACATAGTACTGGAAGTCCTAGCTAGAGCAATCAGGCAAGAGAAAGAAATAAAAGGAATCTAAACTGAAAAGGGTGAAGTCAAATTATTTCTGTTTGCTAATGATAGCTTATATCCAGAAAACCTCAAGACTTCCCAAAGGAACTTTTAGGGGTTTTTTTGTTTGTTTTGTTTTTTAGAGACAGAGTCTCACTATATTGCCCTTGGTAGGGTGCTAGGTCGTCACCACTCACAGCAACCTCCAGCTCTTGGTCTTAGGCAATTCTCTTGCCTTAGCTTCCTGAGTAGCTGGGACTATAGGTACCTGCCACAACTCCCAGCTATTTTTTGTTGCAGTTTGGCCGGGATGAAACTGCAGCACCCTCAGTATATGGGGCCAGTGCCCTACTCACTGAGCCTCAGGCACCGCCCAGAACTTTTAGATTTGATAAATCGATTCATTAAGGTTACAGGATACAAAAGAGATGCACAAAAATCCAAGAGTATTTCTATACATTAATACCAATCTAGCTGAGAAAGAAATCAAAAAGTTAATTCTATTTGTAGTAGCTACAAAAAATAAAATAGGAATAAATTTAACCAAGGAAATGAAAGATATCAACAAGGAATAACACAAGAAGTTGATGTAAAAGATTGTAGATGACATAAATAGACAAATATCCCATGCTCATGGGTCAAAAGAATAATATCATTAAAATGACTATACTGCTCAAGGCAATCTACAGACTCAATGCAATCCTTATCGAAATACCAATGTCAAGCGGCGCCTGTGGCTCAAAGGACTGGGGCACTGGCCCCACATACCAGAGGTGGCAGGTTCAAACCCAGCCCCGGCCAAAAATTGCCAAAAAAATATATCATTTTTCAAAGAATTATTTTAAAAAATCCTAAATTTCATATGGAATGAAAAATGGTCTGAACAGCCAAAGCAATCTTGAGCAAAAAGAACAAAGCTGGTGGCATCACATTACCTGACTTCATATTATGTAAAAGTCTTTAGAAACCAAAAAAGCACGTTCTGATATAAAAATAGAAAAGAAACAGAATGAAACAGAAACAGAGACTCCAGAAATAAAGACACATATTTATGGCCATTTTTTTTTTGAGACGGACCCTCAAGCTATCCCCCTGGGTAGAGTGCTATGGCCTCACAGCTCACAGCAACCTCAAACTCCTGGGCTCAAGTGAGTCTCCTGCCTCAGCCTCCCAAGTAGCTGGGACTACAGGCGCCCGCTACAGCGCCGGCCATTTTTTGGTTGCAGCCATCATTGTTGTTTGGCGGGCCCGGGTTGGGGATTCAAACCTGCCACCTTAGGTGTATGTGGCTGGCGCCTTAGCCGATTGAGCCACAGGCACCAAGCCAGCCATTTTATTTTTGACAAAGACAACAAGATCATACATTGGTGAAGAACACCCTTTTTAATAGATAGTACTGGGGAAATTGGATTGCCATACACAGAAGAAGGAAACTGGACCCCTATATCTCACCGTATACAAAAATCAACTCAAGATGAATTAAAGACTTACATGTAATACCTGAAACTATAAAAATACTAGAAGAAACCCTGGGGAAATCTGGACATCGGTCTAGGCAAAGAATTCATGCTTAAGACCTCAAAAGCTCACATGAACAAAACAAAACAGATAAATGGGACTTAATTAAAGTAAAAGATGCAGCAAAAGAAATAACAAAATGAAAAAACAACATTTTGAAGGGTAGAAAATATCTGCACACTATACATCCAATAGGGGACTAACATAGGATGTACAAGGAATTTAAGTTAATAAGTGAACAAACAAAACCAAACCATTAAAAAGTGGGCAAAAGACATGAATAAAGTTTTTTTTTTTTTTTTTAGAAACAGTCTTGGCTCAGCGCCTGTGGCTCAAGTGCCTAAGGCACCAGCCACATACACCTAAGGTGGTGGGTTCAAATCCAGCCTCGGGCCTGCCAAACAACGACAGCTGCAACAAAAAAATAGCCAGGTGTTGTGGCGGATGCCTGTGGTCCCAGTTACTTGGGAGGCATAGGCAGGAGACTCACTTGAGCCCAGGAGTTGGAGGTTGCTGTGAGCTGTGATGCCACAGCACTCTACCCAGGGGGACAGCTTGAGGTTCTGTCTCAGAAAAAAAGAGACAATCTCACTTTCGCCCTCGATAGAGTGCCATGGCATCACAGCTCACAGCAACCTCCAACTCCTGGGCTTAGGTGATTCTTTTGCCTCAACCTCCCAAGTAACTGGGACTATAGGCACCTGCCACAAGGCTGGCTATTTTTTATTGCAGTTTGGCCAGGGCCGGGTTTGAACCCACCACCCTCGGTATATAGGGCCGACACCCTACCCACTGAACAACAGGTGCCACCCATGAATAAACATTTTTCGAAAGAAGGCATACACTTAGTAATATATGAAGAGTTTTTCAAAAATTAAAATACACACATGCAATTGGCCAACAGGTATATGGAAAACTTCTCACCATAAGTAATCATCAGAAAAATGCAAATCAAAACCATAATGAGATGTCATCTTACCCCAGTCAGAATGGTTATTACTAAAAAGCTAAAAAATAACAGATATTGAGCAGCTCCTCTGACTCAAAGGCATAGGGCGCCAGCCCCATATGCCAGAAGTGGCTGGTTTAAACCCGGCCCTGGTCAAAAACTGCAAATAAAATAAAATAAAATAACAGATATTGACAAGAATGTAGAGAAAATAATGTCTTATACACTGTTGGTGGAAATGTAAATTAGTGCAGCCTCTATGGAAAATAGAATGGAGATTTCTCGAAGAACTAAAGATAAAACTATCATCTGAGCCAGCAATCCCAATGCTGGATATCTACCACCAAAGAAATCAGGCTCAGGGTTTCTAATCATCAGGGAAACATAAATCAAAACCACAATGAGAAGTCACCCAACTCAAAGCTCCCAAACATGCTGTTGCGGATGCAGAGAGAAAGGAACACTCGTACGTCATTGGTGGGACTGCAAACTAGTATCTCTATGGAAATTCATATGGAGAAACTTCAGAGATCTAAAAGTAGACCTACCATTTGATCCAGCAGTTCCACTACTGGGTATTTACCCAAAGGAATAAAAGTCATTTTATCGAAAGACACACACACTCGAATGTTTATTGCAGCACAATTATAAACATGTGGAATCAACCCAAGTGCCCATTAATACATGCTTTTGGTTGTAAGTGGATAAATAAAATGTGACATATACAACAAAAGAAATCAGTGTATCAAAAAGATACCTGCACGCATGTTTTTCACAGCACTATTTACAATAGCAAAGATATGGAATCAACTTAAGCGGCTATCAATGGGTAAATGGATACAGAAAATGCAGTGTACACACACGATAGAACACCATTCAGCCAATAAAAAAATGAAATCATGTCTAGATTCCTGCATGTTCTTTAGAAAACCATGCATTTTACTGTTAATGGATCTGATATTCCATAAATCTGTTAGGTCAAATAGTTGACGACGATGTTTAAGTCTTGCATATTTTTTTTTCTATGTACTTCCTATTAATTATTGAGAAAATGGCGTTAATGTCTCTACCTTTGTAGATTTACTTATACTTTCCCTTATTTGTGACCGGTTCTGCTTCATATATTTGGTGACTTTGTCTTTAGATGTAATACATTTTGCATTGTTCTCTTCTTGATCAATTGTTCTTATCATTATGAAATGTTCCCCTCTCTGTGATAATTCTCTTCATAATGAGTTCTAGTTTGTCTGATATTACTTATAGCCATAACAGCTTTTTCTACGTTTACGGTTGGCATGGAATATCTTTCTTCACCCTTCCATGTCAGCCTTTTCCCCTTTATATTTAAAGTATGTATCAAGTAAGAAGCACAGTGATGTCTTACTATACCTCGTTTGAGAAGCTTGCCTTTTAATTGGGGTGTGTAGTCTCTCCGCATTTAATATAACTTTTTGATTTTTGAAATTGAAGTCTATCACTTTGGTGTTTGATTTCCATTTGTCTCATCTGATCTATATTTTTCCATTCCTGCTTTTTCTAACATTTTGGGCTTAATGGAATTTGTTAAATGTTTCAGTCTATTTCCCTGATGGGTAGTTTAGTTATTTCTCTTTGTATTAGTTTTAATGATTGCTCTAGTGATTATAATACATCTTTAACTTGTCCCAGCCTACATTCAAAATATATTATCAATGAACTAGTTAACAATTTTTTGAAGTGTATTTCCATTACTACTCTCTCACCCTTTGGGTTTTTATTATATATTTTGTTTTCAGATGCAGTTTCATGTAAACTGCACATTCTTTTGTCATTATATTTACATTAAATAGCCAATCATTTTTAAGAGATGGGGTAATACTTATACATGTATAATAATAAAAACAAATATTTAAGGGTGCATTTATATTTATTGAGTGATTTACTCTTTCTGATCTTTTTCATTTCTTTCTGTAGGACTAGATTGCTATCTGATGTTACTTCCTTTTAGCCTATTGAATTTCTTTCAGTATTTCTTGTGGTGCAGGTTTATAAGTGTCTATATTTCACCTTCATTTTTATTTTTTATTTTTTTTTGAGACAGAGCCTCAAGCTGTCCCCCTGAGTAGAGTGCCGTGGCATCACAGCTCACAGCAACCTTCAACTCCTGGGCTCAAGCGAGTCTCCTGTCTCCACCTCCCAAGTAGCTGGGACCACAGGCACCTGCCACAACGCCTGGCCATTTTTTGGTTGTAGTCATCATTGTTGTTTGGCGGGCCCAGGCTGGATTTGAACCCACCACCTTAAGTGTATGTGGCTGGCACCTTAGTCACTTGAGCCACAGGCATCAAGCCTCACCTTCATTTTTAAAAGACACTTTTAGAATATTTTGGCCTTTATTGTTTCTGATAAGAAGCCAGCTGTTGTTCTTATAATTGTTCTCTTATATGCCATGCTGATACATTCTTTGCCTGGTTTCAACATTTTCTACTTGGCCTTGGTCTTTAGAATTTGACTATAATGTCCAGAAGTGTTTTCTCTGTATTTATCTTGTTTGAGATTCACTAAACTTCTCAAATTTGTGGATTGGTATCTTTTGTTAATGTTCAAAAATGCTGGTCATTGGTGGCTCCCTAGCTCAGTCGGTAGGGTGCTGGCCACATGCACAGAGGGTGGCAGGTTGGAACCCGGCCTGGACTAGCTAAAACAACAATGACAACTGCAGCAACAACAACAAAAATAGCTAGGCATTGTGGCTGGTGCCTGTAGTCTCAGCAGCTTGGGAGACTGAGGCAAGCGGATCACTTAAGCCCAAGAGTTTGAGGTTGCTGTGAGCTGTGATGCCAGAGCACTCTACCCAGGGTGACAGTCTGAGAGGCTGTCTCAAAAAAAACAAAAAACAAAAAACTGCTGGTCATTAATCCTTCAAATATTTTTTCTCAGTGATATGTCCTACCTGACTTTTTACATTTCATTCTTTCCTCTTTTTTCTCCTGGAACTCTAATTACATATATGCTAGACCATTTAACATTGCTATACAAGTTTTTACTTTATCCCATTTTTTGTCATCTCTGTTTCAGTTTGGATAATTTCTATCTTTGTGACAGGATAAGATCTGTTTTTGAGTTTACCCACCCTCTCCTGTTATAGTCAAACTTCTTCCATTCCAATGACCCTTTATTTTTTTAAAATTTTTTTTAATTTTGCTTTTATTTTATTTTATTTTTTATGGAGACAGAGTCTCACTTTGTGTCCTTCAGCAGAGTACTGTGGAATCATAGCTCACTCACAGCAACCTCCACCAACCCGTGGGTCCCTGGGTTTAAGTGATTCTCTAGCCTCAGCCTCCTAAGTAGCTAAGGTTACAGGCACCTGCCAGAATGCCTGGTAATTTTTGGTAGAGACGAGGTCTCACTCTGGCTCTCACTCTGGCTCATGCTGGTCTTGAACCTCTGAGCACAGGTGATCCACCTGCCTCGGCCTCCCACAGTGCTGGGACAACAGGCGTGAGCCATCACACCTGGCCTGACCCTTTACTTTAAATATTATAACTTTTTGTGCTAGAATTTTCATCTGGTTATTTTTAGAGTTTCCTTTTCTCTACTGAATTTTTATAATTCTTTATATAGTTTCCCCCTATTTTCTCTCATTTTAAAAACATATTTATTATAATTATCTGAAACTTTTTTCCTGTTACTTTCAGTAGCTAGATAATTTCTAGGTCTCCTAAAGAATTTATTTTCAGTATTATGGCTCATGTGTTCCTGGTTCTTCACATATCTGGTAATTCTTTTATTGTATACTGGATATTGTGGCTGATATGTTGTAGAGACTATGGATTATTTTATTTTCTTAACAAAAATTAGGTTGTAACTGACTTCAGGCAGTTAAAATACTGGAGAATATATTGGCTCCTGATAAGGTCTGGCTCTAGGCTTTGTTCAAGGGGAAGAGGGTCTATTTTTATTTTGCCTCTAGTCCTAGGGTACAGCCCTTTATCCTAGTTTGTGGGTTTTATTCCTAAAGTGTGGTCTTCTCAAGTCTCAAGAGACTGCTTGGTGTGTTTACCAAGGTCTCTTAACTCCAGATGGGTCTTAACTGGATCTTTAGTACTATGAGATTTTATAACTATATGAGTCATAAAATCTCTGTTCAGCTCTCAGTTTCCTAACAACTATCCTCTGCTAGGCCTCATGGAGTCCCGTCCTGAACATAAAGAGCTAAGTATTTGGTTAAGGAAACCAAAGGGCACTCCTGTATAAATTTTTGTAATGCCTTCATTTCTGGTAATTGACCTACAAATTTCGATCAATGTAGCAATTCATAATTCTGATCTCTTTATTTCACCTCATAAGATTGCTGCTTTCTACTTGGGCTCCACTTCCCTCCACCTCAAATCGTGTGCTTCTCCTCTCTTGAGCACAGCAGACTTCTATATCTAGCATCAAATGCTTGAAAACTATTGCTTCATATATTTAGTCAAGGAAGTATCTTAGTAGTGCAAAGACCCCTGGAGAAGGAATTGTTTAATACCCACAGGAATCGGTGTTGAAGACTTTTATGAAATTAGAGCATATTAACTAGAGTAAACTGTCAAAAAGATTTCTCAACATATTCTCCAAAGACCTGGAAACTATCAGAAAGGATCCAGTGTTACTCAATGTAGTTCTGGCCACTGTACCAATTCACCACTCCGTTTACCCTAGGTATTAGAAAAGCAAGAGATTGAGCATTTCAAATCTTGAGAACAGTTACAAATGCATACCCTGTAAATTGTACAGAAACTGAGTGCTCTATGAACAAGGACCTTGTCCCCATCTTCATTCCTATAGCCAGCTCTAACTAACACCTTAATATTCTTGCAGGTAGGTCAAAGTGAAATGACCTTGCCTAAGTGTATCAGACATCGAGTGATGATACTACTGCAGATATCCATAAGATCATTCTCATTAAGAAATCTTCTGATGGCAGCGCCTGTGGCTCAAAGGAGTAGGGTGCTGGCCCCATATGCCGGAGGTGGCAGATTCAAACCCAGCCCTGGCCAAAAACTGCAAAAAAAAAAAAAAAATGCAAGAAAGAAAGAAAAAGAAATCTTCTGAATTAAGTACCTGTCATGGATTCAAATGACCATCTCTGGAGTTTGCCAATATTTCACAAAGACTCTGCATCTGATAATTTCAGGTCTTATAATATATTCCAATAATATCTGAGGGCATTATTTCAAGTCTTGATTAATTAAATCAAACACATGGAACAGGAGAGTAAAACTTCCATTATTTGAATTACGTTTTTAAGCAACCGGCAACCTCCTTACCCTCTCCTACCCATCTGCAGCAAAAGGAGATACAGAAGAGTACACTCCCTCAAAAGAGAAAAATCTATATGCTTCCCTGGGGTGATTCAATATTTACTGTGTTTTTCTTCAATAATAACCAAGAGTTTCTGAGTCACTATATTGTCTACTGAGAAAAAAACTGTGTAGATGGAAGTTTAATAGCACATGCACGATTTTTAGGCTGGTTAGAAATTATTGGCTTTGCGTATGTGCTAGAATGGTGGAGTGAACCACTTCTTTGTACTTCCTTTCAGTCACAAAAAGTCAGATCATGCTGACGTTGCCACTTGCTGGTAGCTCAAGAACAATGTCATCTATATATAAGAATTGTTCAAATTGTCAAGATGACCCGGTTATGACATAAAATCGAGAAAAACCATAAGTCACTCCCTAGTTCTGTCTTTACCAGGGGGTGGGAAACTGTGGCCTTAAAACCACACGTGACCTTCTAGATCCTTAAGTGCAACATTTTTAATGAATCCAAATTTTTAAGAACAAATATTTTCCTTTTTATAAATACATTTTTGTTCATCTTTTATATTTTTATTTTATTCTAAGAATGGACACATTTGGCCAGGCACAGGCTCATGCTTATAATCCCAGCACTCTGGGAGGCCAAACCAAGTGGATCACTTGAACTCAGGAGTCTGAGAACTGACTGAGCAAGAGTGATACCCCTGTCTCTAAAACTAGCCTATAGCGCCAGCTACTTGGGAGGCTGAAGCAAGAGGATTGCTTGAGTCCTGGAGACTGAGGTTGCTGTGAGCTATGAGGCTACAACACTCTCCTGAGGGCAACAACGTGAGACTCTGTCTCAAAAACAACAACAACAACAACAACAACAAAACAATGGACACATTTAAAATACCAAAGAATAAAGTAAGTTTCAATGAAATAATCTTCCCAGATTGACTGCCACAATTAGAATATTAGTAAGCCATAAGGATTGAACGGATGGGTGCTATGCTCATATTTAGTTCTAACTTCCCCAACTTGATTGGCACCACTACTCTATGAGGTTGATGAGAGTTTGTAGGGGTCAAGTACGCCAGTCTGTTATCAGCTTTTGCCAACTATGTACTATGCTTTTGTTTGAGGTGGAATTTGGGAATAGTTGCATGGATCAACAGTATTTTTAAATTCTGTCTGCTTAACAGCCCATTCTGTCAAAGAAGACCAAGAGAACATTGAAGAAAGAAAACAGATTTTATAATGAGGGCTGGGAATTGCAACATTATTTTATTTCTACTGAAGATAAGATGATTTGCTTGCTTTATGATACTGCAATATCAACATTAAAGAAATTCAATGCTCATCAGCATTCTTTTTTTTTTTTTTTTTTTTTTTTTTAGAGAAAGAGTCTCATGTTGTCACCCTCAGTAGAATGCTGTGGCGTCACAGTTCACAGCAACCTCCAGCTTTTGGGCTTAGGTGATTCTCTTGCCTCAGCCTCCTGAGTAGCTGGGACTACAGGTTTCCGCCATAATGCCTGGCTATTTTTGTTGCAGTTTGGCTGGGTCCGTGCTCAAACTCACCACCCTTGGTATATGGGGCCAGCGCCCTAGTCACTGAGCCCCAGGCACTGCCTGCTCATCAACATTCTAATACTTGTAAGGACCACAAATACTTCAAATCAGAGGGAGAGGCATGAAAAGTTATATTGCAGAAATTAAGAGATAAAAAGCAAAAGCAAAAGCAATTCTTTAATGTAGCAATAAGACCCAGAAATAGCGCCAGTGAAGCAACAACTATATTTATATATATATATACTCATTATATTATATATATAATATATATTTATATATGTATATATATACACATGTATATACTCATATATATGTGTGTATATATATAGTGTATACATGTGTGTCTATATATATATAGTGAAGCAACAACTATATATATATGTTTGTATATATATGTGTATATATTGAGTATATATATATATATGTTTGTGTGTGTGTGTATATATATATTTCCCCTATTTGCAGAACTGATCTGAAGTCCTATGAAGTAACTTATAAAGTGGCTTATAAAGTCAGAAAACAAGGAAAGTTATTCAGTGATGCAGAAACATGAAAGAATGCATTGTTGAAGTTGTAGGATGCTTAGACTCTGATAACATTTCAAAGTACAAACAATTACTTCTTTCAAGTAGAACCATAACTGACTGGCAGCATAAATTAGCCTTTACCTTACCAGAACAACCTCATGAAATACATCAAAAGGAAAATATATATTATTGAATCATTTTGGTTGAATCAACTGATACTACTGATTGGATGAAGGTTTTATGCACAGTATTCAGGTCATAACAGAAGATTTTCATTGCTATGAAGAGTTACTCACCTTGGGCACTCTTCTGAACGGAACATGAGAAATCAATATTTTTATTCTTTTTTTCTGAGATAGTCTCACTCTGTCACCCTGGGTAGCATCATAGCTCATAGCAACCTCAAACTCTTGGGCTCAAGCCATCCTCTTGCCTGAGCATCCTTAGTAGCTTGGACTACAGGTACCTTCCAGGATTCCTGGCTAGTTTTTCCATTTTTTAGTAGAAATGGGATCTCACTCTTGCTTACACTGGTCTCCAATTCCTGAGCTTAAGCAATCCTTCTGCCTGGGCCTCCCAGAGTGCTAGGATTACACTTGAGCCATCACACCCAGCCTGGGAATAGATATCTTAAACAACTTTTAAGATAAATGTTGTGCAGTTGGACTGAATTTGGTAAATTGGGCTCGGTGCCTGTGGCTCAAGTGGCTAAGGTGTCAGCCACATACATCTAAGGTGGTGGGTTCAAATCCAGCCCTGGTGGTGGGCGCCTATGGTCCCAGCTACTTGGGAGGTGGAGGCAGAAGACTCGCTTGAGCCCAGGAGTTAGAGGTTGCTGTGATCTGTGATGCCACAGCACTCTACCCAGGAGGACAGCTTGAGGCTCTGTCTCAAAAGAAAAAAAAGAAAATGAATTTGGTAAATTGAGTGTGTGTATCTATAAACGGTGCACCTTCCCTGACAGGAAAATATGAAGGATTTATAACACAGATATAAAAACTATTAACAGATATAAATGCTCTCATTTCTTTTCATTGTATCTTGCATCAGCAAAATCTCTTTGCTAAAGATATGATTTTACATCACACTTTGCAACAAGTTATAAGTATTGTTACCTATATTCTTGCAAATGCATGTGGTATTTTCAGTTACATAACATGCTAAAGTTGGATGATGAAATATTAAGTCTGGATTTTCCATATCATTCTAAAGCGCATTGGCTATCACAGGACAGGTGTTAGCCCAAATTTTATCTCTGTGAGAGCCCAGAGTGAAATTTTATGAACAACAGAGTCAGCAATCTGAATTATTGAAATGAGAGTTCTATACAAATGCAACATTCTTGTGTGATGTCAAACCAAAACAATTTGCATATTTCTGTGCAGGGTAAAGCTTAGTCTATATATAATATGTGGCAAAATATTCAAGCATCTACTTCAAAAGGAAATTTTTGATGAACATTTTTCCCAGCTACTAAAGATCATTAATGAGCAGGTTGACATGTATGAAATCATTTGAAGCATTCACAACTCCTATTAATTGGAGAATACAGAGAAAGGTTCATGGATTAAGAATCATGACATCACACTCAAATTAGCATTTAAGCTTCACTTAGGTGATATCACTAAGGCACATAAAGAACTACAGATGGAATTGATTGAGTCTCAGTAGATGACATCTTAAACTCATTGTTTGATGCTAAGAAAGATCCAACTGAAATATGGAAAAATGAAGTAAAATATCTTCACAACATGCCCCCAAATGCTTTCTTACTTTTCTTTTCTTTCTTTTTTTTTTTTTAGAGACAGAGTCTCACTTTGTCACCCTTGGTAGAGTGCTGTGGCATCACAGCTCACAGCAACCTCCAGCTCTTGGGCTTAGGTGATTTTCTTGCCACAGCCTCCCGAGTAGCTGGGACTACAGGCACCCACCACAACACCCGGCTATTTTTATTTTTTTATTTTTTTGCAGTTTAGCCAGGGCCAGGTTTCAACCCACCACCCTTCATATATGGGGCTGGGACCCTACTCACTGAGCCACAGGCGCTGCCTGCTTTCTTACTTTTCAATCTCTTATTGCTGTGAATCTACTTTCTCCCACCTAACCCAAGTCAAAATGCCCTTAAGGTCACAAATGACTGTGCTTATCTAGAGGATCAACTGTAGATGTCCAGTGCAGCAACCACATATTCAAATGCTTTCCAACAAAAAGTAGAAACAACAAAGTCATTAAAAGGTTATTTAACTTTAAAATTAACAAATAGGAATGGTGCAGAGCAAGATGGCAGACTAGAGACAGCTTCTTTGCAACTGGGCATGGTGAGATTGAGAAGAGACTCCAGGTACTTCTGGCTTATGGGTTCTACCCAGAAAAATCCCTCTGAGGGCACAGGGAGACAGCAGGAGACTTCAGGAACCCAAGAGGAGGACGAAAGCAGGGGAGAAGTGGTGAGTGTGATCAGTCAGAGGCCGGCTGGCCCTGGCGATTGCAATGGCAGCAGCTACAGCAGCAGTAAGAGTTTGCAGACAGGCAAGGCTGTCCCTGTGGACTTTTTTTTTTTTCTGGACTAGGGCACTTGGTTGAGTTACACTGGGAGACCTTGGGCAAGTGAGCAAGTGACTTTGAACAGCGCCCAGAGGCCGGGATGCTGGGGTGGAATGGAGCTTTCATTGTTCAGCTACAGGTGGGGCACAGCCATTGTGGGAGAGCTGCCTTGCAGTTTCAACCCTCAGGGTCCTAGAATGAGGACAGTTCTGGCATGCCTGATAAGGGGGTAGGCACTTCTGAAGAGGTTCAAGTGACGTGTGCTTTCCTGGGAAAGCCACTGCTTAGCAAAGGGACATGGTTTGGAAAGGTTGAGACGTGTCTATGAAGAGAGAGTTCGGCTCCCAAATATGTGGGGTATGAGGGCAAGGAAGTCAGTAGAGGCTTCCAGTCTCCATCTAACACAGCCCTGTGATTAGCATCTCATACCCCAGGAGATCATTGCTTGCCTCGGCAATACAATATTCAGTATTGTGTATATATATATATATATGTGTGTGTGTGTGTGTGTGTGTGTGTATAAAATGCCCCCAAATACATGTATATATATATTTTTTTCTTCCTTTTAAAAAATGTTTTTAAACTTTTCCCCCTTAGATTTTTCTAATCTTTTTTTCTTCATTTTTCGCATATCAATATAATTTTTTATTCTTGCCTTCTGTAATAATAAGGGCTTCAGTTTTGCTAGTTTTTCCCCAAGTTTTATCCCTTAGGGTTTTTCATTTGTTTATTTTGGTTTGATTTATAGTATTTTTGTTTTTCTTCTCTAGTTGGTGGAGGTGGGGTCCTGTGTCTGCTCAGGCTGGCAAAGAGCTTCAGACATCAAAGGACCCACCCATCCCAGACACTCTAGAGGTTGAGATTTGTGGGTGTGGGTCAAGTACCCTACTACACACCATTATTACTCCTCTCTCTTTCTTTCTGTTCCTCTCTTCCTTTTGTCAATCTTCCCTTTTACTCACTCCCTTTCCTTTCTCTTTTCTCTTTTTTAATCTTCTATCCCTTCTTGCACTTCACTCTTCTCATCCTTTTAGTCCTTTACCAAAAGGACACTTCAACACATTAGGTCAGAGGCATGGCAACTTAAAAAGCAAGAGGACGTGAAAGGAAAAAAGTAATGCAAGGAACAGACAAAAAGAAAATACTCATGAGGGAGAAATAGCAGAAAAATCCTAGCAACATGAAAAACTAGAACAGAGAACACCCCCCCAATGGATCATGAGGTAGCTACTGCAGAGGAATAAAGAAATGTTAGAAATGACAGAAGAGGGATTTAAAATATGGATGGTAAAAACAATGAATGAAATTGCTGAGAAAGTGGAAAATAACCAAAAGGAAATCCAAACCAGAATCAAATAATAGATGGACACTATGAAGAATACAGAAAGAATATAGCGAAGTTTAAGGAATTAAAGCAATTAATCAGAGAACTTAAGGATGCAGTAGAAAGGATCAATAACAGATTAGATCATGCAGAAGAAAGAATCTCAGAGGTAGAGGATAAAGCACTTGAGCTAACTCAGTCAGTTAAAGAGACAGAAAAAGAGAAAAAGAGAAAGCAGAACATTCACCGACAGAATTATAGGACATGAAGTATTCAAACGTATGAGTGACAGGTATCCCAGAAGAGGAAGAAGAATGCCCCAGAGGAATGGAAGCCCTACTAGAGGATATCATAAGTGCAAATTTCCCAAATATCACCAAAGATCCTAACACACTCCTTTCAGAGGGGTATCAGACTCCAGGATGCCTCAGCTCAAATAAAGCTTCTCCAAGACACATTGTCATGAATCTGTCCAAAGTCAAAACCAAAGAGAAGATTTTGCTAATTGCCAGGAGTAAGTGCCAATTGACCTACAGGGGCAAATCCATCAGGGTGACCATGGATTTAACAAATGAAAATTTCAAGCCAGAAGACAATGGTCATCTACCTTTAATCTACTTAAACAAAACAATTTTCAGCCCAGAATTATATATCCTACTAAGCTAAGCTTTAAAATTGTTGGAGAAATAAAATCATTTATGATATGCAAACATTGAGGAAGTTTGCCACAAGAAGACCAGCTCTATATAAAATGCTTAGAACTGGGGCGGCGCCTGTGGCTCATAAGGGTAGGGCACCAGCCCCATATGCTGGAGGTGGCAGGTTCAAACCCAGCCCTGGCCAAAAAAATAACCAAATAAACAAATGAAATAAAATAAAATGCTTAGAACTATTCTACCCACTGACCATCGTAATAGACCACCAGCAAAGTAAACACTCAGGAACTAAAGGACAAAACTTAGCATCCACAAAGGTATAAAATATAAAACTAAGATAAAATATAAGCAATGGATTTTCACAAAATAAGATGAATAGAACTCCACCACACATATAAATTATCTCAATAAATGTTAATCGCTTGAATTTCCCACTGAAGAGGCATAGGCTGGTTGATTGGATAAAAAAGCACAAGCCATTCATTTGATGTCTGCAGGAAATACACCTAGCCTTGAAGGACAAAGAAAAACTCAGGGTTTTTTTGTTTGTTTGTTTCTTTTGTTTTGTTTTTTAAGACAGAGTCTCACTTTGTTGCCCTTGGTAGAGTGCTGTGGCATCACAGCTCACAGCAACCTCAAACTCTTGGGCTCAAGTGATTCTATTGCTTCAGCCTCCTGAGGAAGCTGGGACTATAGGCACCCGCCTGGGTATCTTTTAGAGACAAGGTCTTACTCTGGCTCAGGCTGGTCTTGAACCCATGAGCTCAGACAATTCACCCACCTCGGCCTCCCAAGTGCTGGGATTCTCGAAGTGAGCCACCGTGCACGGCCTAAAACTCAGAGTTAAGGGATAGAAGACAATTTTTGAGGCAAATGGAAAGCAGAAGAAAGGAGGGGTCACAATCTTATTTTCAGATACAAGTGGATTTAAATCAATTAAAGTAAAAAAGGACAAACATGGACACTTCATATTGGTCAAGGGAACAAAACATCAAGAAGACATTTCAATTTTAAATATTTATTCACCCAACTTAAAAGCACCCAGACTCTTGAAACAGACTTTAATTAGTCTGAGCAATATGATACCCCATAACACCATAATAGCAGGGTACTTTAACACTCCTCTTACAGAGCTGGACATATCCTCTAAACAGAGACTGAACAAAGATAGAAGAGACTTAAACGTGATCCCAGAACAACTGCACTTAACAGACATATACAGAACACTCCATCCCAATGCTAAAGAATATATGTCCTTCTCATCAGCCTACGAAACATTCTCTATAACAGATCATATCCTAGGACACAAATCAAATCTCAACAAAATCAAAAGAATTGAAGTCTTACCTTGTATCCTCTAAGACCATAAGGCAATAAAGATGGAATTCAACTCCAACAAAAATTGTCCTCCCTACACAAAGGCATGGAAATTAAACTACCTTATTTAGAGATAGAAAAGGAATAAATAGAAAAGGAAATAATTAACTTTCTTAAGCATAACAACAATGGAGATACAAGCTACCAAAACCTGTGGGACACTACAAAGTAGTACTAAGAGGGAAATTTATTGCATTAGATGCCTACATCCAAAAAACAGAAAGAGAACACATCAACAACCTAATGAATCATCTTAAAGGAATAGAAAAGGAAGAGCAATCCCAGCAGAAGAAAAGAAATAACCAAAATTAAATCAGAAATAAATGAAATTGAAATTAAAGGAATCATTCAGAAAATTAATGTAACAAAAAGTTGGTTCTTTGAAAAGATAAATAAAATCAATAAATGATTAGCCAGATTAACCAGAAATAGAAAAGTAAAATCTTTAATAACCTCAATCAGAAATGAAATGGGGGAAATAACAACTGATACCACAGATATATAAGAGATTGTTTCTGACAACTACCCAAAACTTTATGCCTAGAAATTTGAGAATGTGGAGAAAATGGACCAATACCTGGAATCACACCATCTTCCTGGACTTAACCAGAAAGATATAGATGTCTTGAACAAACCAATATCAAGCACTGAGATTGTAGAAATAATAAAAAAGCTTCAAATAAGAACAAGAACAAAAATGTCTGGGACCAGATGGCTTCACATCAGAATTCTACCATACCTTCAGAGATGTGTTTGTACCTATACTGCAGAATCTACTCCAAAACATTGAGAAGGCAGAACCCTTCCCCAGCATGTTCTATGAAGCACACATCACCTTGATTCCAAAACCAGGAAAGGACCTACGTAAAAGGAAGAACTACAGATCAATTTCACTGATGAATATCAATGCAAAATTACTCAACAAAATCTTAGCTAACAGATTGCAGCTACACATTAAAAAATATATATGATCAAGTAGGCTTTATCCAAGGGATGCAAGGCTGGTTTAACATACACAAGATCCATAAATGTAATACACCTTATTACTAGAAGCAAAACCAAAGTCCATATGATTCTTTCAGTAGATACATAAAAAGTATTTCACAAAATTGAGTATCCTTTCCTAATAAGAACACTTAAAAAAATAGGCATAGAGAGCACATTTCTTAACCTAACTACAGCCATCTAAGAAAAACCCACAGCTAACATCATACTGAATGGTGTAAAACTGAAAGCTATTCCACTTAGAACTGGAAACAGACAAGGATGTTCACTCTCCCCACTATTATTCAACATTGTGCTAGAAGTTCTAGCCAATGCAGTCAGGCAAGAGAAAGAAATAAAGGGCATCCAACTGGGAGCAGAGGAGGTCAAACTCTCCTTCTTTGTTGATGTTCTGATCTTAGAGAACATCAGAGACTCAACCACAAAACTCCTGGAAGTCAGCAGGAAATACAGTAGTGTCTCAAGGTATAAAATCAATGTCCACAAATCAGTAGCCTTTGTATATGCCAATAACAGCCAAGTTGAGAAGCAAATCAAGGATGTGATTCCCTTCACAGTAGCTTCAAAGAAAATGAAATAGGAATATACCTAACAAAAGAGGTGAAAGATCTTTCTAAAGAGATTTAAGACATCCTCAGAAAAGAAATTGCAGAAGACACTAATAAATAGAACATACCATAGTCTTGGCTGGGAAGAATCAACATTGTCAAAATGTCTATTCTACCCAAAGGTATCTACAGATTCTATGCAATCCCCATTAAAATAGCAACTTCATATTTTGAAGAACTGGAAAATATAGTACTTCATTCTGTATGGTATCAGGAAAAAACCTGTATAGCTAAGGCTATTCTTAGTAACAAAAACAAAGTTGGAGGCATCACCCTACCAGACTTCAGGCTATATTACAAATTCACAGTAGTCAAAACAGCATGGAATTGGCTCAAAAATAGAGACATAGATATATGGAGCAGAATAAAAAACTTAGAGATGAAACCAATCTCTACTTGCCATTTGATCTTTGATAAAGCAAACAAAAGCATACAGTGGGGAAAAGAATCCCTATTCAACAAATGGTGCTGGAGAATTGGATAACCACATGTAAAAGACTGAAACTCAACCCAAACCTTTCACTCCTTACAATAATTGACTCAAGATGGATAAGAAACTTAAATCTAAGACACAAAATGATAAAAATCTTAGAAGAAAGTATGGGGAAAACTCTTGATGATGTTGAACTGGGGAAAGATTTTATGACAAAGACTTCAGTGGCCATAACAATAATAATAAAAATTAACAAATGGAACTTAATTAAGCCAAAAAGCTTCTGCACAGCTAAGGACACACAAGTAAAGGAAAAAGACAACCTTAACAATAGGAAAAGGTATTTGCAAGGTATCAATCTGATAGTGGATTGATAACTAGAATCTACAGAGAACTCAAATTAATCAACAGAAAAAGAGTAAACAATCCCATCTACCTCTGGGCAAGAGATATGAAAAGAACTTTCTCAGACAAAGACAGACAAATGGCTAACAAACATTTGAAAAAATGCCCATCATCCAGGATCATCAGAAAAATGCAAATCAAAACCACCCTGAGATATATCATCTAACCCCAGAGAGAATGGCCCGCATTACAAAGTCCCAAAGCTGCAGATGCTGGCACAAATGTGGAGAGGAGAGAACACTTTTACACTGCTGGTGGGACTGCAAACTAATACAACCTTTTTGAAAGGAAGTATGAAGTATCCTCAAAGAACTCAAATTAGACCTCCCAGTTGATCCTGCAATCCCTTTACTAGGCATCTACCCAGAAGAAAAAAAAATCATTTTATCATAAGGACATTTTGCACTAAACTGTTTATCGCAGTTCAATTCACAATTGCCAAAACATGGAAACAACCTAAATTCCCACCAACCCAGGAATGGATTAGCAAGCTATGGTATATGTATACCATGGAATACTATTCAGGTATTAATAAAGATGGAGACTTTACATGTTTTGTATTAACCTGGATGGAGGTGGAACACATTTTTCTTAGTAAAGCTTCAGAAGAATGGAGAGCACGAATTCAATGTACTCAAGTCTAATGTGAAGGCAGTAGACGATCTAATACAAAGGGTTGGGGTTGTGAAATGAGGGATTGGGGAGAGGGGAGGAAAGAGGATGGGGATCATGGTGTATGTGAAAAGATAAAAATAAAATTAACAAATAATTTTCATTTTTTTGAAATATCAAGTATGTAGTAGTTAGATATTTACAAAATAAGGTACATTTTTAGGTATATATATAATTGAAGTTTCTTGAATGAGCCTTATTTGATTATAGGCAAATTACTGCCTTCTAATTTGAAAAGGTTCCCCACCCTGGTCTATACTATCTGTACTATTCTCAAATCTCTCTGAAGATTCCTTCTCAAACCAAGAGGAGATAGGTAGATAACGATGGAGTCTCTTGAGTTCTTAAAGCCATACCTGTTTAGTGCTGGTATCCTGAATTGTCTGGCCTTGAAAATTCTAGGTTATATGAGTTACCTATGTTGCAAATTTTGATGCTGAAAAATCTCCCAGATTTACGTCTTTAGGCTCATCAAATGAGGGAAATTAGATGAACCTGAGTCTTGAAGTAGACCAAGGCAGGGTATCCGTAAGACAACTACCCAAGGAATTTAAGCCCATCAGAGCTGTCAAGATAAGTTATCTGTCCATAAAGAATGCCTTGTATGGAGGAATTGCAGTGTTTTTCAAGAAGGCAGTTTTCTTTTTATCTTGGCCAAGCTAAATGTAGCATATCTGAGATCCGTTTGCATGAAAGCATCAGATAGAAGCTGTTTCTGATGTCCTGGAATTGATTCTGATATTTAAAAGAGTGTAAAAGACTACAGTCTGAGACAAGCTCCTTGACATAACTGGTTAGGGATTCTACTTTTCTACGGCAGTGGATGGGGGTATAGGGAAGAAAAGAGATCAGGAAGACTTAAATAAGAACCTATATTGATTTTGGAGGGCCGTTTCACAGTAAGACTTTTTTCATTGAGCTAGGTTTCTTCTCACAATGTCTCAAAAGGGTCCCAGGACAACCTCCAACCTCTCCGTGCCAGTTATTTTCAATACATGTATTAACAAGCACCACTGTTACTAACACTGTGGCCTGTACGTTGAGATTTTAAATTTGTTCCACTCTTCAGAAGATAAAAATAACTCCAGGAAATATGAAAAACAGAAAGGTTGAAAAAAAAAAAGAGAAAAAAATACTAATAGTTGCCTGCCCTAACCCACCCATAGAAAACAATTACCATTAATGTTTTGGTGTATTTCTTTCCAATTTTTTGAATGCACTTAAAAGCATTAAACTAACTTTTAAAAATTGAATGTTTTTGTACATAGCAAAGCACTTCCAAACTACTGAGAAGCTTCTAAAATAAAAAGAAAATTTTTGTTTACTCATCTCCACCCCCAGCTGCTCTCAAGTCCCACAGAGAGAAATACCATTTAAGACCCAGTTGGTTTCTAATTTTCAAGAGGTCTCAAATTTAGCATTAGATTAATGCTTCTGTTTCTTTGTGTTTTAGACGTCTACTGACTTCTTCCCATTCAGGAGAGTTTAGTGGTTAACAGCATAGATTTTGAAACCAGACTGCCTGGGTTTGCATCCTGGCTCTCCTACTTCCTGGCTTTCTGAACTTGAGCAATTTTCTTCATCTCACTTTTCTCATAAGTAAAAATGGGGATAATAATAGTATGTACCTCACAGTGTCATTGTGATGATTGTATGACTTGATCCTTGTAAGATGTTTAGAATAGTAGTTATACAGGGTGGCCATAAAGTTCGTGCTAAATTGCACATGAACTTTTGGCCACATGTACGTGGTCAGTAAATATTATTTTTATTATTTGAAAGATTAAAATATTAGCTTTTTAATGGCTTCCTATTTTAATACCACTCATTCATATTTGTTGTGTTATTTTTAGTTTTTGGTAAATAAAGCTCAATAAGTAATCAAACATATTGGGTGGCGCCTGAGGCTCAGTGGGCAGGGTGCTGGCCCCATATACCTGAGGGTGGCGAGTTCAAATCTGGCACCAGCCAAACTGCAACAAAAAAATAGCCAACCATTGTGCCGGGCACCTGTCAGCTACTCAGAAGGCTTAGGCAAAGGAATCGCCTAAGCCTAGGAGTTGGAGGTTGCTGTGAGCTGTGTGACACTATGGCACTCTACTGTAAGCAATAAAGTGAAACTCTGCCTCTACAAAAAAAAAAAAAAACAGATATAAAGAAAGAAAAAATAAATTAGACAACTTTAGATTGTGTCAATTGATTCTGAAATGTGAGATATGGAATATAATGAAATTGACATCCTTTTAATTATCTTCACTGTCCTATCTCCTCTCGCTTTCAAATTTGTGTTAACTGAGTTAGTTAATATTTTTACTGTTTTGAAACAAATGCAGAATCTCAGGCTGTACCTCAGACTTATTGAATGAAAATTCACATTTTAACAAAGTCTTTAGGTATTTTTTTTTTTTTTAGTAGAGTGCTGTGGCGTCATAACTCACAGCAACCTTGAACTCTTGGGCTCAAGTGATTTTCTTGCTTCAGCCTCCCTAGTAGCTGGGACAACAGGCACTCACCACAACATCCGGCTATTTTGTTTGTTTGTTTTGCAGTTTTGGGCCCGGGCTGGGTTTGAACATGCCAGACGTTGTATGCTCTCTATGGAAAGGAGGACAATGGGTGGAAAGAGGAACTCTATTGGTCCATCATTTCTGGATTCAGTTCTTTAATTACACTGAAAATTGCCTTATGGATCCCTTTTGCTCTTGTATTTTCAGAGTCTAAGCTTAGCACTTCTTTGGAATTCTCTTAGAAGAAAGTACTCTTACTATCCTAGTTCAAGATTGTGGTTTTCCCTCCTCCATGAATCAGATCTCATATGCTTTCTATCTTTAAAGTTTTCATCAAACTTTCTGGCCTTTTTTTTTTTTTTTGAGACAGAGTCTAAAACTGTTGCCCTGGGTAGAGTCCCATGGCGTCATAGCTCACAGCAACCTCCAACTCCTGGGCTCAAGCAATCTTCTTCCCTCAGTTTTTCTATTTTTAGTAAAACGGGGTCTCACTTTTGGCTGGTCTATAACTCGTGAGCTCAAGCATTGCACCTACCTCGGCCTTCCCAGAATGCTAGGATTTATAGGCATGGCCAATGCCCCTGGCCCAACTTTCTGGACTATTCTTGAATGCTTTTCTTGTTTGTAGCCCTGCAGTGGTTTAATTATTTTTGCAAATAATTGCAAATAATTTCTATCATTTCCGGGAGACTGTGGAAAGGCAAAGCAGTAACTACATGTGCTCAGTGTACCATCTTTTGTTGGAACACCTTCCCCAGCTGAATATAAGAAACTTGGATGAGGAACATGGTCCAAACTGTTACCATAACACCTCAACACTCTTAAGCAAACAGTCATGATCCAGGAATTATGCAGACAACTAAGAATGCGCTGAAGTAGATTATTCAGGGCAACTGGCCAATATTTACCAGGTCTTTGATTGGTTCTTTTGTCATTTTCTGCTCAATGTAATAAGTTAAGATTGATTCATCAATGGCATGACATCTGCAGTCTTGCCCTGGCTGTGTCCTGTCAGACTTACATGAGGACTTTAACATTCAAATTCCAGATGCTACTCTGTTTACACATAGCACAACATATTAACAGATGGTATTATTGAATAAATGTTAGCTGATGAATGAATGACTATGTGCTTACATGGCATTCGTTCTTACCATAAGACTAGTCTCTGATAGTTTATTAGGAGGTGGACCACATTTGGTTTCTGCTTTTTACTTATTTATTTATTTATTTTTGTAGAGACAGAGTCTCACTTTATTGCCCTTGATAGAATGCCGTGGCGTCACACAGCTCACAGCAACCTCCAACTCCTGGGCTTAGGTGATTCTCTTGCCTCAGCCTCCCAAGTAGCTGGGACTACAGGTGCCCGCCACAATGCCCGGCAATTTGTTATTGTTGTTGCAGTTTGGCAGGGGCTGGATTTGAACCTGCCACCCTCAGTATATGGGGCAGGTGCCCTACCCACTGAGCCACAGGCGCCGCCCAGTTTCTGCTTTTTAATTTAAACAACAGAGCCTGAGGATAGAGTATTGATTTTCAACTGGTATGCCACAACACACGGGTGTGCCATGAGAGGATCTTAGGTGTGCCACAATATATAAACAATTACATGCTCATACGAACGATAAAACACAAATATAGTCTAGTATGGGGGCAGGGAGGGAGGAGGACGAATGGCAGAAGAAGGGCATTTGGTGGGATCTTACCTAATGGGCACAGTGTGTGGGTGGATACCACGCCCCCTGGGTGAGGGATTCTTTTACAAGTGGAACTTTACTCTGGAATTGAAAACAGTGTAGTCTAAAAATTTGGATTTTTTTAAATTGGAAATTTAAAAAATAAAAATAAATAAGTAAATTGATAAAGGTAAAAAAAATTGTCAAAAGAGGTTCAAAGAACAGTTAGTGTATTCTTTATTATTTTTTTACTCTTTTTTTGATCGAGACAATTTAAGTGTGCCACAGAAATTTAACTATAGGTTCAAGTGTGCCGTGAGGTTGATAAACACTGGTCTGGAGACGACAGATGGGCAGGTGTGGCATGACCATCATGATCAATAGTAAAGATCTTCATATGGAGATTTTTCATCAACCAAAATAATGGACTCATCTCTGCCAGAGCCATCTGTTGATAATTTTTTTTTTAGCTATACCTCTGGAGGACACATCAGAACACCAAAATGAAGGAAGCAGTAAGTCTTTAATTCTGGAGATAGCCAAAATGGAGTCACCTGGAATTTCTACACTTGCTAGAATAATGCCATAGCTGATATCCACAGTGGAGCACCCTTGTCACTTTAAAGACCATATTTTAGATAAGGAAGGATGTGGATGATGTATGCCAGGAGGCAATGTGCCAGGAAGTGTTCTTGATCCTTGGATTTAGTTATGGTTGCAGGCTATGTGGACTCATTGGTATGACCATAGAATTAAAGTACCATCTTGTTATAGACCAGGCAAGATGTTAGTCAGGTTTTCCTTGATGTGATGCAACCTGACACAACAGGAACAATTGCCTGAAGGCAAATCTCTCCTTTCATCCTCTGAGCCTATACAGCCAATGCCAATGTTCTAAAGGAATTCTGCTGTCTGTTGGACAATATTGCCTCTGCACAAAACACATGCTGGCCACCTGTGTCCTACATTTGTCTCCTGTTGCTACTTAGCCATCCGTACTAAGAATGTTTCCTTAAAGTCTTTCCCCCTTCAACTTTCCCCTAGTTTAGTTACTTGGTTAACTTTTTGCCCTTTGTTTCCCACCTGAGTTTCTTGCCTCACACTCTTCCCCTAAAATGGGAAGCAACAAGAGTTTATTGACAGACCAAAGATTAGTGTTGTAAAGGGCAAAAGTGATAAAAGGAACAATATATGAAGGGGTTGGGCTCCCCAAGTGGGGGAACATTGTTAGAACAAAATGAAAAAAAAAAAAACTGTCTTTTTTGAGAGGTCTTTTGCTGGAACTACAGCATATGGTACTTGGTGGTATGACTGTTCATATCCTGGAATTTCTTATAGGAAATAGCTATACTTCAAGTGGAAACTTTGCTAGAGACAGGGCCCTAGAAGAAAACAATCAAAAGGATTTGTGAAAACAGAGGTAGAAAAAGAAATATAGAGAAAAGAGAGAGAAGCACAAAGAAAGCAATGTGAATGAGCTGATGGAAGGCTCTTTTTGCAAAGCTACAGGAAATAGTCTTGACAGCTGTATTCCTTAATGTCTTACAATCCTAGCTCTGAAGAAGGTAATCAAAGACAGACTCTTAAGGGCAAATAAGATGGGGTAACCAAGTGAGCAATCTCATAGGAATCTTTGGTAAGAAATCGTTTAAATAGATCTCTAGTTCATTGGAAGCGTTACAAATCCACTGTACGAGATTATTATGGGGACCTCAGAAGATCTACATATTCAGTTAGAAGAGTATAGTGGAAAATAGAACAAGTTTGTAGTCAGATAATTTGAGTTAAATGTTAGATCTGTCATTCACTAGCTTTATGAGCTTCAGCAAAACAGCAAACCTTCCTTAACTTCAGTTCCTATATTTGAAAACCAGGCTAGTAACATTTATCTCATAAAAACATTTTCAACGTGTATTAAATTAGATCATATAGAAAATATATGCTTAAAATTATCATTGTTGTTCAGGGCATAAGCTATTAGTTTATTAAAACAAACAAACAAAAAAGTCCTCCAGGGAACTATTGAGTACAGGTCAAGACCACCAGGAAAATTACCTATGTGGCCTTTACTGTGTTAACCTCAGCTTTTGCAACTTTAATCTTGTAATATTTACTCCTTCCTGGTCCTTTGGCTGCTGCAAGAGATTCCTTTTGGGTGTCAGAAACATGCCTTTCTCCACTGCAGGGGAAAAGAAATTGGTCAAGGATGAATTTTCTTTTTTTTTTTTTAAACTCTTATTTATTTATTTATTTATTTATTGCAGTTTTTGGCCAGGGCTGGGTTTGAACCCACCACCTCCGGCACATGGGACCAGCACCCTACCCTTTTGAACCACAGGCGCCACCCGAATTTTCTTAAAATATGTAGACATACATCATCCTTAGTATTGCTAAGAATGAGTGTTGAAGAATAAGCAATTTGCATAATATCTGCCAATGGTGGCCATGATAACTTGGGATCAATGAACTCTGCTTGTTCAACTTTCTGAATTAAAAACTTAAGGAAGAAAACTCTGGCCAGTTACTAATGAAATGTGACCATGATTGATTCACCTGAGAAGAACATGGCATCTACTTTGACATTTTTTTTACACATTTCTATGTGCTGAGATCAGATCACAGATGCAGCAGGTTAGTTAGGTGGTTCACAGAAGGGTAATGAATTTTAATATTGAATAACAGTACCTAGAATTTACAGAACACCTGATATTCAAGTACTTCTCAGACATCATCTCATTAATTTTCAAGCCCATCCTGTGAAGCAGATGTTGTTTTTGGTATACTAATGGGAAAAACAAGTCTCCAAAAGGTCAAAAGACAAGGTAAAACAAGTTAGAGATAGAGCTAAGGATTAGAATCCAGGCCTACAATTCCCACTTGATTCATTTTATTGCTTTTTGAAATGTCAGAGGTGATAACATAGGCCAAAAAATTGTTCTTTCAACTACATCAGGTTAAGAAGGGGATAGTCATTGGGATATCTCAAATTTGGGTATTTGTTTGTTTGCTTATAGACACTCTGGTGTGTACAATAGCATGAAATTCAGAACTGCATTCAAGGGCTTTTTGTAAGTAAGTTCACCAGAAAGTTCTTATTATAACTGTTGCCCAAGTGTGCTCCCTAAAGTTTTTAACTTATCATAACTCTCCAAAATAAATACATCAATGCTCAAATATAAAGGAAGAGACTTTACATGTTTACGTGGATGGAGCTGGAACATATTCTTCTTAGCAAGTATCTCAAGAATAGAAGAAAAAGTATCCAATGTACTCAGTCTTACTATAAAAGCAATTTATAGCTTTCTTATGAAAGCTATAACCTAATTATAGCCCAAGAAGAAGGGGAAAGGGGAGAGGGAGGAGAGGGGAGATGGGAAGATGGGTGGAGGGAGAGTAATTGGTGGGACCACACTTACGGCGCATCTTACAAGGGTACATGTGAAATTTACTAGGTGTAGAATATAAATGTCTTAACACAATAACTAAGAAAATGCCGTGAAGGCTATGTTGACCATTTTGATGAAAGCATTTCAGATTGTGTGTAAAACTTGCACATTGTAACCCATGATTGCATTAATGTACACAGCTATGATTTAATTTAAAAAAATTATGTATATTAAGAGAGTATTAAATGGATAACTGAGTTCTTAGCCTTTTATCTCTAGATCTTTTATTTGGCCACAATTGAATAAATGATAAGTAAAATATTTGATTTTCTTATTTACTATACCACAGGTCTCTTTAACTTCCCACATGAAATAAGTTCATGGGCATGTCTTGATACAATTTCAATCAAGTTGTGCCCACACCAGCAAATCATAATCACTAGCTGGTGTTCGGGAAAGTCCTCAATAACCAATAGGCAAAGATTATACAAAACCTGATATTAATAATGGTGTTGGAGTCTTACATAATATTTTCTCCTCTCAAAATTTTTCCCTTATATAGCGAGCTGGTAACCTATTGAAATTGTGTCAAAAGGTTGGAAAACTTTTGGAGTAATTGATTTGTTTCCTATCTAGACTAGAAAATAATACCTCATTCTTTGAGTGTATTTATCTATTGGTTGATATTTGAGTAGACCGTATGGCCTTTTTTACAGACTATCTATTACAGAATAATCATCAAGGGTGTTCTGAAAATCTTCTGTTCTTGATAGTAAAGATTAAAGAAAGGTGGCTACAGGTTTTAGCAGTCTTTATTTTTCTTTCAAAATGAATTTGTAATGTTAATTATCTTCTCTGCTTCTCACTCATTAGCTTGAGTCACAAGGGAAAGGAGAGCAGTTGATTTGGGGAGACACAATGCTTTCAGGCATCATGCCATGATTACCAGATTTCATTAAGGAAATGAAAGGAATTTATTTTTATCAATAAAATGAATTGTAGGAATGGGAGATGGAGTCTGTCATCAATGGTGGGTAGGGTTTTTTCTCCCCTTTCTCCAAGGATTTCTAGTCCTTCTCAAAGTTCTCGTTTTGCTTGGGAAATAATGTGGTTTTCTTTCGCATTATATTCAGCATCTCAGCATTTATGTTCTACCTCGGGGTCTTTCCTTTTTCATAACATCCAGGCTCATTCACAAACACATACGCTCCTCTAGTATTTTGTGACCTTTTAAAAGTCAAGAAGTGAATCTCCCTGATTCACTTTAATATTTCTTATTCTCACTAATATTCGAATCGGCTCATAGTATCGTATGTTAAAAAGGTACCCGGATTTTTTTAAGGGTTCAAATTTAAAATCCAAACCCATCCTTGTTATTTTTAGTTCAGCAGCCATTTATAGAGCCATTTTATTAGGACAGACACAGCTCGGTATTGGGATAAGTGGACGAAAACAGGTGGTTGCTGCCCTAAAGATGCTTAGAAGCTGATGGAAGAAATGGACATGGAAACCTTTAACTGTCAAACAAATGTAGTAAGTGCAAGTTTGTTAGAAGAGCAGTCTCTTGGGGTGGCACCTGTGGCTCAAAGGAGTAGGGCGCTGGCCCCATATGCCGGAGGTGGTGGGTTCAAACCCAGCCCCAGCCAAAAACTGCAAATAAATAAATAAATAAATAAACCTGTATCTTTCTTTTTTTTAATTTTTATTTATTTTTTTTTGTTGAATGGTAACTATGTACATTAATGCACTTCTGGGGTACAGTGTGGGGTTTTCACATGCAATCTGAAATACTTCCATCAAACTGGTCAACACAGCCTTCATGTCATTTTCTCAGTTATTGCTTTAAAACGTTCACATTCTACTCTTAGAAAGATT
>NW_003852550.1:3011910-3021173 GCF_000181295.1 Otolemur garnettii
TCGATGGGCACTTGGGCTTCTTCCATGACCTGGCAATTATGAATTGGGCTGCAATAAACATTCTGATACAAATGTCTTTGTTGTAATGCGATTTTTGGTCATCTGGGAATATGCCCAACAAAGGAATTGCAGGGTCAAATGGCAGGTCTATTTTTAGTTCTCTAAGTATTCTCCAGATGTCATTCCAAAAGGAACATATTAGTTTACATTCCCACCAGCAGTGTAGGAGTGTTCCCTTTTCTCCACAACCTGTATCTTTCTTAAAAAAAAAAAATTAAAAAAAAAAAAGAAGAGCAGTCTCTTATTCCAGGAGAGAATCTGTTGTGCAACCCAATCTATTTTTCCAGTACCCACAACAAAATAATAATAGTATTACCTTCTCATGCCCTGGGAGATTGTGTAAGCCTCTATTGCAAAGCCTATCTTTTATGCCACTTCAGATTACCCTCCTCCGATGCCTTTGCCTATTAGATACATCTATATTTTGTCCAGTAACTATACTTTCCCTTCCTTTTATCCTGCTTGAAAGACCAATTTTAAGTGTCAAGCCTGAATTTGGATATGCCTGTTTCTGTCAGAAAGGAGGGTTATAGGATGTTTCGTTTTCACCCTTGTGAGAGGTATCAGTACATTTCATGGAGGAGGAAACTGATACTCAATGAGGAAGATTGGCCCAAAGCCACACAGCTGGTAAGTGGCAGAGTGGGGTGTTAAGACATGGGTGAGTTCTTAACCACAACACAAATGTTTCCCAAGCTTCAGTCTTTGGGGTACCACTGTTATGATTTTAATATATCCATGTTAACATCTATTATTGACTTAATTAAAAAAAATCTGAGCTCCTTTTGAGAAAACTTAATCTTATCCTAAGCAATGGAGTCTGAGTTAACACAGTTTTCTAGGGCTAGATATGTATATGTGTTTGTGTATACACACAAAAAATCATTATATAAATATTGACATAAAATTATGAGTCTATGTACCACCTAAAATAATCTCACATATCACATAGAGTATGCACGTCATCCTTTGGATGTTGCTCCATTCTAAACTATTTGTGTAATTCATTTATCATGATTGCATGCAAATTTAGTAGTAGATATATCTGATTAGAAGTTGGTAATTACGAGGGCAGTGCCTGTGGCTCAAAGGAGTAGGGCACTGGCCCCATATGCCAGAGGTGGCAGGTTCAAACTCAGCCCCGGCCAAAAAAAAAAAAAAAAAAGTTGGCAATGTGTTGCTCCTTTTATCTTCTCCAGAAAAAAAAATTAATTTATAGATCAATAACACTGACTATCTAGGGTGGCACCTGTGGCTCAGTGGGTAGGGCGCCGGGTTTGAACCCGCCACCAGCCAAACTGCAACAAAAAAAAATAGCCATGGTGGGTGCCTGTAGTCCTACCTGCTCAGGAGGCTGAGGCAAGAGAATTGCCTAAGCCCTGAGAGTTGGAGGTTGCTTTGAGCTGTGTGACACCACAGCACCCTACTGAGAGTGATAAAGTAAGACTGTCTTTACTGAAAAAGAAAAAAAAAAGACTGACTGTAAAGAAATGACCACAGTTCCGACATGAAAGAAAGTGATGGGTGATTGCTGGAACAATAACCAAGGGGAAATTGCCTTATTAAGAAGAAAATTCAGATGAAGGCGAGAATAGTCTTCACTGGCAAGCAGATAAGGGGAGGAAGCCAGGATGAAATTACCGAGAAAACAGGCAGCACTGAGGGACTTGAAGTTTTGTGCCAGTGATTGCAACATGTAAATAGGTCAGGTTAGGGTTGTTCTTGTGATCTCTTTTAAAACAACGTCAGCCCTTTTCGCCCCATCATTATCATAACTTACTTTGGGGACACGTGTGTGAAATCAGGAGCCTCAGTGTTTCTGACGTCGCGGCTACTTTTTGAGAGACTTGAGGGAGAACCTCAGGTGCAGGTAGTGTAGACAAAGGAAAGAGTAAGTGGTCAGCTGGCTGCCTGGTGGTTTCAATGGCCAACAAAGCAGTTCGTGTGCATGAGCAGGCTTGAGTTGTTATCATCTCTGTCTCTCTGGGATAAGGCGCTGATTATAGGTATTAATGAGGAGTGCTTGCTTGAGCACCGGTGGACTCTATTCAGCTTAAACATGAGATGTTGCTGTTGTTGTTTTCAATTTGTGGCATTGACAGAAAACATTTACAAGGAAACCATAAGATTAAAGATGAAACCAGAAGGCTTGTGGTGAAACCCAATAAGGTAGTATCCCTATTTTGTGCTAATTGGTTTTAACTAGCAATCAAAGAAGCCAGATGGCCTCCTCTGGGAAGAAGAGCGCTACATTTTAGGGAAATATATGCTTATCCTTCTTCATGAATATTCGTAGTCTTGTTCTTGCCAACATCATCATTTTTCATTTTATTATTTCAATAACAACCCAGATTTCATTTGCATGTTTTAAGAATATGTCATAGGTATTAAAATATCAATCTGTGGAAATGTTTTTCATTAACATACCGGCTTTAGGGCGGTGCCTATAGCTCAGTAGGTAGGGTGCTGGCCACATACACTGAGGCTGGTGGGTTCAAACCTGGCCTGGGCCAGCTAAACAAACAATGACAACTGCAACAAAAACTAGCCTGTAGTCCCAGCTACTTGCAAGGCTGAGGCAAGAGAATTGCTTAAGCCCAAGATTTTGAGGTTGTTGTGAGCTGTGATGCCACTGCACTCTACCAAGGGTGACATAGTGAGACTCTGTCTCAAAAAAAAAAAATACCAGTTTTATTAACTCTAATTTTAGTGTACATTTATAAATTGGGAAGATGTCACTCTATGGGATATATTCAGGACAATTTAGAAACAAACTCCTGAAATTGACAATGATATAGTAAGTTTGTTTTTGAGACCTGGAGCCATCCCTAACAAAGTCTCTGAAGTAAAAGCTGATAAATTAAATGCCATATGTATATATAGTCAATAGGGTAAGATTTGGGTCAATCTGGAAAGGCCTGAGAATTGAGGGAGAAAAGGTACAGTTGTGTGTAGTGTGAGAGTTAGACCCAAACTGTCAGATTGAGTTGTAAGTTTCAATATGTAATTCTATTCTTATGCTCAAGAAATGAGATTAATCTCTCCATCTTTCAGGGTCTTCTCTATTTTCTCCCATTTAGTTTGTGGTAAAAGCTAATTTTGGCAGTATGCCGTCATCCAGTCTATATGTTCCTTCTATATTTTTCAAGTTTTTTCTATTAGACTATGTGCTGTTTACAGCAACCCAAATGAAATTGACTAGTATTGACATGACTAGATCATCAATATCAGACTCAATAGAACATGCATCCATATTTATTATCAACCAAAAATATTCATTTAATGTCAACTCTTTCCGAGGTACCAAATAGGACCACAAATAGGACTACAAGCATCCATAGTCCTGTGCTTTTTGTACTTATAATCTAGCTAGACCAACAAGAAATCAATCCATAAAAAGGCAACTAGTATGCACTCTAAAAGTCTATGCTTTAAAAATATCTCTAACAACTATATCAGAACTAAGCAAAATAATTTATCACACCTTTTTAAGTGGTAACCACTTATTCCAAAGTAAATGGTTTGAGAACAATTCGGGGACAGTTGAGAGTCATTTGGAGCTAAGACCAATGAGTAAGAAAGTCAAACAAGATGAATAATGCCACATTGAGGTTAACTTAAGGTGTGCCTACAAATCAATAAGGTTCATTTTCTTGGGTGGTTTAGAAATTGACTTTGAAAGCAATTTCCCTATATGAGCTCCCAAGTTTGTTTTTCTAATGGTGCTATCATTTGAATAGGTAGACAACCCTCTAGTTATCAATCGGCCGTTCCTAATCCGAGTACTATGACTTAAAGAAAGCAAAGTTTCCCCATAGAAACAATGTCCTAAGTGGTGATCGGATGAGATCGCAAAAACCTATTTATCCCTGTAGTGCCGCGGATGAGGGTAATAACACTCCTGCCTCATTGCTTTCAAGCTTGGCTTTTTCCTGCCTATATGGATGGTCTCTGACTTATTTTACTCAATGGTTTGACAATTTTTTGACTATGATGATGCAAAAGTGATAGGCATTCAGTAGAAACTGTACTTCAAGTATCCACACAACCATTTTGTTTTTCACTTTCAGTACAATATTCAATAAATTACTTGAGATAGTCAATGCTTTCTTATAAAATAAGGTTTTTGTCAGATGATTTCCCTCAGCTGTAGGCTAATGTAAATGTTCTGACTATATTTAAGGTAGGCTAAGCTAAGCTATGATGTGTGGTAGGTTAGGTGCATTAAATTCCTTTTTGATTGGAATTTTCAACTTATAATGAGTTTATTTGCATGTTACCCCATTGTAAGTTAAGGTGCATTTATCTATCTGTCTGTCTATCTATCTATCTATGTATCTAAAATAAAGAATTGGCTCATGTGGTTATGGACTCTGGCAAGTCCCAAGATCTGCAGGGTAAGTCAGCAAGCTAGAGACCCTGGAGAGCTGATGGTTTAATTCCAATCTGAAGGCCGGTACACTGGTGACCCAGGTAGAGCTGATGTTTCACTTTGAGTCCAAAGGCAGGAATAAGCTGATGTCCTGCTTCAAAGGCAATCAGGTAACAGCAATTCTCTCTTACTTGCAAAAGGGTGAGCATTTTTATTTTATTCAGGCCTATGGCTGAGTTAATTTTACATGTCAACTTAACTGGGATCATGGGATGCCCAAATATATCGTCAAACATTATTCTTGGTGTTTCTAAACCTAAGAGAAGTTAAAATAGAGAACTTCAAATTACTCTGAAAGTGCAAATTGAAAGGTATATTTGATGAGAAAGTTACAAATTGAATTGAAAGTTTAAAAGCCACAAAAAAAAAAACAGTAGTACTAGAGCAAATAATTTTTTTCTGAGACAGAGTCTCACTATGTTGCCCTAGATAGAGTGCTGTGGCATCACAGCTCACAGCAACCTCAAACTCTTTGGGATTAAGTGATTCTCTTGCCTCAGTCTCCCAAGTAGCTGGGACTACAGGTGCCCACCACAACACCCGGCTATTTTGTTGTTGTTGTTGCAGTTGTCATTGTTGTTTCAGCTGGCCTGGGCCAGGTTCCAACCCACCAGCCTCGGTGTATGTGGCCAGTGCCCTACCCACTGTACCCACTGAGCTACGGGCGCTGCCCAAGGGCAAAGAATTTTAACAATATACTATGTAAAACTGAGTCTTTCATTTCTATAGTTCTGAAAAGGCTTCATTTTTCACCACTTCCTCTATTACCTTATCTTAGTATCCACGCCTGAACATGACTACCTCCAAGCTTAAGAGATGATGAGGTTGGCTGTGTCTATTATTATTATAATACTTTTCCCTCTTGATGTTCTTATAAATATTACAAGAAGCTGATAAGATTTTTCTTAAAAGATTTTCATAGTCAAGCTTCCATTCAACATGACTTAAAAGCCTAGCTCAGATATGTGGATGATTATGAATAGTGTCAGTCACTCATTTCAAATACAAAGTAACTAGAAGACCATGTGGCCCTAGGGATAGAACCACTATTTATCGCTAAAATTATTGCTAACAATCTCTGGGTGTACCTAAAGAAATGGAATATCTTTTATATTTTCCAATCTGGTTCAACTTCTAGCACAGCTTTAAAATGTCATTTTTTATTTCATGAAAAATCTTCTCCAAATAACTACTCATCAGATTATTGCTACACTCCAGGGCTGGATTTGATTACTTTCTTTAATATTGATTATGGCTTCTAGTGTTAACCAATGGTATACATTTCTGAAGTCATTCCTAATTCACTGACTACACATAATATTCTTTAGGGTAGTATTATTGGGAGATGTGTGCATCTGAAAACTAGATCTCAAAAGGTATGGTTTATCAAGTGTGGAATTGTTAGTGATGTGAAACCACAACAAATATTATAAAAGCTATGCTTGAATTCACACTATCACATTGTGGCCCAGTCACAATTAGCCAAATTAACAGTACAAGACAATTCATTAATGTTTTGTGTGGTTTCCTGGCTGAGTCTGTCAAGTATTGCGAGTTACAGGCGCGTTGCGGTAGCCAGGACAAAGCAGTCAGGAGGATTCTATACATATCCCTTAACTCCAAATCCAAAGACAGAAAACAAATCTTGATCTAAGTCTCCAAATATCCTTGCCAGTCTAGAATGGGGGCTCAGAATCCATTAAAAAACACTTGTGAATTCTTTGTTTACATGTTGTTGCACACAAAAGTATCTTTCTTGATTTAAGTATTCTAATTTACAAACCTTTCAAAGCTCCACATAGCTTATCTTTAACGAGATGCAGCATACTTGGCTCTTGACTGGATTCCAATGTGGAGCTTTTCACAAGTGTTTGACTACTCACTGAAAGATACCTTATACCAAGAGGATATAGGCTGGACCAATGCGGACCATATGATTGTCTTTATTTATTTATTTATTTATTTATTTTTAATTTATTGGTTCAGGTTCATTGAGGGTTACAAATAATTAGGTTACCATGTTTGCATTTGTTAGGTAAAGTCCTTCTTATAGTTGTGTCCTGTCCCCAAGAGGTGTGCCATACACTGTAACCCCCATCCTCCTCCCTCCTCCCCTCTCCCCATCCCCTCATTCCCCTCCCTCTCACCTTGAATGGATTTAAGTTTTTCTTTTATGTGGGTATTAGATTGTTTACTGGCTTCATATGAGAATTGAGTACATTGGATTCTTGCTTTTCCATTCTTATGGTACATTTTGTTTTTTTGAGACAGTTTTCCTTTTTTTTTTTTTGAGACAGAGCCTCAAGCTGTCCCCCTGGGTAGAGTGCCATGGCATTACGCTCACAGCAACCTCCAACTCCTGGGCTCAAGCGAGTCTCCTGCCTCTGCCTCCCAAGTAGCTGGGACCACAGGCGCCCGCCACAACGCCCGGCTATTTTTTTTTTTTTTGGTTGCAGCGATCATTGTTGTTTGGTGGGTCCGGGCTGGGGATTCGAACCCGCCACCTTAGGTGTACGTGGCTGGCGCCTTAGCCGGTTGAGCTATAGGCGCCGAGCCAGAGACAGTTTTCCTTTATTGCCCTCGGTAGAGTGCTGTGGTGTCACAGCTCAAAGCAACCTCCAACTCCTGGGCTTAAGCAATTCTCTTGCCTTAGCCTCCCAAGTAGCTGGGACTACAGGCACCCGCCACAACACCCAGCTATTTTTTGTTTCAGTTGTCATTGCTGTTTTAGCTGGCCAGGGCCGTGTTTGAACCCACCACCCTTGGTATATGGGGCCAGTGCCCTACCCACTGAGCAACAGGTGCCACCCATGATACATTATTAAGAAGAATTTGTTCCAACTCTAACCAGGTTAATACAAGAGATGTAAAGTCGCCATCTTTTAAAAGTTCTGAATAGTATTCTATGGTATACGCACACCACAGCTTGTTAATTCATTCCTGAGTTGGTGGGAATTTAGGTTGTTTCCACATTTTGGTGGTTATAAATTAAGCTGCAATAAACAGTCTAGTGCAAATTTCCTTATGATAAAATGTTTTTTTTTGAGACAGTCTCACTATGTCACCTTTGGTAGAGTGCTGTGGCATCACAGCTCACAGCAACCGCCAACTCATGGGCTTAACTGATTCTCTTGCCTCAGCCTTCCAAGTAGCTGGGACTATAGGCGCCCACCACAATGCCTGGCTATTTTTGTTGTTGTTGTAGTTGTCATTTTGTCTGGCAGTCTGGGGCTGGGTTTGAACCCACCAGCTCTGGTGTATGTGTCTGGAGCCCTAGCCACTGAGCTACAGGCACCAAGCCTAAAGTGATTTTTTTTTCTTCTGGATAGATGCCTAGTAATGAAATTGCAGGATCAAATGGGAGGTCTAACTGGAGTTCTCTGAGGATTCTACATACTTCCTTCCAAAAGGGTTGTATTAGTTTGCAGTCCCATCAGCAGTGTAAAAATGTTCCCTTATCTCCACATCTGCACCAGCATCTGCAGCTTTGGGGTTTTGTGATGTGGGCTATTCTCACTGGGATTGGGTGATGTCTCAGGGTGGTTTTGATTTGCATTTCTCTGACAATCAGTGATGATGAACATTTTTTCAAACATTTGTTAGCCATTCGTCTGTCTTCATCAGAGAAAGTTCTGTTCACATTTCTTGCCCAGTGGTAGATGGGATTGTGGTTGTCTTATTTTTAATCTACCTATTAAACAAGTCTTGTTTTTAGTTTTCACTTATGGCTGATATTTTACAGAATATCTGTTACAAAGATATCCAATTCATTCCCAGGAGTAACAAACATAGGAATGAAGCTAGAATCACTAAAATATTGGGTCTTGGATCCAATACGCACTCCTTCATCAAAGCCTGTAGGCTAACCTGTGCCTTATTATCATTTAGATTTGGGTGTAAAGATCTCTAAGTGCTTCTATGTACCATGTCTTCTGTGCTCTCCACAAAAGGTATTCTTTGCAAACATCAAAGGCAGTAGTGATGAATGACATGTACCTAATGCATAAAATCCCACTCCCACATCTATTTGAAGGCAGCCTGCTTTTCTTTCATGGACCCACACGACATCAAGCTGGACAATTCAGACTGAAAACAACCACATAACAATCTAAGGTAATTCATGTAAAAGCAGAAGCTCTTTGACTAAATTACCTAGGTAATGGTAGATGTGTAAAGAGGGTGCTCGGGACATTTCTTTTTGGAGAGAGACATTTAGATTGTCCAATTTTATTGACTTCATTAGTGTCTTTAGAAAGATGGTATGCTTAGTTCTCAAAGATGATTAAACATCTTTCTCTTTTATCTGTAAGAGACCAGCCTTCAGATTTCAACTTCCTGGAAATGTTGCTGAACTCAAGAATTTAGGGGAAATGTTTAGATGAGGAAAAAACAGAAAAATAATTATTGCTTCTGGAAAATAGAGGGCAAAATGGCATGCTTCTCATGATGTCATAATGCTATTGATGTAAGCCAATATTTGTGTTATATAAAACAATGTGAGGACCAAATATGTGCTATTTGAAGCCAAATGCTTCCAAAACTTACACATTTTAAAGGCCAAAGGCTGAACCAAGGTAAATGCTCTAAACAAGAAAATAACAGTAAATTCTTTAATTCATTTTTTTCACATTGTGTTTGTATTACACCAGAGAAGTTAGGGGCAGTGCCTGTGGCTCAAGGAGTACCGCACGGACCCCATATGCCGGAGGTGACAGGTTCAAACCCAGCCATGGGAAAAAACAACAACAACAAAAAAGAAAAAAAAAAAAAA
>NW_003852550.1:3021206-3026361 GCF_000181295.1 Otolemur garnettii
GGGGCTGGGTTTGAACCTGCCACCTCCGGCATATGGGGCCAGTGCCCTACTCCTTTCAGCCGCAGGCGCCACCCTCAACATTTTTAATAACTATAAGTGAGAGCCTTGTGTTTTTGTGTAAAACGTAAAACTTGTATTATATACATATACTTTAATTTCTAACACCGTATTGGATATCTTTGCAATTTTCTGTCAGACTCTGAAACTAAATATGTCTAAAAAGAAGCAGGCAACCTGCCGCTCTCCCCCTCCTACTTCCCACCCACTGGTTTTCCCTTGTTATACTGAGTTCAGAGGATTCACAACTAGCTTATTAAAGCAGAATTTCTCCTTATTGAAGCTTTTTCTAAAACTCTTATTCTAACTGTAGTCTAAAGATACCAGAGGTAAAAGCCAGCCTACAGTGAAAAAAATCTTTTGAAGCCAGAAGAGAAATGTGAGAATTATTATGTATACAACATGACCATAGGATTTGTTTCATTTGATTACAGGAGTTTGAGAGGCTATGTTTGAGGTTGTGTGTGCGTGTGCGTGTGCGTGTGCGTGTGTGTGTGTGTGTGTGTGATTTACTGGGGGTTTGGGAAATACTTTAATAATGGCAAAATAAGAGTAGCTGAATGGAAATTTCTACTTGAGCTACTACAAATGAGTATTAAAGAGCCTACCTATAGTTTAGTTTAACTCTCTTCCTCTTCTGAACATTATGAAAAACAGCATAGGATCAGAAATTCTTATTATAGAAACAGACTATCACATGTACAGGTATGGAGAATAAGTGTTTTTCTGTACAGGGTCAACATTATAGAAAATGTATAAAACCAGGTGATACACAAAACAATATTACCATGAGCCATCTATTCTGGGCATGAAAATGGTATGTTAAGCTACATGTTTCTTAATAAATGGCATTTTGCCTATAGAAGCCTTAAAAAAAAAAAAAGAATAACGTTACCTGTTTAAGTCTAAGCAGAGTTGTTCATTGTTCTTTTCTCCCATCACTTACCTATGCATGTTATCTTTTCTATTTAAAGACAGCTTCCTGTAGTATTGCCACAGAGTCTGGCTAAAGAAGGAAAAAGTGCTCAAGAGATTGATATGCAATCGGATGGTCTGAGAAACCAGCGTATATGTGCAGACTTCCATTTACTTTGCAATTTTATGAAAGGAACCAAGAAGACTCCTGTAAATTGGAATTACCTATTGCACAGGGATAGACTAGGAAAAGTGTTGTGCGGACAGGTGTTAACTGTTGCATTTATGAGTTAATCACTGATTAATTTTCTTCACAAGTGAAAGAGAGTGAAGGATATACTTTCAAAACCAAAGATTTTTTTTTTTTTTGAGACAGAGCTTCAAGCTGTCCCTCTGGGCAGAGTGCCATGGCATCACAGCTCACAGCAACCTCCAACACCTGGGCTCAAGTGAGTCTCCTGCCTCAGCCTCCCAGATAGCTGGGACTACAGGCGCCCACCACAATGCCCGGCTATTTTTTGGTTGCAGCTGCCATTGTTGTTTTGGCAGGCCCGGGCTGGATTCGAACCTGCTACCTTAGGTGTATGTGGCTGGCGCCTTAGCCACTTGAGCCACAGGCGCCGAGCCAAAACCAAAGATATTTTTAGGCAGGGTTCGAAAAAATGAAGGGAGGAAGCAGATTAGATATATGGACAAAGGTTTAGCAACAGATCAGGGTAAGAATCTCCCAAATAATAGTGACATCTCAAAGCAACAAAGGAGAATGGCAGTATGAGTGTGTCCAGAGCAATATCTCCTTGAGCTTGTGACAAAACTAGCTTTCCCTTGGATCCTGGCACTAGGACTTTCTATTGCGAAAACAGAGGCTGTCAAGGGCATTCAGCTCACAGCTCTGGACTGCACGTATCATATCCTGGGCCAATCCTTGTGAGAGGAGAATAAATGAGAGATGGAGACAAAGTGATGTGACAGTGAGCTTTTCAGATAAGGATAATATGGTTTCATTCTTGATAGCAAGCAATTTAAGACTCAGTGCAGAGGTCTGAGGAAGGAATGCACAAGGTGGCCATGGTAACAAGAATGAAGGATTTTAGCAGAAACACATTTAGCCATTTTAGACATAGAAGATGGGTCAGATATGAAGGAGAAAAAAACACAGCAGTGAAGAAATGATTAAAATATAGATAATAGTTTTAGCTATTTAGATGATGAAGAAGTGAAGATTAGGGAAACTGTTGAGAAAGATACTTAGATTTTGCAATGGCTTGCATCTTACTTGTACTTTAATGATCATGGAGCATAATGAGATTCATTAGGTCTCCTCACCCTTTCTTTCCATCCCAAGGAGAATTTAAAGCAGAGGTTCTGAACCTGGGGTTCATAGATTCCCCCAAAATGTCCATAAATATAATTCAGGGAGCCCATTTTCATTACTTTGTAAGGAAAATATTTACATCTTAATTTACACTGATCTTTCATTGAAATGTAACATTTCCTTTAATTAGGAATGTAGGCAACAAAGTATAGTAGTATTGACCATATGTGTAATTTGCCTCCGGATATTTGCATATTATACACATACCTTTTACAGATATTTTGAAATACTGTTTATATTCACCACTATTTTTAAATTATAGCATTTATTAGTTTTGTCACTGTGTCTTACCAGTTAATGTATTAATAAAGAAATATTTTTTATCACAGGTATGTTTTTAAAATAATTTAAGAACTGTATTTCAAAATAATTGGAGTATGACAGCATGAGTAGCTCCAGTGACCCTCCCTCCAATTAAAATGATGAAAATTTTATATAAAATAAACAACAATTATTTAAAGCCTCTGGAAATGGTCATAAGGGCAAACAGAAAATGAAGAAAAATTTATTCAAGAAAATCTATGGAAAATCGGTGAGAAAGTCTGTGCTTCTTAAACCAAAACTGTTCTTTCCCTATATCTTCTGTGCTCAGAAAGGGGATACTCCACACCAAGTAGCTGCAGCCAGGAATACCAAGTTTTCTCTCTTCCCAGTTATAAGCAGGAGGGCTTACTTTCCAAGAAGAGTAGGGTATCTGTTTTCTCATCCTGCCACAGTTGCCTGTTGCTAAGGCTAAGTCCTGGGCAGTGTAGTGAAGAGGTAGGGTCTCCCTTCTGCTCAACCTCCACTTGTGGAACAGAGGCTCTATAGTGGACATAGCATGCTGAGAATACTGGGGCCTTAATAGCCTTTGCCCAAATTCCACATCAGGAAAAGCAAGCAAAGAGGACCTCGGTTACTGCCACCCTGCACTGAACACTAGAGTGAGAGGTCACTCAAGGAGGAGCTTACAACTGTTCCCACCCCCAGTTGAAGAGCCCCTGCTCAGAGATTTTCTTGGGGAAGAAGAAGAAGAAGGTCATAAATAGCTCCTAATTCCTTCTCAAAGGAACAGACTTCCTTTGCAAAAGAGCTTGGAAAAGGTTAAACCAAACCTAATACAGTGGAGGTTATAGTGAAGAGAATTGGGAGATTTGTGGATCTAGTGTTGATGCATCCTAGACTATAAATCATCTAGTTATCGGGAGAGATCTGGGAAATAAGGCAGCTAAGAGAAATCATAATGGGGTCAAAACTAATACCAAACACTGACCTGAGAAATTTTTCCAATTAGGTTATTCCTAGAGGGATTCATGCCCTGGGACATTGTTGTAAACAATAGTCATCAGGAAATAAGTGAAGCTTAACAACTGGGTGTGGTCAGCAAAAGAGTAGACTATACGCCCACCACAACACCAATTGCAGCTAACTGTGAGTATACTCAAAGCTGTGCCTCCCTAAGGATCAATTTCTAAGACTTAACACTTAACACTGATAGACTTCCCCAAAGTAATCCAATCAGTAACTAAACAAATATATAAGCAAATAACAACAATAACTTCTGGATAGGGGGACAGTACCCAGAGTGCTACAATATTTTATTTTAAATGTCCAGTTTCCAACAAAATGTTACAAGGCATATATGCAAAGAAATAGGAAAATATGACCCACGTATCAGAAAAAAAAGCAGACAACAGTAATTGCCTGTGAGAATGATTCAATGTTGACTCACTAGGAAAAGAGTTCAAAGTAGCTATTATAAATATGTTTACAGAATTAAAGAAAAGTGATTAAAGAAGTAAAGAAAGATGTGATGACAATGTTACATCAATTAAATATCAAAAAAAAGGTAGAAAATTTCCAGAAGAATCAAGTGGAAATCCTGCAGTTGAAAAATAGACTACCTGAAATAAATACAAACTCACAAAATGGGCTCAATAGTACATTTGAATTGTCAAAATCAGAAATTTGCAAACTTCAAAATCAAAGAAAGATCAATAGTGACTATGCAAGCCAAAGAACAGAGAGAAGAATAAAAAAATAATAAACAAAATCTCAGAGAAATGCAGGATACCAGGAAGCACACAAACACACACATAATGAGAATACCAAACAGATAGGAGAAAGAGAATGAAGGAGAAAAATATTTGAAGAAATAATAGTTGAGGCCTTCTCAAATTTATTGAAAAGCAATAATCAATATATCCAGAAGACTTGGTGACCTCAAAGTAGGGTAAATGCTAAAGGATCCATAACCAGGGTGGTGCCTGTGGCTCAAGAAGTAGGGCGCCAGCCCCATATACCGGCAGTGGTGAGTTCAAGCCCAGCCCCAACCAAAACTGCAAAAAAAAAAAAAAATCCATAACCAGACATATTATTGCACAAATGCTGAAAGTCAAAGAAAAGGAAATCTCGAAAGCAATAAGAGAAAAATAACATTTACAAAAGAAGCCAAATAAGATTAACAGCTTACTTCTCAGCAGAAACAATGGAGGCTTAAAGGTGGGATAACATGTTCAATGTACTCAAAGAAAAAACCCTGTCAGTCAATATTCCTATATTCAGCAAAACTATCATTCAAAAATGCAGGTGAAATAAAAATTTTCCCAGGTGAACAAAACCTGAGAGAATTTGTTGCTAGCAGAATTACCTTGTAAGAAAAATTACAGGAAAGAAGCTTTCTTTCTTTAATAAGAAAGATTACTATAGAAAGAAATAATGCAGCCCGAAAGCAAGTGACCCCAGATAGTAATCAGAATCCACATGAATAAAGAACACCAGTAAATTTAATTATGTAGGCTCAGCACCTGTGGCTCAAGCGGCTAAGGC
>NW_003852550.1:3027139-3029963 GCF_000181295.1 Otolemur garnettii
AAAAAAAAAAAAAAAAAGAAGAGATAAAGTGGAGCAGACCTAAATAGTTGTGACATTTCCATATGTTACTAAAACTAAACTAGTAGAAATCAGAAAGTGATTTCAATAAGATATATATGGTGAACCCTGGAATAACCATTAAAAAAATACAAAAATAATGTAAACATTGTTCATGAAATTGAATACTACACTAAAACACATTTACTCAATGCAAAAGTAAGCAGTAAAGTAGGAATGGAGGGGGGAAGGACATGAGACAAAAAGATGGCCAATTTAAATACAGCTCTACCAATAATAGCATCAAATATAAATGGATTAAACAATCTAATAAAAATACCCACAGTATCAGGCAGTGCCTATGGTTCAAGGAGTAGGGTGCTGGCCTCATATGCCAGAGGAGGCCAAACCCAGCCCTGGGCAAAAACAAAAACAAAAAACAAACAAACAAAAAAAACCCACATTGTCGAATTGGCTTTCTTAAAAAAGGATCCAAATATATGGTGTTACATGAGACACATTTTAGATTCAAAGGCAAAATAGATTGAAAGTAAAAGGATGGAAAAATATATGTAATCCACATAGTTACCACAGGAAAGCTAGAGTAGCTATATTAATATCAGAAAAAATAGACTTTAAAACAAACAAACAAAATGTATTAGTGATAAAGAGCAACATTTTATAATGATGAAAATGTCAATCCATTCAGAAAGATATAACAATTATAAACATACGTTCACCAAATAACAGAGCAAAATAAATGAAGCAAAACAGACAGAAATGAAGGGAGAAATTGACAATTCAACAATAATAGTTGGGTACTTCAATGTCCCAACTTCAATAATGACTAGAACAACTAGATGAAAGATCAATGAGGAAACAGAAGACTTGAACACACTATAAATCAACTAGTCCTAGGAGAACACTCCATTAAACAGTAACATAAAATACATTCTTCAAACATGCACAGGGATTATTATCCAGAAGAAACTATATGACAGGCCTTAAAACAAACATAAATAAATATAAAAGGATAAAAATAATATAAAATATGTTCTCTGACCATAGTGGAATGGAGCTAAGAGTCAATAATAAAAAAAATTTTGAAACTCAAAACATATATAGATATCAACAATATATTCCTGAACAAACAATAAGTCAAAGAAAAAGTCAAAAGAGAAATAAGAAAATTTTTGACATGAATAAAAATCAAAACACAACACACCAAATCCTATGAGATGTGGTTAAAGCAGGTCTTACGGGAAATTTTATAGCTATAAATTCCTACATTAAGAAAGAAAACAAAATCTCAGATCTAACCTAATACCTTAAGGCAGTAAGAAAAGAGATGCAAACTAAAGCTAAAGCAAGGAGGAAAAAAAGTAGAATGATTACAGTAGAAATGAATAGAACATAGAATTAAAAATACAGAAAATTAATGAAACCAAAGCCTTGTTCTTTGAAAAGCTCGAGAAAATTGACAAAACCTTAGCTGGTTTGATCAAGAAAAAAAAGCAATGCTGAAATCACTAGTATCAATAACAAAAGAGGAGGGGACATTATTATCAATGTTACGGAAATAAAATGGATTATAAAGGAATCCTATGAAAAATTTTATGCCAACAAATTGCATAACTTCTATGAAATGGACAAACGCCTTGAAAGACACAAATTACTGAAACTAACTCAAGAAAAAACAGACAGGGTGGTGCCTGTGGCTCAGTGGGTAGGGTGCTGGCCCCATATACTGAGGGTGGCAGGTTGGAACACAGGCTCGGCCAAACTGCAACAAAAAATAGCTGGGCATTGTGGCAGGTGCCTGTAGTCCCAGCTACTCAGGAGGCTGAGGCAAGAGAATCGCTTAAGCTCAGGCGTTGGAGGTTGCTGTGAGCTGTGACGCCACAGCATTCTACCAAGGGTGATAAAGTGAGACTCTGTCTAAGAAAAAAGAAAAGAAAAAATAGAGTGGTTATAATTACACACCTATGACAAGTAAAGGGATTGATGACTAATCAAAAGATTACTCACAAAGAAAAACTCAAGACCAGAGACCAGCCTAAACAAGAGCAAGACTCTGTCTACCAAATATAAAAAAAATATAGCCAGGCATGGTGGTGTGCACTTGTACTTGGGAGGCTGAGGCAGGAGGATCATTTGAGCCCAAGAGTTTGAAGTCACAGTGAGCTATGATGATGCCATTACTTTCTACCCAGGCTTATAGAGAGAGACCCTGTCTCAACAAATAAAAAAGAAAGAAAAACCCAAGACCAGACGGTTTCACTACTAAATTCTATAAAACAGTGGTTCTCAACCTTCCTAATGCCATGACCCTTTAATACAATTCCTCATGTTGTGGTGACCCCCAACCATAAAATTATTTTCTTGCTGTATTTGTACCATGTGTATGTGATGGAGTTGGCGCGATGATATCATCACGCCAGGTACTTGTTCCTGGGCCTATCCACATGTGGGCAGACCACCTGAAGATGAGATAGAGGAGCCATGGGAAATATGTGTTTTCCGATGGTCTTAGGCGACCCCTGTGAAAGGGTCATTGGACCCACAAAGGGGTTGCAACCCACATATTGAGAACCGCTGCTATAAAACATTCAAATAATTATTAATACCAATTCTTCACAAACTCTCCCAACAAATAAAAGAGGCAACACTTATTAAGTCATTCTAAGAGGCCAGTATTACCTTACTTAAATGCCAGAAAAGACATCACACACAAGATTTTCTGTATGCAGCTCGGTGTCTGTGGCTCAAGTGGCTAAGGCACCAGCCATATACACCTAAGGTGGTGGGTTCGAATCCAGCCTGGGCC
>NW_003852550.1:3030811-3062957 GCF_000181295.1 Otolemur garnettii
GTTGCAGCCATCATTGTTGTTTGGTGGGCCCGGGCTGGATTCGAACCCACCACCTTAGGTGTATGTGGCTGGTGCCTTAGCCACTTGAGCCACAGACACCGAGCTGCATACAGAAAATCTTAAGAAATGCACTAAAAAACTATTACAACTAATAAATGAGTTAATCAAGTTTGCAGAATGCCAGATTAATAATAATGCACAATCCAAAGTGACATTAAGAAAGCACTTTATGGGTGGCGCCTGTGGCTCAAAAGGGTAGGGCACCAGCCCCATATGCCAGAGGTGGCAGGTTCAAACCCAGCCCCAGTTCCCCCCCCAAAAAAGAAAGAAAGCACTTTATTTCATAATAGTATCAAAAAGAATAAAATACTTAGGAATAAATTTAATAAGAGTGATATAAAACATACAGTCTGAAAACTACAAAGCAGATTTCACCTATGTTGAATAACTGGCAGCTCTTAAATTAGGCTTGCAGGATTCCCTCAGTCTGAAGTTGAATGCAAATTAGATGAATAATTGTCATTAATAGGAGAAAAAAGATTTTAATTCTCTCATATTGTTCGTTTTATGACTATAAGTATAACAACAGCAGTAGCTACAACACAAATGTACAATTTAGCTAACATTTAATGAAAAGCTTGTCACTGGCTTGCCTACCTGCCGGCCTTAAACATATATTCTGGCTTTCAGAAACAAATGCATTTCCTACCCTGAAGGCATCTTGTAGATATATTTGCAACTCACCTTTTCTTTTTTACCCTAAAATGTACTCCTTGACATACATGGCAATTTATAACTTTTAGAAATAGCCAAATATGAAAGTAAAGTTAGGAACAAATTTGACAATGTCAAGAAATTGCATCATTACAAGCTTCTAACAAGAAATGTTTATAGGCTCGGTGCCTGTACCTCAACAGGCTAAGGTGCCAGCAACATAGACCGAAGCTGGTGGGTTCGAATCCAGCCCGGGGCCTGCCAAACAACAATGACAACTACAACCAAAAAATAGCCAGGTGTTGTGGTGGGTGCCTGTAGTCCCAGCTACTCGGGAGACTGAGGCAAGAGAATCACTTAAACCCAGGAGTTAGAGGTTGCTGTGAGCTGTGATGCCACAGTACTCTACCAAGGGTGACAGCTTGAGGCTCTGTCTCAAAAAAAAAAAAATAGAAAGAAATGTTTATAGTTCATTTATCACTAATATTTGGCTTACATTAACCTCTTCTCAGCAACAGATATTTTCCTATGGAAGAGTAGCGTGGGGAATTTTTTTTTTTTAGCAGATTATCAACTAATAACACAAATGCCTGTTCAAACAAGTCTTAATGACCTTTAACAGTGATTTAATACATGACTCAGAGACAAACCACCAATGAGAGTCAGACATTTTGTTACTGCCAAAACAGTTTTTAATATTACTGTTTTGTTCTTCTTTTTTTAAAAATAGAATAGGAAATGACATATTAATCATGTATTTTTTTCTACTTGCAAGATGTCATTTTGAATTGCATGATTCAAAATAACCTTACTGATTAATTTATATCATAGCTGCTTCTAATACTGCCTCACATAATATTCTGGTCATAAGGAAGAAATTCTCATCTATAAGAAAAGAAGTAAAGATGGGACTGAACCTACCATGCGTCAAGCATTTAAGCAAGTATCCTCATTCATCTCCCACTCCTGAGATCTTGGAAAAATTATTTGCAGTGAAGTGTATAAAATGCATTAATCTAAAGGGTATAGTTCAGTCAGTTTTTCCATATGTTAACACCCATGTAGCTACCACCTAGAATAGGGGTCATAAACTTTTTGTATACCGGCCAAAGAGTAAATGTTTTAGGCTTGGCAGTCCATATGGTCTCTGTCAGGACTACTCAACTTTACTATTGTAGTATAAAAAGAGTCATAGACAACATGTAAACAAATAGGTGTGGATGTGTACCAGTAATATTCGTATAGGCACCCTGACATTTGAATTTCATTTAATTTTTAAGTGTCGTGACATTTTATTCTATTATTTTCCAACCATTTAACATGTAGAAACCTGCAGGACCCGTGGCTCACGGGGTAGGGCACTGGTGGGTTTGAACCCAGCTAGGGCCAGCTAAAGCAACAATGACAATTGCAACAACAACAACAACAAAAACCAGGAATTGTGGTGAGCACCTGTAGTCCCAGCTACCTGGGAAGCTAAGGCGAGAGAATTGCTTAAGCCCAGGAGTTTGAGGTGGCTGTGAGCTGTGCCGCCACAGCAATCTTCCAAGGGCAACATAGTGAGACTCTGTCTCAAAACAAACAAACAAAAAACTTACCTAGAAACCATTAAGCTTCTAGCATCAGAAGGCAGTGGGAAGGTTTCTGATAGAATAGATAAGATGGAAAATTCCCTGCTGCAGGAGGGACCAGTATCCCCAAGAGCATAGAGAAGATCCCAAGACAGCAATGAGTGGCAGGCACAAAGACACACTGAAAATGGGCCATAGCCAGCCCTGGTATCTGCCTTATACGAGGCATAAGCCCCGAAAGTACGTAGCACTGCAGGGCTGCCAAGAGCTATGAGTGTTGGACTTTGGAGGTCTGTAAAAGCTGCTGGTCATTTCATAATGTGATTCTCAAGCAATTGAACTTGGTTTAAAAAAATGAAAAAAAGATAACATTTTCTACAGTCATTAGAAAACATCACTTCTGAGCAGTTTGCCTCTGAATAGGAGACACTAAAAACTAATTTCCAAGTTACATGAATGAAAAGAAATAGACAATGGGGAAAAAAAAGAGCAGGAGTGTTTTTCCTTTCTTCCCCTATCACTATGATTTTCCCCCTTTTTATTTCACTTTTTCTCCATCGCTCTCAGTTGTTACTCTGTAGTCTCTGCCTCTGTCTCTCCGTATACACAGTATATCTGGTCTCACTCATTTCTGTGTCGCTCTCCATCTCCCAGTCTCTCATCTTACTTTTTTTGTCTCCCTGTGTATGTATGTCTGTGTATATATGTGTGTCACTGTTTCTCTCTTTCTCTTGCCGTTTCTTTTCACGTTATGTCACTGTCACTCACTAGCTTGCTCCTGTTTCTCTGTTTGAATGTGGGTCTCTCTATGTACTTTTCCGGGTGCCTCTTTGGGTCTCTATATGTGAGTGTGTATCCCTTTGTGTCAGTCTTTGGGTCTTTGTGTGTGTGTATTTTTCTGGGGGTGTTTCTGTCTCTCTCTCCTACCACACTTAGTCACTCACACCCACATACACACAGGCCTGTCTCCTAGCCTAGAGGGAACAAAGCCAAGTATTCTGGAACATTACACCTATTCAGAAATAAGTGCAAAAAAATGGAGACCCGCTGAATGAGAGTGGGAGCACCTTTCGCCCTCATTCTGCTTGTTCAACTCTCAAGACTGAAATCATCTAAATGTAATTTCCTATTGAGGACTTTTTTCCAAGGCCACTCTTTTTAAATAAGCCAGCAGACTTAGCCTTAAATACTGGACAAATCTGAGGCTGCCCTGCAAAGTGTGATTTGAGGAAGCCCACACAGCTTAATTCGCCACAGTGCCATCATGTCATCTTTAGTGACTCATTTCATTACTTTCAGCGTTGGCTTCTTCTCACTCTAGTCTGTGGAAATTCAAATATTTGAAACAAGATTTTAGTGGCTTATGAGAGGCAAGAGAAACTCCTTCTGGCTACCTGAAATGGGGTGTGTGTGTGTGTTATGGGAGGTGAAAGAGGGTAGAAAATAGAGATGAAGAAGATGAAGTAAAAATTAGAAGACCCCTATCACTTCTTGTGTGAACTTGGACAAGTCACTTAGCTTCTGTGAATTTCAGTCAGAAAATGGGGGGGAGGGGACTTGTGAGGGAGAGGTTTAGGTTTCAGGCCCTGTGACCCTTACTTTAATTAGAGATTCCTCTTATATCCGGTCTCTATGTTGGGTCTTCAAGCAAGATTTTGATTAAAGAATTTGAAGAACTTGGATGGCGCCTGTGGCTCAAAGGAGTAGGGCACTGGTCCCATATGCCAGAGGTGACAGGTTCAAACCTAGCCCCGGGCCAAAAACTGTAAAAAAAAAAACAAAAAAAAAAAAAACGGAATTTGAAGAACTGTAGTCCCAGCTACTTGGGAGGCTGAGGCAAGAGAATCATCTAAGCCCAAGAGCTGGAGGTTGCTGTGAGCTGTGACATCGCAGCACTCTACCAAGGGTGATAAAGTGGGACTCTATCTCTAAAAAAGAAAAGAATTTGAAGCAAATAAGTTTGATAAAAATTACTGAACTAAATCATCTCTAATGTCTCTTTCTCCTCAGAATGTCTTTTTTTTTTTTTTGAGACAGAGCCTCAAGCTGTCCCCCAGGGCAGAGTGCCGTGGCATTACAGCTCACAGCAACCTCCAACTCCTGGGCTCAAGCGAGTCTCCTGCCTCCGCCTCCCAAGTAGCTGGGACCACAGGCGCCCGCCACAACGCCCGGCTATTTTTTGGTTGCAGCCGTCATTGTTGTTTGGCGGGTCCGGGCTGGGGATTCGAACCCGCCACCTTAGGTGTACGTGGCTGGCGCCTTAGCCGGTTGAGCTATAGGCGCCGAGCCCAGAATGTCTTTTATTTTAATCTTTCCAAAGCCCAAAGAGGTAGAACTACTTCCAGAAATTAGATTATGTCTCATGTTAAAAATTGATCCCCAATGTTTTAGGTGGGGATTAATGAAAGATGTTTGGGTCATGGGGTTATATCCCTCATGAATAAATTAATACTTTCCCTGCAAGGGGAAGTAGAGTTTATTTTATTATTATTTTATTAGAGACAGGATCTTGCTCAGTCACCCACGCCCAATCATACCTCACTGCAGGGATCCTCCTCCTGCCTCAGCTTCCTGAGCACCTAGGACTACAGGGCATGCCACAGTGTCTGGTTAACATTTAAAAATTTTTTTTTTGTAGAGGTAGGGTCTTACTATGTTGCTCAGATTAGTCTCAAACTTTTGTGCTCAAGCAATCCTCCCCATCTTGGTCCTCCAAAGCACTGGGATTACAAGCATGAGCCACTATGCCCAGCCAGAAGCGGGTGGATTGAATGAGTTTTGCTCTATTAGTTCCCATGAAACTACTCTCAAGAGCTGGTTGTTACAAGGAGCCTGGCATCTTTTTTTCTCTCTCTATCTCTTTCTCTATGTCTTCCTCGCTCTCTCCCTTCCTCCCTCCCTCTCCCTCTTTGTCTCCTTCTCCTCACCATGTGATCTCTGCACAGCCAGCTTCCCTTTGGCTTTTGCCATGAGTGAAAGGAGCCTAAAGCCTTCACCAGAAGCAGGTGCTGTACAGTCTGCAGAACTGTGAGCCAAATAAACCTCTTTATAAGTTACTCAGTCTCAGGTATTCCTTTATAGCAACAAAAATGAAGTGAGACAGAAAATTGGTACCAAGTGAGAGGTTACAGACCCAACGATGAAAGATTATTCCAAGGCACGAAACAAAAGGAAAATGGAATCCTGGTTCTGCATAATCAATGTGGTTTTATTCCACTGGCTGCAGGTGGAGTGTAATCCCTTGACTGGGAGATAATTCACACATGGACTAGGGTGGATGGGGATTTAAAGGATCAGAGAGGCAAGGATTAGTCCATTCATTATTTCCTGGGTGGGACATGCACTCATCCTTCCTGGGGGGTCAATTCTACCTGGGCAAGTAGGTGGGACATGTACTTGATACTTCCTAGGTGAGTCAGTTCTACCTGGGTGGGTCAATCTGGTTTTATTGCCAAGGAGTCGGTGTTGGTGTAAGGAAGGATACCTGCAAATATGGAAGTGGCTTTGGACTTGGCAGAGGTTAGAAGAGTGTAGAGGGTTCAGAAAATAGAAAGATGAGGAAAACTCAGTAGAGAATAGATGAATGGTTATGGAAATCTTGATGGAAATACAGATAGTAAATACTGTGCTGATGAGGTTTCAGATGGAAATGAGGAACTGAGTGGGAACTGGAGCAAAAGTCATCCTTCTTGTTGTAGCAAGGAACTTGGTTTCATTTTGTCCATACCCTAGGGCTTTCTGAACTTAAGAGTGATTTCCTATGGTATCTGGTAGAAGAAATTTCTAATCAGCAAAGCATTTAAGCAGTGGCATGCTTTTAACTGCTTATGATGAGACATGGCAGCAAAGGAATGACCTAAAGGAGGAATTTATAACTTAAAAGGAAGCAAAGCATAAAAATTTGATAAATTCACAGCCTGGCCATGTGGTAGAGAAGGACAAGGCATTTTCAGGAGAGGAATCCAAGGGTGCTGTAGAGCAACCACTTGCTACAGAGAATAGCATTGATAAAAGGGAGCCAGACCAGAGATGCTGGCGTGGATGTGAAGAAAAGGGAACACTTCTACATTGCTGGTGGGAATGCAAACTAATACGTTCCTTTTGGAAAGATGTTTGGAGAACACTTAGAGATCTGAAAATAGACCTGCCATTCGATCATACAATTCCTATACAATATAGTATATTCCTATATACTAGGTATATGTCCAGAAGACCAAAAGTCACATTATAATAAAGATATACATACCAGAATGTTTATTGCAGCACAATTCATAATTGCTAAGTCATGGAAGAAGCCCAAGTGCCCACTGACCCATGAATGGATCAATACATTGTGGTATATGTACACCACAGAATATTATGCAGCCTTAAAGAAAGATGGAGACTTTACCTCTTACATGTTTACATGGATGGAGCTGGAACATATGCTTCTTAGCAAAGTCTCTCAAGAATGGAAGAAAAAGTATCCAATATACTCAGTCTTACTATGAAACCAATTTATAGCTTTCTTATGAAAGCTATAACTCAATTATAACCCAAGAAGAAGGGGAAAGAGAAGAGGGAGGGGAGGGGAGGGGAGAGGATGGGTGGAGGGAAATTGGTGGGACCACACTTACGGTGCATCTTACAAGGGTACATGTGAAATTTACTAGGTGTAGAATATAAATGTCTTAATGCAATAGCTAAGAAAATGCCGTGAAGATTATGTTGACCATTTTGATGAAAGCATTTCTGATTATGTGTAAAACTAGCACATTGTACTCCATGATTTCATTAATATACACAGTTATGATTTAATAAATAAAAGGGAGGCAGGTGCTAATACTCAAGTAAATGGGGGAAAAGGCCCCAGAGGTGTTTCAGAAATTTTCAAGGCTGCCCTCCCATCACAGACCCAGAGATCTAGGATGTGAGAGTGGTTGTGGGGATAGGCCCAGGGTGCCACTGTGTCCTTGTCATTCTGGCTCCAGCAGAGGTACAAAATGGCCCCAGGTACACATTGAGCTGCCATTCCATAGGGTGTAAGCCATAAGCCTTGGTGGCTTCCACATAGAGGTAAGTCCACAGGTGCCAGAATACAAGAGTGGCAGATATTTGGCAGAATCCACCTAGATTTCAGAGGATATATTGGAAAATCCGGGAACCCAGGCAGAAGTCTGTCACAGGGGAAGAGCCACAGCAGAGAGTCCCCTACCAGGATACTGTCCAATGGAGCTGTGGAAGGAGGGCTGCTTCCCTCCAGAACCCAGAATTATAGACCCACTTGCAGCATGCAACCTTAGCCTGGAAAAGCTGTGGGCACCAGACTCCAACCTAGGAGAGCAATCATATGAGCTATGCTCAGCAAGGCTATATGAATGGAGCTGCCTGAAACCTTGGAAACCCAATACTTACATCAGTATGCCAGGGAGAAAGTGGAGATTTTTTTTTTGGAACTTTAAGATTTAATGTCTTCCCTGCTGGGTTTCAAACTTGTGACGGGCCTGTTACCCCTATCTGTTGGCCAATTTCTCCCTGTTGGAATAGGAATGTTCACTCAATGCCTATCCCACCATTGAATCTTGGAAGTAAATAACCTGTTTTTGAGTTTGCAAATTCACAGTTGTAAAGAACTTGCCTTGAGGCTTGGCGCCTGTGGCTCAAGTGGCTAAGGCGCCAGCCACGTACATCCAAGGTGGCGGGTTCGAATCCAGTCCAGGCCGGCAAACAACAATGACGGCTGCAACCAAAAAGTAGCCAGGTGTTGTGGCGGGCGCCTGTGGTCCCAGCTACTTGGGAGGCAGAGGCAGAAGACTCGCTTGAGCCCAGAAGTTGGAGGTTGCTGTGAGCTGAGATGCCACGGCACTCTACCCAGGGGGACAGCTTGAGGCTCCTGTCTCAAAAAAAAAAAAAAAAAAAAAAAAGAATTGCCTTGAGTCTCAAATGAGACTTCAGACTTTGGACATTTGAATCAATATTGGAACAACTTCAGAGACTACTGGGATGGAATAATTATACTTTGCATGTGAGAAGGACAGGAGATTTGCAGGGAGCCAACAGTGGGATGTTATCATTTGGATGTCTGACATGCTCCAAGTCTCAAGATCTTAAAATTTGATCTTCAGTGTTGGAGGTGAGGCTTAATTGGAGGTGTTTGGGTTGTGGGGGAAAATCCTTCATGAATAGATTAATGCCCTCCCTGGGGTGGGGAGGGGCACACTGAGTGAGTTCTCACTCTATTACTTCCCGTGACCCAAAAATTAAGTAAAAAAAAAAAAAAAAGCCTAGACCTCCCCCTCTGCTTCTTTCACTCCTTATGTGATCTCTGCACAGTCAGCTCCCCTCTATAATTCCACCATGAGTTGGAAGAAGGCTGAAATCCTAACCTGAAGCAAATCCCAGCACCATGCTTCTTGTATAGTCTGCAGAATAATGAGCCAAAGAAACTTATTTTCTTCATAAATTACCCAGCCTCAGGTATTCCTTTATAGCATGAATGGACTATGACATGCTTCCTTTAAGAAAATGTACACTGTGGGTGGTGCCTGTAGCTCAGTTGGTAGGGTGCAGGCCACATACACTGAGGCTAGCAGATTGGAATCCGGCCCCGGCCAGCTAAACAACAATGACAACTGCAACAACAACAACAACAAAAAAAAACTAGGTGTTGTGGTAGGCACCTGTAGTCCCAGCTACTTGGGAGGCTGAGACAAGAGAATCACCTAAGCCCAAGCATTTCAGGTTGCTGTGAGCTGTGACACCATGGCACTCTACCCAAGGCAACAGCTAGAGACTCTTGTCTCAAAAAAAAAAAAAAAAGGAAGAAAATGTATACTGAAACCGATGCCAAATTAGTCAGTAATTCTTCAATTTATATATTTGACTATTTTTGTGGTACTCTTTGAAGAATTCCCTTGGTCATTTGACAGATTTATCCATGCAGGCTTGTAAGTAGAAATGTGGAAACAAAATCCTATTTTGCCATTGATTTACATTCTAGGGTCAGCACCTGTGGCTAAAGTGGCTAAGGCACCAGCCACATGCACCTAAGGTGGCGGGTTTGAATCCAGCCCCAGCCCACCAAACAACAATGACAGCTGCAACCAAAAAAAAATAGCCGGGCGTTGCGGCGGGCACCTGTGGTCCCAGCTACTTGGGAGGCAGAGGCAGGAGTCTCGCTTGAGCCCAGGAGTTGGAGATTGCTGTGAGCTGTGATGCCACGGCACTCTACCCAGGGGGACAGCTTGAGGCTTTGTCTCAAAAAAAAAAAAAAAAGATTTACATTCTAACATCTAAAGTGAATATCCCTGAAGAAAAGATTAGAACCTCAGTGTGAACAAAAGCACACTTTTTTTTTTTTTTGCAGTTTTTGGCCAGGGCTGGGTTTGAACCTACCACCTCTGGTATATGGGGCCAGGGCCTTACTCCCTTGAGCCACAGGGGCTGCCCCCAAAAGCACACTTTGAATGCAGCCCAATTTCCTTTTAAAACATAAAATATAACAGCAAATACATATTTTTTTTTATTTTTGGCCGAGGCTGGGTTTGACCCCACCACCTCTGGCATATGGGGCTGGCGCCCTACCCTTTTGAGCCACAGGCGCCGCCCAGCAGCAAATATTTTTTTTCTGAAAAATACTGGTTTGGGCGGCACCCATAGCTCAGTGGGTAGGGCACTAGCCACATACACCAAGGCTGGCAGGTTCAAACCTGGCCCAGGCCAGCTAAAACAACAATGACAACTACAACAACAAAAAATAGCCAGCATCGTGGCAGGCGCCTGTAGTCCCAGCGACTGGGGAGCCTGAGACAAGAGAATAGCTTCAGCCCAAGAGTTTGAGGTTGCTGTGAGCTGTGAAGTCATAGCACTGTACCCAGGACAACAGCTTGAGACTCTGTCTCAAAAAAAAAAAAAAAAAAAGAAAAATACCATTAAAATATCGTGTTAATTTGGCTTTTAGGGGAAGAGAATGCCACATGGGCCTTTTCATCTTAGATACATGTCATTATAGTCTCACCTCCAATAGTCCCTAGAACATTTCCCTTTCAAATCTAAAAGCAACGGCTTTCCTCCGACTTTGCCTTGAAAGTTAGTTGCGAGGGATGGGTCACCATTCTTGGTTTCCAGTAGCCTCACCTCATTCAGTAGGCTCTGCTAATGGAAAATCTTTGTTGCTCTTTCTCAAGAATGGTGTTTGTAAAAGCCATAAAGCACAAAAATTCAAAATAGTTTAAAGTTGCCCCATGACCCTGTTCACCATTTCTATGACTCAAAGTTAATGGCATTGAATTTACTTCTAATGGTTTATAAATATAAGCTGCTGCTTTATCTCCCTAGTTTTGGCTTGCTGAAAATTTCAAGGAACCCTTCTGTGAGTCCTTTGGGTTAAAGCTGAAGAATCTTATAATTGTAAGAAGTAGTCTCTAATTTATGGCTTTTAGGGAAAGTAGTTTCACAGCAATTGACTCCCCTAATAGCTGAAGATAATGTCTAAAAATTCATATTATATTTCCATAAGGAGGCATAGCTCTATTCTGAATACCAAAGAAGCCCTCTAAGAATGCAAGTTAAAGTATACTTGGAATGTTCCTTTTGACCAGGTACCCATATACCTTCACATTGTCAGGGGTGGAGGGGGAGGATAACATGAGAATTTAGGGATCCTAGCCTCCTAATGATTCAGAAAGGTCTTGGTAGGGGAGTCTTAGAGAAACTTGTCCTTTTCTCCTAGGTTGGTTCGCTGAAAAGATCAACTTACAGTTACAGTATATTAACAAGAGAAAGGTTTATTTTGAAATACCCTGCGCATGGGGGAAACCACAAGAAGGATTTCCCAAAGCTTCAGTGATAGTCCGTGGCTCTTAAAGATGCCTTTTAGAAGGGAGCGGGGGAGAGAGACCAGAAAGTATGTGCAGCAAGGGGTGGCTAAGAGGGATGGGGAGATGGAAGGAAATAGACTGATTTGTGAATTAACCTGAGAGACAGGTATTGTGCTTCAAATGACCTTATTACAGGTCTATTAGCATGTGATGAGGAGTCTAGCAGCCCATTTAAGGTAGAGGAAAGTCTTCATTCAAAGTTCCCTGATTATGAATAGCCTTTGATTCAAAATAATCTTTATACCAAGGAATCAAAATTTGGGGGTGAAATTTTCTTACCTCCTTCAGCCCCTATTTCTTCCTAGAGATAAAATATTGCTGAGCTATTAGAAAAGTAGGATGGGGGAGTTTCAATTGGTGGAAAGCACTAGTTATAAGCTATTTGTAAAGAAAATAGGCGTTTTTAAACATTTTTATACATAATCAAGTGGAGTAGGCTAAAGAAGCGCTTCCTAATAGGACTTCCTCTAGAGAACTGTTTCCAGAAATTGGTAGGAAGTTCAGCTAATTAGGTTAACAATTACTCATAAATGAAGGCAGTACATTTAAAGTATTGAACAATGCAGGGAAAGTTGGTGTTTTAAGAGATTTTATAAATCTTTGCAGGAATGTATTGTTTACCCTTGTAATTAGCTTAGCAAATTGGCTTCTTAGAGTGTAAAACTAAAGGTTAAAAAAGGCTGGCTCCCTTTTCCTTCGTTTTCACCAATTCTGAATCAGGGGATTGTGAACCAAGGCCATTTGGCCACATGCTGTTCTGCTGAGGCTTAGCTCTGCTTGTGTGCATTCAGTTCTTTCCCTTACACCTCTGCATCCCCACCCCCAAATAATGTGACCCCCACAGGGTAGTTTTTCATGGATAGTAACTCTCTCATAGAAGGGAACCACGGAAATGAGTCCTTGTTGTTGTTTACCATTCCTTCTTCTGGAAATTGGCTGAACAAAGCATTCTTCCCATAGACCATGCCATATGAAAAAGTGGGTCTGAAATACCGGACCCTTCTACTGAAGTTGTACCTGTATCTGTGATGGAAGAGCTGTCTTCGCAAACTAATTGTGTAAACACCAGAAATATTAGCCTACTTCAGTGCGAAGACCTCAGCAGTGGCATTTGTATCCCCAAACTGAAGGTTCTGATTATAAATGAGCGGTACCTATTTGTCAAACCACTTACAAATCTCCAAGAAGTATAGCTTTGCCTTTTATCCTCTTGTCTCAGTCATTGGGATTACTTTATGTACTTGAAAGTAATGAGATTGCATTTTCCTCCCCAAATATCCTATCACTCATACTTTTCATTTAAAGCAGACTGACCTTTCCCCCCAATTAGAACAAATTAGTGACGTTTTACTTCATCTCAAAACCACTGAGCCATTGTAAGGGCCGACTCGATGGTGGGGCCCTAATGGGGCCTTGAAAGCTGAGCGGGAAAGAAAGGAACAGAGACCAGAAGGGAGTAAAGGAAGTGGGGGTGGGAATTCAAGGGATGGTGACAGAGGGCGGGGTGGCGGTGGTAGTAGTTAGGACTCAAAGGAAAGTCAGGGAAATGAGACTGGGGTGGCTTGATGGCAAGCAAGGAAAGCCTAGAGATTGCAGGGGGGCAGGGTGCTAAGACTGAAAAAGGATGAAGAAAGAGCAAGGGACAGGTGTGAGGAGCACTGAGCCAGAGAATGGGGGAAAACACAGAGGGTGGCATAGGGGGCTGCCCCATCTGCTTTTAACTGACTCCCTTGCTTCTGCTCTATACAGGAAAGAGCTCTAGCTTGCTAATCTTTCTCTCAGTCTTAGGGCCCTTTCTCTTTCATAATGATAAGAATACTTTAGGAAAAAGAGGTAGATACATATAAAAGGTTGCTCAAAGCAAAATGCTTTTGTAAAAAGTGAATGGTATTGGAGTCAGACAGTTCTATATACAATTCGCTGTGAGGTCCAATAAATTCATTTCTTAGAACTTCACCATCCATCTTCAAAATGAAGGGCAAAAAAATGCTAAAGTTGTGGCTAATATAAAATTAAATAGTGTATAAGTAAGTGCCCAGCACAGAGTACTAAGGGCTCAATAGGTTAGTCCTGGATCCTCACACCAACTTTTCAAGATACATAGAACTATTTGTAACCTCATATTTCTACTGTCAAAAAAAATTATAGAAAGCCATTGTTTCGAACTAAGCTTCTGCACTAGGCCCCATGCTGAAGTTCCACATCAGTAAGCCCAAACTAAGTTGTTATCAGACTTGCAAAAGAAAGAGATAACAGCCAATTTCCCAAACAGGCCAGTTTAAATCTTCAATTGGCATGATAATGAAGTTCTTTCTGCTTTAATCCTTAAACAAAAAGGTAGCTTGAAGTAAACTGATGTTAACTAATCAGTTGCTTTTCTCTGGTCTGAGTCTCTCTCCCTGTCCCCACCTTAAAAGAAAGTATCTCTGAAAGAACTAATACGTTTTTGTTCTTTGCCTCTGTTTTCTTCAACCTTTCCCTTTGTATAAGACCAACCACTTCTGTTCATTGGAGCATTTATTGTCTTTTATGTGAGATCTGACATAAAGCATTGCCTGATTTGGGGATTACAAAGCAAATAGGGATCTTTAAACTAAATTTGATGTAATTTTGCCTTTTGACAGATCTGGTGGCCATGAAGAGATGTGAAGGGGATTGCAGATGAGCCTAAGACCTCTTGAAAAACACAAGAAAAGTTACTAATTCTTTTTTTTTGGGGGGGGGGAGGATGCCTTGTCTTCCTCATGGAGCCCCAAGAGTCATAAGTCTCTTTCAGATCTGACTTCTCTTCTTTTCTGCTTATGAGGACCCGTATATCTCTGGGTTTGGTGGTACCAAGATTAGTTTGTACTGCAACAGAGCAATTGATTTGGGGGTACCTAGGGTTAGCTTGTGCTGTGGCAATGCACATGAATTTTGAGTTTGTGGTGGCTGACAACTCACTCTTATGTGGTGCATTTTTTTTTTTTTTTTTTGCTCCTTTTTGGAGATCTCATATATGGTTCCATAAAAGGCTCAAGTCAAGCCCATAAGAATATGGATGGACAGAAATATGGGTTGTACTCTATTTGTGTCTAGCATATGGCCAGATAGAATGGGGGCTGCATTTTATTTGCTGCTAGCATAAAGGGCTGCAGTTTTGAAGGTAACCGACAGCAGTTTTAGTAAGTGGTTATGACTGTAGTTGGGGGGAAGGTACTGAATTCCAGCTTTCAAAATTCTTATGTGTGTGGGTTCTTCATTTTTGCATGCTTAGGTAAAGGAGGCCTCAGGTGCCCAATTGAGTCGAACAGAAACTAGAAAAACATTGGCTAAGTTGGTCAAGAAGGTCTTGGAGACAAAGCCATCTCAACTCTAAGAGACTCAAGCTCCAACATAAAAATGAGATCTCTAATTTCTGAAGATCTTTATACTTCACTTTCCAGTAGACCTGCCTTTTTGTGTTTAGGATTTCTGGGCTTTGGAAGCTCAAAATATTAACAAAAGTGGCAATATTTTACAAATGATCATTCAGAATTATGATTATTGTTGTGTGGAATGTTCCAGATGAACAAGACCATTCAGCTAGGAAGTGCATTTGAATCTCAAGCCTCCCAAATTAAGCAGAAAGAACTAGTTTCTTACTGGCATTCAGGAGTCTCAAAGAGACAATGGGATTCTAAAATAGCTTTTAAAAAAATGATTGATTGCAAACAGGTGACAAAATAAAGACAAAAAAAGATGACGAAAAGCTAAACACACAAGATAGTTCCCTTATGAAGGATAATAGAACTGACATGACTCAAACCTCTTAACTCTATCCTACCATGTCCACTAATTTTAGTCTGCATTACCTTTCTTCTCTGAGAAAACAGGTAAAGATTCTTCTAAAAGGTAGAACCATCAGAAAATTCAGGATAATCCTTGAATGACTTATTCTCCATGGACAAAAACAGAGCTCAGGATCATAGTTGTAAAAATTTCCAAATCTAGGAAAGAACTTCAAAAGTTTTCTAAAGAATTCAGAATCTTGATTATAACATATGACCCCAGGATACTTGCCCTCTACCAAATAATACACATGGTGGGCCCCAAGGAGGCCTAAAATGGACAAAAGAAGCAGAATGGCATTCTGGTATGAAGGACCTGACAAGACCTCCTTGGTCGACTTATGGGCCAGAAAGTCCAGAAGATCACAAATGACCATTTGAAAGCCTTTTGCTAAATATTTCAGTTCCATAGTAACCAAAGGACATCAAAAGGTTTGCCCCTTGGGTGGTGCCTGTGGCTCAGAGGAGTAGGGCACCGGCCCCATATGCCAGAGGTGGCAGGTTCAAACCCAGCCCTGGCCAAAAACTGCAAAAAAAAAAAGTTTGCCCCAAGGCATTTTTTCAATAAATTATCCTTAAAGCAGTAGTTTCTAAAAATGTGTTGCCTTTTGTACAAATAACCAGAACATTAGGAAAAGAACTGCCCCCAAAGGTTCCAAGGAAAATGCCTAAAAATAAGGTGTCCACCCTTTGATAATAATCCTTTTGTTAATCACCAGGGCTGAAGGACCTCTGTGGGAAGTGCCAGGAGGTTTCTACCAGTTATTCTTTGACTTCTTCATTGATGGACTCTGCTCTCAAGTCTAACGAAAAAACAAGCAAATTCAATGGTCTCCAAAATACTACTTTCCTTTATTTTCAAACTCTTTGAAACAGAAATTTACATCTGTATAAGAAATCTCCATTTGTAAGGGTGTAGCCTACTGGGTACTTAAACCATTAGAAACGTTTATAGCAGGGAAGGACATTGACTTAAAGGTTACTGGGTAACAAATTTTGCCTTTGTTTAAGGAACTTTCCCTGGCCATCTTGTCTTAACTAGGCCTTTACCTATGCCTTTCTTTATTTTGACAAATACTAGTGTTTAAATCTAAACATTGTTTCACCTGGGAGTCATCCCTTCAGAAGTACAAATTTAGGGTTTCCTAATTAGCAATTTCTTGGGGCAATGGAATAGGTCATGGCAAATGAAACGTCTTAATTAAAGCTATAAGATCTGCTTCTGTCTGTGCATCTAAATGTTTATATGTATAAATGTGTTGCATGCATGTGATATTTCTCTATCAAAATATATGAAAGATCTCTGATTAATCAGCTTAAAGAAAAAGTGCTTAAATCAAATATTTCATAAAAAATGGACCCTAACTCAAATGCCTTTTAGTTGACATGACTTGAGTACATTTTTGATAAATAAGACTGTTTGGAAAGTAAGTTTTCCAATAAGCACAAAATGCCTACGTATTTAACTTTAGGGTTCTTGCTTAGGTGGTGAATTTCCACATCATCAAAATGGGTAACAGGGAAATAACTTGAGATGATAGCTAGTTTTGTTAAATGCCTCATAGAATTTTCATGAATAGTTCAAACATGGTTATTAAAAATAAGTAAATTATACATAAATGTTTATAAATGAAATATTCATCATTTCAAAAATATTTCTGGTAATGTTAATGCCCAACCAGGTTCACCTGCCCGCTGCCCAGGAGGATGCCAATACACAGAGACCAGACGGCAGAGTTTATCGCAGAGAAAGAGCTTACTCTGCATGACACTAAGTGGAGAAAGGGGAGGAATTTCTCAAATCTGCCTCCCTGAGAATTGAGGAGGCAAGGTGTTTAAAGATAGTTTGGTGGGCAGACTAGGAAGTTAGGGTCTGCTAATTGGCTTGTTTCAGAGTGGAAATATCAGTCCTTTGGTGCGGGCTGCTATCTGGGTGGGTCAGCTGATGCGCTGGAATACAGTTCCTTGGGTGGAGAGGTCCGAGACCAGTTGAGTCAGTTCCTTAATCTGAGTGGGTCTGTCACTGGAGTTAGTGTTGAAGATATCTCAAAAACTACCCCTAGGTTCCGAACAGCTGATGTTTTATACTGAGAAAGTTAAGAATCTTTATAACTGATAACCATTAAGAGTCTTTATAACTGATAACCACGTATGATTCCAGGGCAAAGAAGCAAACAGAGAGAATAGTGATTATTATCAAGCAAATGAGGGGACAATGGCTGCTTATTATAATTACTTTTTTTTTTTAATTTTTCAGTAGTAAGGGTGTTACTCTTTTAGTTAAGTTCACAAAGTTTGGGGGCCCTTACTGTAGCTCTTGCCTTGCACCCCTTCATTAATTGGTAAGGGTGATTTCAACTTCCTTTGGGACTTTTATCCAACCTCAATCCTGAGGTGTGGGCAAATAAGAAGGGAAAGGGTTGACTACTATGTAGCTTCTTTCGGTTGACAGGGGGTGTACTTGGAGTCGTGCCCAGAGTAAAAAGAATGAAACCATTTGGCAGTCTCCTGTAAATATTTATGAGCACTGGATTTCAGGTCTAAGGTTTGCATGATGAGAACATTAGTACCCTTATTACAGCCCCACCACAGTACTTAATGAACTTCAGATAGATAATACCCAATTTTAAGAGCCCCCTATAGAACTGATCTGATGTTCTGTGCAATCCAAGTCAATATTTCTGAAAATCAGTTGAGTATGGGGCCACTTATGGGTCCTTGTTGCAGCCACACCGCATATTGGGAAATTTTTCTATTCAGGTTTCAACTTCTCCTGAGGTACAGCAGGTAGTATTAAATACTGTACAAATTCCCTCTTGTTTAGCCAAAGGAAACCTAGTGTTGCCTGAACCAGAGAGTCAAGGTGCCTTTGTTGAGCCTCTAGGCTTTTGCAGTTTCTTCTAAGACCAGTTCTAAGGTTGCAGACAAATTTCTAATCACGACTCCACTGACAATTATACTGTCTACACTATAGACAGGGACGAAGATTTCCAGCAAGCTTGTGCAATGTCACTTTCACAGTTGCCATCTCAAAATATGTCTAAGAAATGTATTTTGGGGTAAATATTTCTAATTTCTTTCCATTACCACTTTAAAATTAAAAGGTCTTATATATATTGAAACCTAATCTATTATTTTAGAACTAAGAAGTGGGAAAGAAAAAACCAAAATTAGGGCAAATATGACTACTGTATCTCATTATGTATCTTTTGGCAAGTCTCATAGTCCCATGAACAGACCAGTTTAGTTAAACAGCTGTGTCTTATTCCATGAGCTGGTATTGCAGACACAGCTAGAATCTAATACAGGTTGTCCATAGTTTCTTCTTCTTGAATCCTATTTTTCTCTCTTTAGTTTCCCATTTTACTAAAGAAAAATCATGGATGGCGCCTGTGGCTCAAAGAAGTAGGGCGCTGGCCTCATATGCTGGAGTTGGCGGGTTCAAACCCAGCCCCAGCCAAAAATTGCAAAAAGAAAAAAATCATAGTAGCATCAATTTAAAATTGTGAAAATAAACTTTACTCTTTGTATCTTTGGCCTTATTATTTACATAAAATGCAGTAAAAATAATTATTAGCCGTATAGATTTTTCTTTCTTTAAAAACTGGCTTTGCTAGAAGTTTCATAAGGAATTTCAGGTTAGACCCGAGAGCCTCTTCAGTTGAGCCAAAGATTCATCTGTGCTATTAGATACCTGTGTGTACTGGGTAAATTCCTCTTTTCTCAAGGCCCTAAAGTAACTTGATATTTGTGGATCAGGCAGAATGTGACATTCTTTACTCCCTACGGATCAGGAAATGTTATTGATGAGGTATCTAACCTGCTTTGTTTTTCCCTAAGGGGATTTTACCCTTAAAAATCAATGTTAATTCCTTAATGCAGTTTAGGAATCTCTGAAAATATGCTAGAATTAATATGCTATTAATTCTCTCAATAAAAGTGAATGACTTGAATTATTCACTAAAGAGGCACAGGCTGCCTGAATGGATAAAAAAGCACAACCTGGGCAGTGCCTGTGACTCAGTGGGTAGGGCACCAGCCCCATATACAGGGAGTGGCGGGTTCAAACCCAGCCCCGGCCAAACTGTAACAAACAAGTAGCCAGACATTATGGGGCACGCCTGTAGTCCCAACTACTCGGGAGGTAGAGGCAAGAGACTCAGTTAAGCCCAGGAGTTGGAGGTTGCTGTGAGCTATGATGCCATAGCACTCTACCAAGGGCAATAAAGTGAGACTCTGTTTCAAAAAAAAAAAAAAAAAAAAGCACAACCTAACTATGTGTTCAGATACAAGTGGATTTAAAGCAACAAAAGTAAAGAATGACGAAGACAGTCACTATATACTGGTCAAGGGAAAAATACAACAATTTTTTGTAAATTCTAAAAATATATGCACCCAACTTAAAAGTTCCCAGATTTATAAAACAAACTCTAACTGGTCTGAACAATACGATGTCCTACAATACTATGATAACTGGGTACTTTAACACCCCTCTGACAGAACTGGATAGATCCTCTAAACAGAAACTAAACAAAGAAACAAAGAACTTAAATGTTACCCTGGAACAACTGGACTTAATAGACATGTACAGAATATACCATACCAAAGCTAGTGAGTATATGTTCTTCTCATCATACTCCAAAATTGATCATATTCTGGGACAAAAATCAAACCTTAACAAAATGAAAAGAACTAAAATTATACCTTGTATCTTTTCAGAATACAAGGAAATAAAGGTGGAACTCAACTCCAACAAAAACCTTCATCCCAACACAAAGTCATGGAAACTATATAACCTTATGCTGAATGACATTTGGGTCAAGGAGGAGATAAAGAAGGAAATTATTAGATTCCTCAGACATAATGACAATGAAGCCATAAACTACCAAAACCTGTTGGATACTGCAAAAACAGTCCTAAGAGAGAAATTTTTTTTTTTTTGAGACAGAGCTTCAAGCTGTCCCCCTGGGTAGAGTGCCGTGGCATTACAGCTCACAGCAACCTCCAACTCCTGGGCTCAAGCGAGTCTCCTGCCTCCGCCTCCCAAGTAGCTGGGACCACAGGTGCCCGCCACAACGCCCGGCTATTTTTTGTTTGCAGCCGTCATTGTGGTTTGGCGGGTCCGGGCTGGGGATTCGAACCCGTCACCTTAGGTGTCCGTGGCTGGCGCCTTAGCCGGTTGAGCTATAGGCGCCGAGCCAAGAGAGAAATTTGTCACATTAGACACTCATGTCTGAAAAACAGAAAGAGCGGACATCAACAACTTAATGAATCATTCCAAGGAGCTGGAAAAGGAAGAACAATCCAATCTCAAACCTAGCAGAAGAATAGAAATAACCAAAATAAAATCAGAAATAAAGGAAATTTTATATGTATTTATTTATTTATTTATTTTGAGACAGAGTCTTACTATGTTGCCCTGGGTAGAGTGCTGTGGCGTAACAGCTCATAGCAACCTCAAACACTTGGGCTTAAGTGATTCTCTTACCTCAGCCTCCCAAGTAGCTGGGACTACAGGTGTCCACCACAAAGCCCAGCTACTTTTTCTTGTAGTTGTCATTGTTGTTTAGCTGGCCCAGGCTGGGTTAGAACCTGCCACCCTCAGTGTATGTGACTGGACCCATAATCACTGTGCTATGGGCACCAAGCCAAAAGAATTTTAAAAAAAAAGAATCATTCAGAATATCAATGGAAGAAAATGTTGTGGGCGGCACCTGTGGGTCAAAGGAGTAGGGTGCTGGCCTCATATACCAGAGGTGTCAGGTTCAAACCCAGGCCTGGCCAAAAACTGCAAAGAAAAAAAAAAAAGAAAGAAAGAAAAAGTTGGTTCTTCAAAAAGACAAATAAAATTGATAAGCCTTTGGCAAGATTAACTAAAAACAAAAATAAGATCTCTAATAACCTCAATCAGAAACAAAAAAAGGGAAATAGCAACAGATACCACAGCAATACAAGTTCATCTCTGATTACTACAAAAACCTCTATGCCCAGAATTTTGACAATGTGGAAGAAATGGGTCAATACCTGAAATCATACAACCTCCCCAGATTTAAACAGGAAGAAATAGATCTTTTTAACAGACCAAAATCAAACCCTAAAATGGAAGAAACAATAAAAAAACTCCCAACAACCATAGTAACAACAAAAAAGCCCTGGACCAGATGGCTTCACACCAGAATTCTATCAAACGTTCAAAGAAGAGATTGTACTCAAATTCCAAAACATTGAGAATAAAGAAACTCTTCCCAAAATAGTCTATGAAGCAAACATCATCCTGATACCAACACCAGGAAAAGACTCAACTAAAAAGGAGAACTATAGACCAATTTCTCTCATGTATATTGATACAAAATACTCAATAAAATCCTAGCAAAGAGAATAGAGCTACACATTTAAAAAATTATACATCCTGGCTTGGTGCCTGTAGCTCAGCAGTTAGGGTGCCAGCTACATACACTGGAGCTGGTGGAGTCAAACCCAGCCCGGGCCTGCCAAACAACAGTGACAACTACAACCAATAATAGCCAGGTGTTGTGGCAGACACCTATAGTCCCAGCTACTTGGGAAGCTGAGGCAAGAGAATCACTTAAGCCCAAGAGTTTCAGGTCACTGTGAGCTGTGACGCCATAGTACTCTACCCAGGGCAACATAGTGAGATCCTGTCTCAAAAAAAAAAAAAAAAAAATTATACATCATGATTGAGTAGTCTATATCCCAGAGATGCAAGTTTGGGTTAACATATGGAAATCCGTAAGTGTAGTTCACCACATAAATAGAGGCAAAAACAAAGACCATATGATCCTTTTAATAGATGCAGACAAAGCATTCAACAAAATTTAGCATCCTTTTCTAACAAGAATGCTTAAGAAAGTAGGAATAGATGGCACATTTCTTAAACCGATTGAAGCCATCTATGACAAACCCACAACCATTGTCATACTGAATGGAGTTAAACTGACAGCATTTACACTTAAAACTGGAACCAGACAAGGATGTCCACTATCGCCACTGGTATTCAACATAGTTTTGGAAGTTCTACTCGGTGCAATTAGGCAAAAGAAGGATAATAAGTGCATCTAAAAGGAGGCAGAGTAGGTCAAATGCTCGCTCTTTGCAGATGATATGATGTTATACTTAGAAAACCTCAGAAACTGAACCACAAGACTCCTGGAAATGAACAAAAATACAGAAACATCTTAGAGTATAGACTCAATAGCTTTTGTATAAGCCAATAACAGTCAAGTTGAGAAGTAAATCAAGTGCACAATATCCTTCACATTAGCTTCAAAGAAAATAAAATACCTTTGAATATATCTAACAAAGGAGGTGAAAAGTCTTTAGAAAGAGATCTAGGAAACCCTAATAAAAGAAATAGCAGAAGACATTAACAAATAGAAGGATATACCGTGCACTGCGCTGGTAAGAATTGTTAGAAGTCTATACTAACCACAGCAATCTACAGATTTAATGCAATGCTTATCAAAATACCAACATCATACTTTGAATAGCTGGAAAAAATAGCATTTAATTTTGTATGGATACAGGAAAAAAACCCCTGTATATCCAAGGAAATTTTTAGAAATAAAAACAAAACCAGGCCAGGTACAGTGGCTCACGCCTGTAATCCCAGCACTCTGGGAGGCCCAGGCAGGTAGATTGCTTGAGCTCATGAGTTCAAGACCAGCCTGAGCAAAAGCAAGATCCTGTCTCTACTAAAAATAGAAAATACGAGGCAAGAGGATCACTTGAGCCCAAGAGTTTGAGGTTGCTGTGAGTTATGATGCCACAGCACTCTACTCAGGGCAATAGCTTGAGACCCTGTCTCAAAAAACAAACAAACAACAACAACAACAACAAAAAATCCAGAAGCATCCTTCTATTAGACTTCAGATTATATCACAAGTCCATAGTGATCAATACAGCATGGTATTTGTACAAAAATAGTGACATAGACATATGGAACAAATTAGAAAACCAAGCAATAATTTTCTGAATTTAAAGATGGATTAACTCTAACCTCCATGTGATAATTAAAAATTATTAAAAAAAAAAAAGAAAAGAAAAAGAAAACCAAGCTATGAAATCAGCCTCTTATCACTATCTGATCTTTGATAAACCAAACAAAGGTATACAGTGGGGAAAAGGGTGATTTCAATAAATGGTGCCGGGAGGAATGGTTAGCCATATGTAGATGACTGAAACTTGACCCACAGCTTTCACCACTTATAAAAATTGACTTAAGATTGAAAAAAAGATTTAAATCTAAGACATGACATGATAAAAATCCTAAATGAAAGCATGGAAAGCACTCTTGATAATATTGACCTGGGGAAAGAGTTTACAAAGAAGACTGCTTTGGCAATTGTAACAACAATAAAAATACATAAATGAGACTTAATTAAGCTAAAAAGCTTCTGTACAGCTAAGAACATAACAATTAAAGCAAATAGAGAGGCTTCATAATGAGAAAAGCATGTTACAAAACTAACAAAGGGTTGATAACTAGGTTCTGCACAGAACTCAAACTAATCAACAAGAAAAGAGCAAACAATCTCGTCTATCACTTGGCAAGCGACTTGAACAGAACTTTCTCTGAAGAAGACACTCCAATGGCCAACATACATATGAGAAAATGCTCAGTGTAGCTACTCATCAGAGAAATTCAAATCAAAACCACCTTGTGATATCACCTAACCCCAGTGAAAACAGCCCACATTACAAAGTCCCAAAGCTACAGATGCTGGTGTGGATGTGGAGAGAAAGGAACACTTGTACACTGTTGATGAGACTGCAAACTAATACAGCTTCTTTGGAAAGAAGTATGGAGAATCCTCAAAGAACTCAAAAGAGACCTTCCATTTGATCCTGCAATCTCATGACTAGGTATCTACTCAGAAGAAAAAGAATAATTTTATCATAAGGGCATTTGCTTTAGATTATTTATTGCAGCTCAATTTACAATGGCAAAGATGTAGAATCTACCCACATGCCCACCAAACCATGAATGGCTTAATAAACTGTGGCATATGTTTACTATAGTATGCTATTCAGCCATAAAAAGTATGGAGACTTTACATCTTTTATATTAACCTGGGTAGAGTTAGAGAACATTCTCTTTAGTAAAGTATCACAAGAATGGAAAATCAAGTATTGAATATATTCAATACTAATATAAAGAAGAACTAATACATGCTCACACAAGAGAAAAACTCATTTTAATTTAGTTGAAGGAAAGAAAATTAGCCAGATGTCATGGTGGACACCTGTAGTTCCAGATACTTGGGTGGCTGAGGCAGAAGCATTGCATGAACCCAGGAGCTGGAGGTTGCTGTGAGCTAGGCTGATATGAGGCACTCTAGCCCGGGTAACAGAGACCGAGTCTCAAACAAAACAAAACAAAAAACTTAACTCTTTGATAGGAGACTCAGACTCCCAAACAATCACAAGACTTGATATAGAGAAACTGAAATATTATCCGAGTCAAAAGGTGCCCATTCTTGTAAACTTCATAGGAACACCTTGTTCAAGAGGAGAAAACCAAATTATTTTATTGCATTACTGTATTCATGATAAAGACAATTTTAATACAATCTTATAAACAAATGTCCCTAACTTTAATCTCTTTTGCTGTAAGGTAAAATTTTTATAAACTTTTTATAACCTTTGCTTTTAACTTTTATATCTATTTAGTTTTAATCATCATTTACTTATTTAGTTTAAAACAGTTCTTAAAACCATAAATTAGACAGAATTGTCCTTTTTAACAAACTATTAAAATGTTTATGTCTTATAACTTTCTATTTAAAAAACCTTATTTGGGCACCAGAATTGTTTCTCTTTTACCTTGCAGTTTAAATTACTCTAGTAGAAGGGGGGAACTGGTATGCTCCCACTGAAAAGGCACAAGATAGGGGTGTATGGGACACCTTTTGAGGGCAGGACACAACTACAAGAGGGACTTTATATTACAAATTCAAATATTGTCACCTGGTTGTTTCATGAAATAAATAAATTACTCTAGTACTTTTAATTATATATAATTATAATGTAACTCTTAGAAAAATCTAGGGAGTTAAAGTAACTTTGAACTGTTATCAGTCTCTAATTTTATTAGCACATCTAAATATATTTCATTTCTATAACATATAAAAATAAGATGTCAGGGGGAGGCACCTGTGGCTCAGTGAGTAGGGTGCTGGCCCCATATACCAAGGGTGGTGAGTTCGAACCCAGCCCCAATCAAATTGCAACAAAAAATAGCCGGGTGTTGTGGCAGGCACCTGTAGTCCTAACTGCTCAGGAGGCAAAGGCAAGAGAATTGCCTAAGCCCTAGAGTTGGAGGTTGCCATGAGCTGTGACTCTACAGCACTCTACCGAGGTCGACAAAGTGAGACTCTGTCTGTTAACAAAATAAATAAATAAAATGTCAGGTGGCACCTGTGGCTCAAAGGAGTAGGGTGCCAGTCCCATATACTGGAGGTAGTGGGTTCAAACCTGGCCCTGGCCAAAAACTGCAAAAAATAATAATAATAATAATAATAAATGAATAAAAATAAAATGTCATGGTAAAACTTGTTAAACCATGTTAAACCTATCTTTAACAATTAATGCTTTAGTATTTTATCTTAAAGGTAACTCAAACATTCTATGATTGTTTTTAACTTAAAAGAACATGATTTACAAATGACTCAAACATTCTATGATTGTGTTTTTTACTTAAAGTAACATTATTTAAGATTTTAAATTACCGGAAAAAGTTTTGAAAATACAACATAGGTACCATCCCTAATGTCTTTCCTGGTGCTCCTAAGTCTCAAACAGCCATGTGACATCAAAGATGACTATGAAGGGCAGAGCCTACCTGTGTCTTTAATTCATTTACCGGCTACAGAGTTCAAGACAGAAAACAGGCAGACTGAGAATCACATTCTTTCCAGAATAGCAAGGGAGCAAAGCCAGGGCAGGGAAGAAGGGGCCGTGTGGGCTAGATTGTGTCTTGCAGCTGTTGATCTAGGCACTGAGGACATGTCCCCAGACATCACCATGGGCACCTATATAGACCCCAGAATTCAGAGGCTCATAACTAATAACATAAGCTCACAGTAGAATTCAGCAAACTTTAAAAGTATACATATTACAGAAGCCACGGTTTTATGACCTTTAAACACCTGAACTTTAATAACAGTTTTAAAACGAGTTTCATTTATCTAAGATCACCAAAGTAAAGTGAACGAAAAGGCATCCAAGCCCTTTACTTTTTTCCCAATAAAAATTTGATTTAAGCATGTATTTTTTAAAAGGCAATTAATTGGAGCTCTTTTGCATATTTTATGGCAAGATAGCACCAACACATGACATGTATAGACGCACAAACATACAGACAGAAGCAGAGTTTATAGTTGCCAGCTTTTAAACACACACACATTCAAACTATCACTCGTCCAATTACTTATCTATTGCCCTAAGCAATTGTTAGTTAGGCAGCAATTTATCTTCTAAAAAGATGACTCCTAGGTGAAAAAAGACAGAGAATTTATACTCTGAAAGTGCAGCTCTGAGACTTGAGGCCTAAATATTGCACCATCATACCCAAGGGGAAAAAGTTTCTATAAAACTCTAGTGAAGACAAGATTACCAGGGAAAGTACCTTAAGCAAAGGTTGTTGCAGAGGGAATGGCCTGAAAAAAACATGGCAAAAATGTTTTCTGTCTCCCCAACTTCTCAACTTTTTGGGAACTGAAACATGCATTTCTGCCTCTGACTGGTGGTCAGAGGGGCAAGGAATGTTCCTTGTTCTTTGTGCCACAGGAAGTAGCTCAAGGGAATAATAGTCTGGGCAGGAGGCCACAAGATCTTCTTAGCTGAAGATGGGATGGGCAGAGGTCAGGAGATCTTCTTACCCTAAAATGGGATTAATCTGAGCAGAGGTCATGAGATGGTCTTATCCCAAAGTGGGATTACAGGATCAGAATCTTTAAAAGGTCTGTTGCTTCTGCTCAGAAGCAGGAATTTGGATTTGAGACCATTGTCTGCCATTTTCCTCCTTTGCCAGCAAAGCAATAAACTTTTCTTTGTTTCTTCTCAAACCACTTGTCCCTCCTTTTCTGTGCAGCTTTAAAGGACAAGTGCTAAACTTTTGGTAACAAGGTGAGATTTGTCATATTGATTTAGAACAATAATAAGAGTTTCTAGTGACTTAGTGTTCCCTTTCAGAAACTCTTATAAACAGCAATTTCTTTTATAATAATAAATTTCTTTCACAGAAGCATTTTAAGATATCCAATTAAAGACTAGGAGCAGTGGCTCCTGCCTACAATCGCAGCACTTTGGAAGGCTGAGGTAGGAGGATTGCTAAACAGGTTAATAATGAGATCCAATCTCATGCTAGACCCAGATCTAATCTGGTTGCAGACTCAATGCGGTTGTTCTTGCAACTTTTAAGCTAGGTAGGATTAGAAATGTGCTCAATAAGAGAAAAAAGGAAGAAAAAGAAATTTGCTCAAGCAAACTCAGAGAATTTAAACACAAACTTGCGGACTTTCAGAAGCCAACAGATGACTTACCCACTAGCCCCGGGAATGGACACAATCCGGAAGGAAACTTTCTTGTCCATATCATGTTTGGGGGTCTCTGAGAGCTCTGTTCCAGAACCACTTCTGACAAATTAACTTTAACAGAGTTTAATTGAGCAAAGAGCAATCTGCAAATTGGGCAACTGAACCTGAACGAGTCCAGAGAGACTCCAGCTCTGCCACATGGTTAAAGAAGATTCATAAACAGTATATAGTTCAGCATTTGCCTTCAACGGTTAGACTAAGTTATTTTTGGTTTTGAACATTTTAAGCAAAGTATCCTTCTAAGTGGAACTGATGCGCAGATCATAACTTAATCGAGGAGAAAGAGGTATCTTCAAAAGGGGGATAAAACAGTTTCTATGACATCCAGAAAGGCACACAAATGGCTAGAAAAAAGGAGAAATTCACTGGCCATAAAGTGAATCTGTCCTGGCTCAGCACCTGTGGCTAAAGTGGCTAAGGTGCCAGCCACATACACCTAAGGTGGCGGGTTCAAATCCAACCCAGGCCCGCCAAACAACAATGATGGCTGCAACCAAAAAAATAGCCAGGTGTTGTGGCAGGCGCCTGTGGTCCCAGCTACTTGGGAGGCGGAGGCAGGAGACTCGCTTGAGCCCAGGAGTTGGAGGTTGCTGTGAGCTGTGATGCCACGGCACTCTACCCAGGGGGACAGCTTGAGGGTCTGTCTCAAAAAAAAAAAGTGAATCTGTCCCACATTTCTGTCTAGTTTCTTTACTAGGGCCTCCAGTTATCAACTGGACATCTATACACACATATCTAAAAGCCCACAAAGTACAGGAAATCAAAAGCTGCGTGCTAAAGAAAAGAGAATCAGCAACACTGCACAAGTTACATAAATGCCGCACCAGAACAAGTTCATGCCTAACCACAGATTTAAACCCAGGATGCTGAAATGAAAAAACAAAGCTTTAACCATTAAGCCAGGAGGCAAACTGGCCTCTGCCATTACTCCTACTGTGATAATGTTCAAATGACTTTTATCTTTGTTTTAAATCAGATAACTGTTCTTCAATTTTGTCAAGAGAATTTTTAAGGGCTAGCCACATAATTGTTATATGTTCTTTTTAGTTCTGTCTTTTTCTTTTCTTCTTTTTTTTTTTTTGCCGTTTTGGCAGGGCTCAAACCCATCACCACCCGTATATGGGGCCAACACCCTACTTCTTGAGCCACAGGCGCCACCCTAGTTCTGTTCTTTTCATAAATACAAATACTACAATTATTAAATAAGAGTTCTCTAAAATTCATTTTTAAAATAAGGAGTCTTTCAGGGATCCATTTTTGGCCATTAATTTTTAATGATGGAAAATTCAAAAGTATTCTTCTAGACAGACTCCCTATTCTATTGAGGAGAAGTCTCCCCAAGACAAGACTTTCCTTACATAGTGTAGAAAAAAGCTAACCAATACCCATGAAGGAGCTGAGGGACCTCCAGAGAGACCAAACAATTCAGAGAAGAAAAGGGTTCTGTGCACACTTTGAATACTCAACAGGACATCTCTAGTTTTGAAACCATTTCTCTACTATAAACAGGTCCAAACACTATGGGTCAATAATGTCCCACCAGTAGGGATAGCACAAGAGATGGCCCTCAGTCCAAAAGAACTAAGCAGCTGCTAGGGCACACCTGTAGATTTGCCCTGCTGGTAAGAGATTGTCAAGCTGCGGGCAGGTGCATGAGGATAATCCTGGATGAGCCTTTAATCTGTTCCACCCAAGCAGTTTCATCTACCTGCTGACCAAGAGGATGCCATTACATAGAGACAGTAGGGTTTCCAGCAGAGAAAGAGCTTATTCTGCATAACACTAAATGGGGAAATGGGAGGAATTTCTCACATCTGCCTCCCTAGGAATTGGGAAGACAAAGTTTCTGAAAAAAAAGACAGTTTGGTGGGCAGATTAGGCAATTGCAGTCTGCTAATTGGCTGGTTTCAGGGTGGAACCATCAGTCCTTTGGTATGGGCTGCTGTCTGGGTAGGTCAGCCGATCCACTGGAATACAGTTCTTTGGGCGGAGATAGTCCAAGACCAGTTGAGTCAGTCCTTTGATCTGGATGGGTCTGTTGCTGGAATATAGGACATGGAAAATATCTCAAAAACTACCTCAGAGGCCCAAATCATTGGGTAAAGATATCTATTCATCTGGCTTCTTCCTACTGTGAGGGGTCGAGCATTTTTACCATTGGGGCCTCCTGCAGATTCTCCAGCGGTCTATCCCAGGGACTTCAGTATATGTACTCAATAGATGGTTGTAGTTGTAGGTGTGAAGAGGAGGTAGGCGCTGGGACTGGTAGAGAACATAGGATCATTTGTAGCTTGATGACTTCCAGGTGGGATGAAATAAATTTAGGTAGAAAATTCATAGTCCCAATGTAAGAATTCCCAGGATGCAAAGTAACGGGTTGACCAAGGGAACTACTACAGATATCCACCAAGGCCTGGAAGTCTTGCCTCATATCTAGAAATCAGAGGCAGACTCTGGGATGGCATTGATGCTGTCCTGACTTAACATAAAATCAGTACTGTTCCTTTAAGAACAAGCAGGTGCTCCCTTTTGTAAGGTTACCCCCCACAAGCAAATCTAACTGTTCCTATGAAAGAGCAAGCGTATGGCTAGTTTTGATTAGGCCTTGTGCTGCCTGCACAACCAGAGACCATTCATTGCAAGCTTGGGGATGTGCCTTCTGTGGCTACTCTGGCAACAGCTACTGTTCCACTAAATGTAAAAAGGGGGATTAAGGGAAGTGCCTGCATGTGTAGGTGGCTCCAGCCCCTCAATGGGAAAGGCAGGGTGGCTGAATCCAAGGCAATTCGATGTCTGGATATACTAGGCCCAGGAAGCAGAGGCTTCTCCAGTGACAGGGTAGCACCCAGTTTGCTCAGGTGCCATACATCCAGTAGATCCTATGTTTCAGAGGAAGTTGGGCAGCAAACTCAATTTTGGCTAGCAAGACAGGCTGATTCATCAGTGGCATGGGGTCCTCTTCCTTAGAATTTTGTTTCATGCCATTCAGCTTCTTGGGCTGTCAAAGTGGCCCTGAGTAAGGCATTAATCAAGGGGAGAGTAAATGAAGAACTTCTTATCTGTAGGAGTTATAGCAGGAGAAGCCCATCTGAATAGGTATCAGAGATTCCCCAAGGTAGTACACAAGTATGATGTCCTCTAGAAGCCTTTGGGAAACTTCAATGACCTTTTCAATCCTGTGAGGGAAAACTGTAACTCAACAAGTAAATGTGTTAACAGACACTAATAAGTACTATTTGAATTCTGTATAGGAAGGCATTTGGGTGAATCTACTTGTCAGTCCTTACAGGGGTAGGTCCCCTTTCATTGGGCCAAAGGAGCAAATTTTGCGCTCCGAACTCCTTGAGGATTATTGGTTTTGCAGATAGTGCAAAGTGAAGTGAGCTGTCTAGTACTGAAGTAAGGGAGTAGCCAAGTATTATTCCAGGAGGTGTCTAAGAGGCTTTGGGCAAAAGTAGGGAGTGTTATGGTTGGCTTCGACCAAGTTTTTGACTTCTTCACTCAGTAATAGAGTTTGGATAATTGGGCAGATGTATTTTCTGGTACATCCTGGGCTTCCTCTACTTCTAGTCCCTCATTTACCATGGCATAACTTACACACCATTCCCCATCCTTAACAAAAGTGCTGCCATCAGTAACCCACTGATGGGCTTGAGGGATGGAGATTGAGGATAGATTTGTCTTGGGAAGGTAGTAGTGGAGTATGATCTCTTCATAATGATTTACTAGGCTGTTTGTTTTCCCTATTGCCTCTTCTGGAAGAAGAGCGGTAGGGTTAAGTCCAGAGCAAATCTCAATTTGTCAGGGGTTGCTACAAACATAGCCTGGAGCTTTAATTGGAAGCTATCTGAAATCTATTTTGTTGCCCCTCCCTGGAGAATCTCAGGGAGCAGGTAGGAGGTTCTAATAGTAAAGGAAGCCCCCACAGTAAATTTAGTAGCCTGTAGTAAGAGTAAAGATATGACTGTTATTGCCCTAAAACAAGCAGGTCATTAGGAATTACCAGAAATAAATTTTCAATGGTCGTGTCCTCCTGCAAACAAAGCAAGGGGAAGTAAGGAATTGTTTGATGGAGACCTCAGAGACTCCAGTGACCATACAGGATTGAGTGCTCAGTTGTCCAGAGTAGGCAAGGAGAACAGAGCAGGCATTCTCAATATCAAGAAGAAAATTTATTGGCCTACCTGTCACCAGGAGGGTTACCTTTAGCTCTAATCCAGTGATGGTTACCTGCCAGGGGATAACAAGAGCAGGCTCCCTCATTGTTGTAACACAATCTGGTCTGGCGATGAAGTCCCCTCTTGGGATGATCCCTTAGGACAGAGTGCAGTCCAGTGACCTGTTTGATGGCATTGATGACAAGGGGCCTTGGGCAGCCTGTCCTTGTTGGGACGGTCTTTGGCCCAATGCCCTACTTGTTGGCAGATGCAGCACCAGGGGTCTTTTCCATTGGTGGAGGTTTTGGCCATTGGGCCAAATGTGAGTGCTAATGGTGATATTAACTGAGCATGCCTAGCCTTTTTCTTCCACCCCCTCTCCCGAGCCTAAGTCTCAAGCTCAGAAGTTCTGTTACAGGC
>NW_003852550.1:3063626-3066880 GCF_000181295.1 Otolemur garnettii
CCGAGCCAAGAATTTGTCTTTCAATATGACTCATCCCTCATAGGAGTTAAGATCAAGAGCACTGTGTTTCTCTATTGTTTCCCAGATCCCATCCAAGAAGGCTATGGAAATTTCCTTGGGCCTTGGGATAGAAAAAGATCTTAGAATAACTGACCACCTTTTTCCTAGTGGGCTTGAGGCCAGCCTAGACACATACTAGAAAGTGTTCTCTCACTTCTCTTAAAATAAAGGGCTTAGAGACCAGGGCTGATCCAAACTGCTCAATATTTACAGCAAGCATAGGAGTTGAGCAGATTTTCCCCTGGTGGAGGTAAAGACAGCACCATTCCCTCTTTGTAGGGCCTGCCTTCAGGCCTCCCTGAGGAGGAGTGCAGCATGGAACAGGTGGCATCCTGAAGAGGGGCTCTTAACACTATAGTCTCATTTGATTCTGAGTATCCTTTGTACCACTGAGGATTTTCCTACTAATAAAAGAAAGCTGTACACATGATATTTGGGCCCATTTTCTGTCTCTTTTGCAAAAGACATCCAATTGTAACCAGGGTCTCAGAACCAAGAGAATGAGCCAAGCACCTGTGTAGGTTAAGTGATTCAAATGACCAAGATTCAGAATCTCAGAAAGACATGGAGATCATTCACAAAGTCTGCCCTTTTTTGTTGTTGTTGTTGAGACAGAGTCTCAAGCTGTCGCCCTGGGTAGAATGCCATGGCATTATAACTCACAGCAACCTCCAAGTCCTGGGCTTAAGTGATTCTCTTGCTTCAGCCTCCCAAGTAGCTGGGACTACAGGTGCCTGCCACAGTACTCAGCTATTTTTTTTGGTTGTAGTTGTCATTGTTTGGCAAGCCTGAGCTGGATTTGAACCCTCCAGCTCTGGTGTATGTGTCTGGCGCCTTAGCTGCTTGAGCTATAGGCACCCAGCCAAGGCTGCTTTACTTTGAGAGAGTTTCGCAGAGTTCTTATACCCTCCCTAGGAGTTCCTATCTTTAGCTATACATCATCTAGCCTTGTAATCTCTAGCTGAAGGACTCAGTGCTTATTGCTTCCCCAAGCTGTACATCTGGTGTTTTGTCTTCAGCCTACGGTCGTGATGGCTTTCACTGTGTCAGAAACAGCCAAGGGCATAACTACTTAGATCATTAAGTAACTTTTACAGCCAAGGGGGTGGTGGTGGTGGTGGTTTGAAGCTGTCTCTTCTCTCGCACAATTGTAAAATGGTGGGATGATTTCCAGGTCCACGTGGCAGCCGTTGTTCTCTAATGCCCAGAGTGTATTGTGGCCAGGTGGTCCTGTAGAAGAAAATTAAACATTTATTGTTCATAGTGTCTAGATCAAACTTGTCCCAGTTTGAGAGAATGAAAGTAAAAAGGGAAAAGAGGGTCCACTAGGGCCCACTAGAGCTGTTTTTCCAGGTAACAGACCGTGGCTATGCCTCAGCTATGCGCTGGAAAAGGGGGTAACAAGGAGGCAAAGCGTGGGAAGGCTATATCCACTTGGGTCTGTTAGAGGGGGGCGTCCCCAGCTAACAACCCAGACACAGGGGCAGGTTGCTACAGATGTCTTTTTTCTGATTCATAGGAGACACTGTGTATGACCCCTCAAACCAAAGAGCTTCTCAGGTTTTTATTTATTTTATTTTATTTTAAAAGCAAGCACTAGGGCAATAATATCTGTTGGTATTAACAACCTGGTCATTCTTGAAAGTATTAGTGTGTTAATAGTGCCAGCTGATTGGGTGGCCAGCCACAAAAGGAAAGCGCTACCTGGAATGGAGCAAGAAAAGCAGTTTAGGGGGTGGTACCTGTGGCTCAAAGGAGTAGGGTGCTGGCCCCATATGCCAGAGGTGGCAGGTTCGAACCCAGCCCCAGCCAGAAACCATTAAAAAAAAAAAAAGCAGCTTAAAGGTAAAGGAGAAAGGCCTGGTTGAGCCAGTGGTCTCACCTCTGTAAGTTGACTACTCAAGGGACTACATCAAACTGGTCGGCATACAGAGATGATCAACCACGAAGGCCACACTAGCTCACCCTGACATGGAAAGGTCCCCCGTGCCTGATGTGGGAGAGACATGGCAGCTCAGTGAAGTCAAAAACCTGGGGGTGGAAACATGGGTTAGCCAGGAAGGGAAGTAAGCACTGCACCAAATCAGAAAGACAAGTACATTATTGAAATTGATGTAGGGCGGTGCCTGTGGCTCAAGGAGTAGGGTGCAGAGCGCCACCACATACCAGAGGTGGTGGGTTCAAACTTGGCCTTGGCCAAAAACTGCAATAACAACAACAACAAAAAATGTTAAAAAAAATCAATGTCATCCAATGTACCCACCCCTATTATGAAACTAATTTATACCTTTTATATGAAAGCTATAACCTAATAACAGCCTAAGAATATGGGAAGGAGGTAGGGAGAGGGGAGGGGGAAATGGGTGGAGGGAGGGGGATTGGAGGGATCACTTCGGAGGTTTATCTTACAAGGGTACAAGTGAACCTTTCTAAGAGCAGAATGTGAACGTTTTAAAATAATAACTAAGAAAATGACACAAAAGCTATGTTAACCAGTTTGATGGAAGTGTTTCAGATTGTGTGTGAAAACCCCACACTGTACCCCAGAAGTGCAGTAATGTACATAGTTACCATTCAATTAAAAAAAAATCAATGTCAAGCCAGGAAACACAGGAGTTATAAGTAGAGTCCTCTTCCCTAAAGTGAAACAAAATAAAAGATTTCTGCTACCTCCAAGGAAGTGAGCTCAAACTCCTTATCAGACCCCCAAGTTTAGTGTATAATTTCAAGTGTATAATCTGAGAAGTGGCAAGAGGGGGAAGTGAACAAGTGCCAGAACCATCTCAAGTGCTGGCTGCAGGGTGGGAAAATTCAAACCAAATGAAATGGTAGGTTTCAAGGCAGCTGCCTGCATCCTAAAATGTTGGGGTTTCAGGCAACTGCCTACGTCCTTAGTTCTTGGAGTGCTCTTCATCGCAAAAATGACCAGATACCCCAAAGGAAGGCAAGCATGAAACAAAGTTTATTGAGGAAGAGAAAGATACTTTTACAGAGTAAAAACAAGATATAGAATTACAGAGCAAAATTCACTTGCCATAGACAGTGAATAAGTCCCCATTGTCACAACAAGGAACAGGCCAAGGAAAATATTCATATCTTAATAATCTAATAATTCTGCATGCAAAGTATACAAGGAAAGCAAGATGTATTTTTGGCAAAAAATTGTATGAAAACATGAGGTTTTTTTTTTTTTT
>NW_003852550.1:3067973-3078025 GCF_000181295.1 Otolemur garnettii
GCCCTACTCCTTTGAGCCACAGGTGCTGCCCTATGGCTATGTTATTAATATGTGTTCTAAAATTGGACAAAGTTCGTAGAAATCTGTTATGTCTTGGTATAAATGCTATCCGTCATAATTTTGGTTATTTTAAATTGTTGTATGCCCCTGAAATAACAAGATTTTCTTGCCAATTGCATAACTCTCCCCAGGTTTGTAACCATGGCCATTTGAAGTCTTGATGTCCATGGTTAATTGCTCTATTGTAATGCTTTTCTGAAAGCTTCTTGCAAACAATTATAATATTACAGTGTTATGTCTTAAAGGGAGTTCATGAAAAGAATGAAAAAAAACTCTGGCAAGGGCATAACTTTGAGTTCATACCACTAGACTGAATTTCTAAAACTCTAATGAAGAAACTGATGAGTCTATGAAACTCTTAACCAAGAGCAGAGAAAAAATTAATTTACATGAGATTGAAGGAACTGATATAAAAAGAACTGTGGGGTTTTAAGGCTTTATTGTTTGAAACATTGTTATTTCTTTTAATTTCTTCTTTTGCAGATTTGAGGTTTGGGTTTGTTTCCTAGCATCAAGAGGTTTTTAAAACACCAATCTGAGATTCCTTGTCAAAATTTCCAGCAAAGAAAAGTTTAAAAGGAAATTACGTGGCTATTCATGTTACACTTATGTAAACAATCAGGCAAATTGTCTTACTATTGAGTATCTTGGATAGAAATGAGAGAAAAATTATGTTTCAAAGAAAAACTATAGTATATCTGCTTTTAGATTTTACTCCTGTTCATTGTTTTTGAGTTTGTATTAGCTACCTGTGGGCTGGACTGGATTCTGAGTCCTTCTGGTTTTCTCTACTATCTGCCTACAGCTCTCTAATGCACGATGAAAACTGCTTCAGTTCTGAAGCCTCATCAGCTGAAGCTGGATAACTTGATGTAAATGTCGAGAGATAACTCTCATGTCTGATGCGTGGGCCACAAAGAGTGTTCATCAGAACACCTGATGCCACAACCAGAGACATTTCAAACTGCAAACCAGTCTGAGAAGTTGCTGACCTTGTGCTATGTATGGCTTTTCTGAGACTGTCAGACCAAGACTGCCTATTACCTTATTACAATAAGACTCTTACACCTCCTAATTTTTCCTTATGGCTACCTCTTTAATTTACCAGAACAGCACTATAGTTATAATTTCACAATTAGCAGCTTCTGCAGGTAATTTGCACTTCCTGCTTTAATTAATCCAGTCGTGGTCTGCTGGATTACCCACTAACTGAACAGGGAGGAATCTGTGCATTTGACACTTCTTGTTGCACATGGATAATGCACAGGGTATTGTAGAGAAGATTTGTGTTTAAATGAGTAGATTGCTTTCCAGGCTATTGGATTTTAGTTGATATGATTCATGGGGACCCTGGCTAATGATCAAAATCCAAATTCTTTTTTTTTTTTTTTTTTTTGAGACGGAGCCTCAAGCTATCCCCCTGGGTAGAGTGCCATGGCATCATGCTCACAGCAACCTCCAACTCCTGGGCTCAAGCGAGTCTCCTGCCTCAGCCTCCCAAGCAGCTGGGACTACAGGCGCCCGCCACAACGCCTGGCCATTTTTTTTTTTGGATTGCAACCATTATTGTTGTTTGGCGGGCCTGGGCTGGGGATTCGAACCCGCCACCTTAGGTGTATGTGGCTGGCGCCTTAGCCGCTTGAGCCACAGGCGCCGAGCCCCAAATTCTTGATAATATTGTCCAATAGCCATAACAGTAGTCTCCTGGGTTCACTGTATCCACTCACAAAGTTTTAAATGTTTTCATACAGCCATCTATCAAATATCAAATGATCTCTCCCTCTCTAGCTGGAATAAAAAATTTCAAAAAGACACATGATAATGAAGAGGATACCATAATCTTTAAGTGGAGTGCTAAGTCCTGAAACTCAAAATAAGTTTCTGAGAGTAGCATTGGTGCTCTAAGTTTTGAACAAAAGGAAGGAATCACAAAATAGAAATTCTAGGAAGCCATTGTTTGGTTGGGAGGCACTAACCAGAGCTAAGAGGGCAGCTCAGAGCTAAGCTGAAACTAATCAGACACAACAGGAAGGAAGCACCTTATGATTAGATTCATCCTTTGGGAAATCCAGTGTGGAAATCCACTACCTGGCAGTTTCATGTGTCGGGAAAACTATGTGAAAAAAATAAAAGAATATATATCAATATTATCTATCCACAATTTTTAAAGGTATGTGTGCATATTACCAATATGTATCTAGGAAGCAAAGACCAATCTATTTGCACTGTGTAATTACATTGGATATCTCTGGTAACTATGGGGGTCATAGTCAGGGGATCTTAAGGATGGAAGGTACAGAATTATCTCATTTTCTAAAAATACAATTTTAGTGTTTAATATTTTGTGGTTAGGCAAAATTGTTGAGAAATATTTGAAAGTATCTATTAACCAATTGACAAACAAATTCACATATATTTACTATGTTAGTCTGTTCACATGTTATATAATAAAATACCTTAGAATATTAGACATTTATTTTTCAAGCACGGAAAGCTAGAAAGTACAAGATCAAGGTACCTGCAGATTTGGTACCTCCTGATGGAGGTTTGGTCTTTGCTTCATTGATGTTATCTCTGCTGCTTCCACACATGGCAGAAAGGGCAAAAAAGGATGAACATGTACCCTCAAGCCCTTTTATAAGGACACTATTTCCTTGTACGAGGGTGGAGAATTTATGGCCTAATCACCACCTTGAGGTCCCGTCTCTTAACACTGTTGCATTGGGGATTAAGTTTCAACATGAATTTTGAAGGCGCCTAAGTGTTCAAATCATAGAATTTACCATTTTAGAAAGATGTTTTACATAGAAATAAAAAATGAAGACTTCAACTGCTGATGTGACAGTTCACCTGTGTAGGGGTGTGCTTTTCTGTTTGATTGTTTTAGGACATAGTTTTGTTTGTTTGTTTGTTTGTTTTGAGACAAAGCCTTGCTCTGCCACCCTGGCTAGAGTGCAGTGACATCATCATAGCTCACTGCAACCTCAGACTCCTGAGCTCAAATGATCTTCCTGTCTTAGTTTCCTGAGCAGCAGGGACTATAGGCATGTGTCACCACACTAGGCTAATTTTTCTATTTTTTTGTAGAGATGGTACTCCTTTTGCTCAGGCTGGTCTAGAACTCCTGGCCTCAAGCAATCTTCTCACTTTTGTCTCCATAGTGCTGGGATTATAGTCATGAGCCACTGCACCTGGCCAGTCTTACACTTCTTTTACCCCAAACATTCTTCTGTACGAGACCTCAACAAATCAGACTAAAAATCAAAATGGAATCATTCATGCTGCAGTTCCACATCCACAAACATATTAGGTTGCTATCTGACCTTCCAAAAAAATGTTGAGTAGGAGTAAACTGCCTATATCCCAAACAAGCCAGTTTAAATCTTGAATCAGCATGATAATGAAGATCCCTTCGGTTTAATCCTCACACAAAAGAAGCTAGTTTGGGCAATTTGGTATTTACTAATCACTTCTTTTCCCACTTTTGTCTTTCTGCCTTTCCTCAGAAAAGAAATATCTTTGAAACAACGAATACATTCTTTGTTCTTTGCTTCTGCTTTCTTCAGCCCTGCTTAGGCCCTAAAGCCGAACTTTTCTGTTTAGCTCATCGGAACACTTAATCTATTTTATAGACTAAAGCGTTGCCTGATTCTAGAATCACAAATAAACCTGAGATATTGAAACTAAATTTGTTGTCATGTTGTCTCTTGACAGTACAGAGTAGACAAACCACTTAGTGATCTAATTTGAGAGACCCGAGAAAGGTTTGCCTTTGCAAGGTTTCTTTTCCTTGCCAAACCTGTCAAAGTTCTCAAAATGGCATACTTAGGGCGTCATTCTTAGAGTTTAAAGTACTACTTGCAGATACTTACCTTTCATATCTGACCATCTTAGCTTGGACAACAAGAGAATTTTTTATGAAACATTTATTTAGTTTCTCCTTTGTTGCATACACTTGATATTTGATGCCATTCTTTTTCTTTTTTTTTTTTTTTTGAGACAGAGCCTCAAGCTGTCCCCCTGGGTAGAGTGCCATGGCATTACAGCTCACAGCAACCTCCAACTCCTGGGCCCAAGCGAGTCTCCTGCCTCCGCCTCCCAAGTAGCTGGGACCACAGGCGCCCGCCACAACGCCCGGCCATTTTTTGGTTGCAGCCATCATCGTTGTTTGGCGGGTCCGGGCTGGGGATTCGAACCCGCCACCTTAGGTGTACGTGGCTGGCGCCTTAGCCGGTTGAGCTATAGGCGCCGAGCCGATGCCATTCTTTTTCAACAGCGACAGGTTCACCCTTCAGGAAAGGGAAAGCAGCAACCGCGCCTTGTGGGAGCTTTAGGTTTACTTTGCCGTTTTAGGAGAAAGCAATAAAGTAACTTAATTACTCCATAACTAAAACGTTATTATTCTAGGCAACCAAATACAAACATACCATGAAACAGAAAGTAAGTTGAGTGAAATTTTAAAGATGAAGCATGAACATGAGTCTTCCCAGTCATTTTCCCCTGACACCAATTGGAGCTCTGTCCTCAGATCCCCGAGGAATACAGGATCAATTTTGCTACAGTTAGAGAGGCCAATATACCATAGCAAATAGTCCCCCAATTAAAATGCTTCAGCTATAAGAGAAGATTTTTTTGTTTGTTTGTTTACATCAGAAAACAAGGTAGGTGTTTCCGGTCAGTTGGTTGTTTTCCACCATATGGTGATTCTTCAGTTCACAACTCTATTGTACCCTAAGCCAGCGTTTCTCAAATGTTAATGTGCATTTGAATTACCTGCAGATCCTGTTAAAATGCAGATTGTGATTCTTTTGCTCTGGGGTGGAGGCTGGGATTCTGCATTTCTAATGAGTTCCCAGGGGATTGTTTCTGCTCGGCTCTCAGAAAGGCACTTTGAGAATCAGGGCTATGTGCAATGGTAATCAGACCTAACTGTGCATTACAATAACCGGCTGAACCTTTTAAAAATCAAATTTGCTGAATTATAATTATAAACAACAAACTTTAGCCATGTAAAATGGATGTGCCCGTGAGTTTTGAAAAGTGTATCTACCGTGTAATTGTTACCATAATCAAGATACAAATCATTTCCCTCATTGCAAAAGGTGCTGTCATGCCCCATTACAATCAATAGTCCTCCCCCACTTACAGAGAAAATAATTAATGTGCTTTAATTACTTGGAATTTTCTAGAATTTTACATTGGTAGAATCATATAGTCCAGGCTTCCTTCACACAGCATATGTTTTCAATACCTCTCCACAATGGAGTAGAATTCCCTTATATGGATAGGCCACTGATTATTTATCAACACACCTAATGATGAATATTCGAGTTGTTTCCAGTTTTGTGTGATGGTGAGTAAAGCTGATATGAGCACTCATATACAATAGTTTGGGTGAACGTGCTTTCTTTTTCTTCAGTACCTGATCTAGAAGTGGACTTGTTAGGCTATATGGTAAATGTATGTTTAACTTAAAGTTAAACCATTTTTTCCCAAACAATGCAAGAGAGTTCTGGTCGCTCTACGTCTTCACCAACATTCTGAACTCTCAAGATTTATAATTTTAGGCATTACATGGTACTGCCACAAAAATGGAGATATCCATCTATGGAAGAGACCAGAGAATCTAAAGATGAACCCAGCCACATAGCACCATCTGATCTTTGATAAACCAAACAAAAGCATACACTGGGGAAAAGAATCTTTATTTAATAAGTGAGTCTGGGAGAACTGGTTAGCCACATGTAGAAGACTGAAACTGGACCCACATCTATTACCATTGACAAAAATTGACTCTCCCTGGATAAACGATTTAAATTTAAGACACAAAACAATAAAAATTCTGGAAGAAAGTGTGGGGAAAATGCTTAACAATATTGGCCTGGGGAAAGATTTTATGAAGAAGACCCTCTTTCGCAATTGTAGCAACACCAAAAATAAATGAATGGGACATGATCAAGCTAAAAACTTCTGCACAGCTAAGGCCACAACAACTAAAGCAAACAGATAGCCTTCCAGATGGGAGAAGATATTTGTATGCTACAAATCTGACTAAAGGAATGATAACTAGAATCTAACGAGAACTCAAATTAATCAGCAGGAAAAGAGCAAACAACCCCATTTATACATAAGCAAGAGAGTCGAATAGAAACTTCTCTGACGATGACAGACAAATGGCCAACAAGCCAATGAAAAAAATGCTCATCATCCCTAATCATCAGAAAAATGCAAATCAAAACCACTCTGAAATATCACCTATCCCCAGTGAGATCAGCCCACATCCCAAAGTCCCGAATCTACAGATGCTGGCATGGATGTGGAGAGAAGAGAACCCTTTTGCACTGCTAGTGGGAGTGCAAACTAATACAGCCTCTATGGAAAGAAGTATGGAGAATTCTCAAAGAACTAAAAGTCAACCTTCCATTTGATCTTGCAATCTCATTACTAGACATCTACCCAGGAGAGAAAAAAAAAAAAATCCTTTGACCACAAGGACATTTGCACCAGAATGTGTATTGCAGCTCAATTAATAATCACCAAGAGGTGGAAGCAACCCAAGTGCCCAGCAAGGCATGAATGGATTAACAAACTGCAGTACATGTATACCATGCAATACTCTTCAGCCATAAGGAAAGATGGAGACTTTACATCTTTTGTATTTACCTGGAGTTGAAGCATATTCTTCCTAGTGAAGCATCACATGAAAAAGCATGGATCCAATATACTCAATACTAATATGAAACCACACTAATATAAATACCTACATGTCCACATGAGAAAAAAACACAGTTAAATTCAAGTGGGAGGGAGGAGAAAGAGGAAAAGGGAAAAGGGAATGAGGGAGGAGTTTGGGAAGCTCTCACCTAATGTGCGCAATGTAAGGGTATATAGCACACCCTCTAGGTGAAGGGCTCAACTACATCTTGAGCTTTACCTTAGAAATGAAAACAATGTAACCTATCATTTGTATCCTCATATTAATCTGAATTTTAAAAATATGCCCAGGAGAGGAATTTTGTAAGTTGAATTTATTTGAAGACCTTTTATCTTCCTGGACCTGAATGTCCATATTTCTCCCAAGACTAGAGAAATTTTCAACGTTTACATCATTACACATGTTTTCTCTTCCTTTCTCCAACTCTTCTTTCTCTGAAGTTCCTATAATGTCAACACTTGATCACTTAATGGTATTCCATAATTTCTATAGGCTTTTTTCATTCTTCTTTATTTTCATTTTTTTCTTCTGACTAGTTGTCTCAAAAAACTCGCATTTAAGTTTACAAGTTCTTTCTTCTGCTTGATCTAGTCTGTTTTTGAAACTCTCAGTTATATTTTAAAATTTCATTTAATAAATTCCTCCATTCAAAGATTTCTATTGGTTCTTTTTTTGTAATCTCTATCTCTTTGTTAAATTCTTATTCAAATCAAAAATTGGTTTCCTGATTTTATTAAACTATTTAACTGTATTCTCTTTAATCCCACTTAGTTTTCTTAAGATCATTATTTTCAGGCATTTTGTAAATTTTCTTTTCTTTGAGGTATTGTTTCCTTTGGAGGTGTCATGCTTTGTTTATTTTTAATGTTTCTTATGTTCCTACATTGATATTTGCACATCTGGTGTAATAGTCTCCTATTCCAATTTTACAGATTAGCTTTCATAGAGAGAATTTTTCCTGTAGATGGCTCCTAAGGCATAGGTTGACTCTTTGTAGATGGAATACTGCAGTCTCCATGCAGTTATCTCAGCTGACTTCCATGTCAACAACGTCTGCAAGTGCCTCAGTGGCCTAGATTGTGGGAATTTGGGGTTGTGGCAGTGCATCTTTTTTTTTTTTTTGGTTGTTTGTTTGTTTTGAGACAGAGTCTCACTATGTCACCCTCAGTAAAGTGCTGTGGCATCACAGCTCACAGCAACTTTCAACTCTTGGGCTTAAGTGATTCTCTTGCCTGAGCCTCCCAAGTAGCAGGGACTACAGGTACCCTCTACAATGCCAGCCTATTTTTTTGTTGTAGTTGTCATTGTTGTTTGGCAGGCCTCGGCTGGGTTTGAATCGCCAGCCCCAGTATATGTGGCCAGTGCCCTACCCACTGAGCTACAGGTGCCAAGTCTCTGGTCATGCATCTTTGCTGAGGGTAGAGCTCCATGTTGGATTTCAGGCTGAAGGTATGCACATGTGTCAATTGGGCCACCAGACTGTTGGCTTTCCTGCTTTGTAGGAGTGTCTTTTTCATGGGGGGAAGTGTTAAACATGGGCCTGGGCACTGGAATTGTGGCCATTCCACTGGGCTCTGGCTCTAAAGAGCCAGGATCTTTGTGCTGCAGTTACTCATTTGATCATGGTGGAATGATGGTAGTGCTTCAGAGATAAAGAGGTGCAGTAGCTACTTGACGCCAGAGCTATGTGAATTCCACACAGCTCCCTAAAGTAGGCTCAGGTCCTGTGAGGACTGTACGTACAATTCTGAAGCAAAGACTTCAGATGTCTATAGTTATGATGTGGGCTGCTGAGGGCCTCCTGCTTTCCTTTTTCTGCAAAAAGTTTCTTTTTTTTCCCTTTCTCTCTTTCTTTCTTTCTTTCTTTCTTTCTTTCTTTCTTTCTTTCTTTCTTTCTTTCTTTTTTAGACAGAGTCTCATTTTGACACTTGGTAGAGTGTCATAGTGTCACAGCTCACAGCAACCTCCAAGCAATTCTCTTGCCTCAGCCTCCTAAGTAGCTGGGACAACAGGCGCCCGCCACAACACACAGCTGTTTTTGTTGTTGTTGTTGTTATCCTTGTGTAGCAGGCCTGGGCCGGGATTGAACTCGTCAGTCTCAATGTATGCATGTGCTGGGCTTCTACCCACTGATCTGAGTTTCTTGAGGACTTTGTTCCAACCTTCGCAGAGGAGACAAAGTGGCAGAAGCAGTCAATCTCTCTATGTTCTCTCTTTATGCTACTGCCCTTGGTCTCTATGTTCCACAAGGATTTAACCAGTGCCTTTCTGTATTCTAGTGTTTTTCATTATACATTCTATCCCCATTTTAGTTATTTATTCATTATTTTGTCCTTTCTTGTAGGGGAGGATGAATGTCAGGCACCCCTAGTCAGTCTTCATGCTGATGTCACCAACAAAGTGAATTTTTGCCCATTTTTCTACCCCTTCTTTTAAGGGGTTATTTTACTTAATTATTTATTTTAGATTTGGATTCAATTGATTTTATGTATTTGTATATTTTGTTATTCAGTTGCTTTTTTTTTGTTGTTTTTGTTTTTGTTTTTTGTTTTTTAGAAAGCATAGTTCCATATTCTGGAACTTAGCAAGAACCCAGTAGCAGAGGATGTGGAAGACAGGAACATCTCTATCATTTTTAGTCCTTACTTTTCCTGCCAAATCAAGGTAGATGATAAGCATGAACTTTACTCCCTAAACCACAGTGCCTTATTATTCTGTTTCTTGTCCCTGTCATCCATCGTTTGAGGCAGGACGGCAATAAGGCACACAAATTTGAGTTTTTAAAGGCACTTGATTAGAGAAAACAAACAGGAGACCGTAGTGAACTGTCCTGGTCTGTGATATCAAGACAGACCAAGTGGTTTCCAATGGCTATGTTCATAGTAAAGAATTAACAGAGCCTCAGAATATCTGGTGGGTCTCTTTAGTGGAGGTGTTTCTTTACGAAAGCTCGTCAAAAGAAAAAAAAAAAAAAACAGAAGGGCTGGGTACACTGACTCACATCTTTAATGCCATTGAGAGGTCAATGCAGCAAGATCACTTGAGGCTAGGAGTTCAAGACCGGCCTATACAAGATAGCAAAGTCTCACCTCTCCAATAAAAAAAAAAAATTAAGTAGCCTGGCATAGTGGCACATTCCTGCATTTCTACCCACTCAGGAGGCTAGTTCAGAAGGATCACTCGAGACTAGGAGTTTGAGTCTACAGTGAGCTATGATCATGCAACTACACTCCACCCTGGGCATCAGAGAGATATTGTCTTTAATGAAAAAAAAAAA
>NW_003852550.1:3078420-3091011 GCF_000181295.1 Otolemur garnettii
GGCTGGAGGAGGTGACAACTTCTTCAAATGCAAGGTCTACAATGCAAGACTTCAAAGAACATGAAAACGAAAAGAGATACAATAATTTTCCAGCAACTGACCACAAGGAGATGGAGATTTACAAATTGTGTGACAAAAAAAGAAAAATAATTGGTTAAAGAAGATTCAATGACTTAAGATGAAACACAGAGATAACTCAAGGAAACCAGAAAAACTATACATAAACAAAACACGAAGTTCAAAAGAGAGCAATAACGAATTTTTTTTTTTTTAGAGACAGTCTCACTCTGTTGCCCTTGGTAGAGTGTCATGGCGTCACAGCTCACAGCAACCTCCAGATCTTGGGCTTAGGCGATTCTCTTGCTTCAGCCTCCTGAGTAGCTAGGACTACAGGTGCCCACCAGAATGCCCAGCTATTTTTTTGTCGCAGTTTGGCTGGGGCCAGGTTTGAACCCACCACCCTCGGTATATGGGGCTGGCACCCTAGTCACTGAGCCACAGGCATCACCTGATAACAATTTTTTTAAAACTCCAGAAATTTTGGAACTGAAAAATAGAATCTATGAAATGAAGAATGTCATGGAGTTTTGGACCTTAGACTCAATTATTAAGTGGAGAAAAGGATCTTTGAACTAAAGACAGATCATTGGAAATGATCTAATCAGAGAAGAAAAAAAAAAGAATGAACAAAAATCCAAGAAAGTTTACATGACTTATGGGACAGTGTCAAGTAAAATAATGTATACGTTATGTAAGTTTGAGAATGAGATAATAGGCAGAATGCTGACTTGATTCTCAAATCATGGATCAGAAATAGTAGTCCTCAGATAGGTTGCACCCAATTAAGACTTTACCAAGACACATTATAGTTTAATTGCCTGAGAATTTTTAAAGCAGCAGTAAAGGACTCATCATATACAAAAGAATTCCCCCAATTATCAAAAATTTCTCAACAGAAACCTTGTAGGTCAGGAGAGAATGGGATATTTTCAAAGTGCTGAAAGAAAAAAAAAGCTGCCAACAAAGAATATTTGCTTGTCAAAGTTTCAGAAATGAAGGAGAGATACTCTCTCAGTGGTGGGAAAAAAAAACTGAGAAGAGTTCATCAGCATGTGGACCACTTGACCTGAATTAGATAGAATAAATGCTAAAGATATTTCTTTAAGCCAAAACAAATAAACAGTGATTAGTAACATAAAAACTACTGAAAATATAAAACTCACTAATTGTGGTAAATATATATGGAAATTGAGAATACTTTGGTACTGTAATGATGGTGAATAAATCACTTAACTCTAGTATAAAGTTGAAAAGACAAAAATTTTTTTTTGACAAAAATGTTAAAAAATTACTATAGCTATAATAATTTGTTAATGGAATCAAATTATATTAAGAAGTAAAATTTGACATCAAAAATGTAAAACATGGAGAAGGTTATAAAAGTGTAGAAAGTTTGTATGTGATTGAAGTTAAATTGCTATCATCTTTAGTCAGTTAAAACTTTAAAATGTTTTATGACAGCTCCTTAGTAACCTACAGAGCAAAATCCTATAGTAGAAACGCAAAAGAGAAAGAAACCAAATCACTCCATTAAATAAAGTCATGAAATCACAAAGAAAGAAAGAGAGAAACAAAGAACAATGAAATTACAAACATACAGAAAACAATTAACTAAAAAGTAATAGTAAGGACTTACTTATCAATAGTTACTTTATTTTTTAATTTAATTTATTTTATTTTAATTGTTTGGGATTCATTGAGGGTACAAAGAATTAGGTTACACTGATTGCATTTGTTAGGTAAAGTTCCTATTAATAATATGTCCCGCCCCCACAAGGTGTGCCTTACACCGTGACCCCCATCCTCTTTGCTCCTCTCCACTCCCTGCTCTCATTTCCCTGCCCCCCACCTTGTATTAGCTCATCTACTGCCTTCATATTAGAATTGAGTACACTCTATTTTTTTTTTTTTGGTTGCAGTTTATTGGCCAGGGCTGGGTTTGAACCCGCCACCTCCAGTATATGGGGCTGGCGCATTACTCCTTGAGCCACAGGTGCTGCCCAGTACACTGGATTCTTGTTTCTCCATTCTTGTGATAATTTATGAAGAAGAATGTGTTTCAACTCAATCTAGTCAAGACAAAAGATGTAAAGTCTTCATCTTTCTTAATGGCTGAGTGGTATTCCAGTATTCCATGATATTGAAGGGGTCTTTCGGAAACTTGTCCTTTTCCCATAGGTTGGTGCCTGAAAAGATCAACTCACACTTATGGTAGATTAATAAGCAAAAGGTTTACTCCCAAATACCATGTGGATGGCGGGGGGGAACACAAGAATGATTTCCCCCAAAGTCTCAATAATAGCCAGTGGCTTTTAAAGATGCCTTTTAGAAGGGAGGAGGAAGAGTGGGAAAAGTATACGAGCAGCATTTGGTTGCTAAGGGAAATGTGTGTTGATGGGTGGAAACAGATTGATTTGCAGATTAATCTGAGAGACAGGTCTCCTGCTTCAAATCACCTTAGGGCCCTGGCTATGTGATAGGAGTCCAGCAGCCCCTTTTCTGATACTAAATCAATTACTCAGGTTTACTCAGGCTGGTGATTTCTAACCAAAAATGGCCTTTTCACTGAAAATATTCTTTATACCAAGGAACAATATTTTGGTCTGAGATTTCATTAGCTCCTTCAGGATACATATACCACAGCTTGTTAAACCATTCCTGGGTGATTGGGAATTTAGGTTGTTTCCACATTTTGGTGATTGTAAATTGAGCTGTGATAAACAGTCTGTTGCAAATGTCCTTCTTTTTTTTTCCTCTTAACAATTTTTTAGTGGAATCATAACTGTGTACATTAATGCAAGCAAATATCCTTCTGATAAAATGATTTTTTATTCTTATAGGTAGATGCCTAGTAATGGGATCGCAGGATCAAATGGGAGGTCTAATTTGGCTTTTTTGAGGATTCTCCATACTTCCTTCCAAAGAGGTTATATTAGTTTGCAGGCCCATCAGCAGTGTAAAAGTGTTCCCTTCTCCCTACATCCACGTCAGCATCTGCAGCTTTGGAATTTTGTAATGTGGGCTATTCTCACTGGGTTTAGGTGCTATCTCAGGGTGGTTTTGATTTGCATTTCTGTGATGATCAGGGACAATGAGCATTTTCTTAAATTTCGTTAGTCTTTCACAGGTTTTCATCAGAAAAGGTTCTGTTCATAGTTCTTGTCCAGTGGTTCATTGGGAGTTTTTACCCTGTTTTTGTTGATTAATTTGAGTCTTCTGTAGATCCTACGTCTCAACCTTTTGTCAGATTGATACCCTGAAAATATCTTTTCCCATTCTGAAGGTTGTCTTTTTGCTTTACTTGTTGTGTCCTTAGCTGTGTAGAAACTTTTTGGCTAAATTAAGTCCCATTTGTTAATTTTTGTTGTTGTTGTAATGGCCACTGAAGTCTTTGTCATAAAATCTTTCCCCAGTCCAACATTGTCAAGAGTTTTTCTCACACGTTCTTCTAAGATTTTTATAGTTTTGTGTCTTGGATTTAAGTTTCTTATCCATCTTGGGTTAATTTTTTGTAAGTGGTGAAAAGTGTAGGTCCAGTTTCAGTCTTTTACATGTGGTTATCCAGTTTTCCCAGCACCATTTGTTGAATAGGGGTTCTTTTCCCCATTGTATGCTTTTGTTTGCTTTATTAAAGATCAGACGGTAGGTAAAGATTGCTTTCACCTCTTGGTTTTCTATTCTGTTTTGTTTTTTGAGACAGAGTCTCACTTTGTCCTCCCTGGTAGAGTGCCATGGAATCATATCTAACAGCAACCTCAGATTCTTGGGATCAACCGATTATCTTGTCTCAGCCTCCCAAGTAGCTGAGAATACAGGTGCCTGCCACAATGCCTGGCTAATTTCTTTTTAGAGACATGGTCTTGCTCTAGCTCAGGCTGGCCTTGATCTTGTGAGCTCAGCCTCCCAGATTGCTAGGATTATAGGCATGAGCCACTGCACCTGGCCTTGGTTTTCTATTCTGCTCCATATGTCTATGTCTCTATTTTTTTTTTTTTTTGAGACAGAGCCTCAAGCTATCCCCCTGGGTAGAGTGTCATGGCATCATAGCTCACAGCAACCTCCAACTCCTGGGGTCAAGTGAGTCTCCTGCCTCAGCTTCCCAAGTAGCTGGGACCATAGGCGCCCGCCACAATGCCCGGCTACTTTTTGGTTGCAGCCATCATTGTTGTTTTGGTGGGTCCGGGCTGGGGATTCAAACCCGCCACCTTAGGTGTATGTGGCTGGTGCCTTAGCCACTTGAGCTACAGGCGCCGAGCCTATGTCTCTATTTTTGTGCCAATTCCATGCTGTTTTGATTACTGTGGACTTGCAATACAGCCTGAAGTCTGATAGGGTGATACCTCTGACTTTGTTTTTGTTATTAAGCATAGTCTTAGCTATACCTTTTTTTATGGTTCCATACAAAATGAAGTACTATTTTTTCCAGTTCTTCAAAATATGATGTTGGTATTTTAATGGGGATTGCATTGAATCTGTAGATTGCTTTGGGTAGAATAGACATTTTGACAATGTTGATTCTTCCCAGCCAAGACTATGGTATGTTCTTCCACTTATTAGTGTCTTCTTCAATTTCTTTTCTGAGGGTGGCATCATTCTCTTTGAAAAGATCTTTCACCTCTTTTGGTAGGTATATTCCTAAGTACGTCATTTTCTTTGAAGCTACAGTGAAGGGAATTGTGTCCTTGATTTGCTTCTCAACTTGGCTGTTATTGGCATATACAAAGGCTACTGATTTGTGGACATTGATTTTACACCCTGAGACATTACTGTATTTCTTGATGACTTCCAGGAGTTTTGTGGTTGAGTCTCTGGGGTTTTCTAAGTATAGGATCATATCATAAGCAAAGAGGGAGAGTTTGACCTTCTCTGCTCCCATTTGGATGCACTTTATTTCCTTCTCTTGCCTGTTTGCATTGGCTAGATCTTCTAGAACTATGCTGAATAATAGTGGTGATAGAGGACATCCTTCCTTGTCTGTTTCCGGTTCTAAGTGGAAAAGCTTTCAGTTTTACACCATTCAGTATGATGTTAGCAGTGGGTTTGTCATAGATGGCTCCAGTCAGGTTAAGAAATGTGCCCCGTATGCCTATTTTCTTAAGTACTTTTGTTAGAAAAGGATGCTGAATTTTGTGAAATGCTTTTTTCTACATCTATTGAGAGGATCATATGGTCTTTGTTTTTGCTTCTATTAATATGATGTATTAAATCTATGGATTTGCATATGTTAAACCAGACTTGCATTCCTTAGATGAAGCCTACTTGATTGTGATGTATAATTTTTTTTTATGTGTAGCTGCAATCTATTAGCTAAGATTTTGTTGAGTATTTTTGCATTGATATTCATTAGTGAAATTGGTCTGTAGTTGTCCTTTTTTGTTGGGTCCTTTTCTGGTTTTGGAATTAATGATGTTTGCTTCATAGGATGGTTGTGTTGGGGGAAGGTTCCCTCCTCCTCAATATTTTGGATAGGTTCTATGGTATAGGTACAAGCTCATCTTTGAAGGTGTGATAGAATTCTAATGTGAAGCCATCTGGTCCTGAGCTTTTTTGTTGTTGTTGTTGGAAGCTTTTTTATTGTTTCTGCAATGTCAGTGCCTGATATTGGTCTGTTTAAGAGATCTATTTCTTCCTGGTTAAGTCTAGGAAGATGGTGTTATTCCAGATATTGGTCTATTTCCTCCCTATTGTCAAATTTCTAGGCATAGAAATTTTGGTAGTACTCAGAAATAATCTCTTGTATCTCTGTGGTATGAGATGTTTTTCCTCCTTTTTGTTTCTGAGTGAGTATTAAAGACCTTACTTTTATATTTTTAGTTAATCTGGCCAATGGTTTATTAATTTTATTTATCTTTTCAGAGAACTAACTTTTTATTTGATTGATTTTCTGAATGATTCTTCTATTTTCAATTTCATTTATTTCTGATTTAATTTTGGTTATTTCTTTTCTTCTGCTAAGTTTGGAATTGGATTGCTCTTTCTTTTCCATTTATTTAAAGTGATTCGTTAGGTTGTAGATGTGCTTTCTTTCTTTTTTCTTTTTTCTTTTTTTTTTTTTTTTGGATGTAGACATCTAATGCAATAAATTTCCCTCTTAGAACTGCTTTGAATAGTCCCACAGGTTTTGGTAGCTTGTGTCTTCTTTGTTGTAATGCTCAAGGAAGTTAATCATTTCCTTTTGTATCTCTTCCTTGACTTAACTATCAATTAGGATAAGGTAGCTTAATTTCCATGCCTTTTTGTGAGGATGACAACTTTTACTTTTTGTTGGAGTTGAGTTCCACCTTTATTGCTTGTGATCTGAGATGATATAAGGTACAATTTCAATTCTTTTGATTTTGTTGAGGTTTGATTTGTGTCCTAGTATATGATCTATTTTGAAGAATGTTCTGTGGTCCAATGAAAGAACATATCTTCTTTAGCTTTGGGATGGAGTGTTCTGTGTATGTCTATTAAGCAGTTGTTCTAGGGTCATGTTTAAGTCCCTTGTGTTTTTGTTTAGTTTGTGTTTAAAGGGTCTGTCCAGTTCTATAAAAGAAGGATTAAAGTCTCCTGCTAGTATGGTGCTATCAGATATCATATTGCTCAGACTAATTAAGGTCTGTTTCAAGAAGCTGGGAGCATTTAATGTGGGTGCATAAATATTTAGAATTGAAATGTCTTCTTGTTGTATTGTTCCTTTGACCAATGTGAAGTGTTCATCTTTTTTTTTTTTTTTAACTTTCATTTCTTTAAATCTACTTGTATCTGAAAATAAGATTGCAACCCCTCTTTTCTTCTGATTTTTGTTTGCCTGAAAAAAAATTATTCTTCATCCCTTAACCCTGAGTTTCACTTTGTCCTTCATGGCTAGGTGTGTTTCCTAGAGACAGCAAATGGGTGGATGGTGCTTTTTTTTTTTTTCACTAATTTTTCTTTTATTTAGATCATAATTGTGTACATTAATTCTCTCATAGGATACAGTGTGTTACTTCTATATGCAGTTTGGAAAACTCTCATCCAAGTGGCTAACATAGCCATCAGGTCTTTCTCATAATTGTTATGTTAAGACATTTATATTCAACCTTTAGACAAATTCACCTGTACCCAAATAGGATAAACTATAGGCATGATCCCCACAATATCATTCTCTTCACCCATCCTCCCCCTCCCCCCTCCCCTTTCTGCGTAGTCTAGGGCTCCATTTGGATTGTAGCTTTCCTAAGATAGCTAACAATTAGTTTCATAATAGTGTTGAATACATTGGATACTTTTTTATCCATTCAGCCAGCCTATGCCTCTTCAGTGGGGAATCCAAGCCATTAACCTTTATTGAGATAATTGATAAGTGTGATGGAGTTCTATTCATCTTATTTTGTGAAAGTCCATTGCTTAGTTTTATCTTTTGCATCACTGTGGAAGTTAGGGTTTGTCCTTTAGATTCTGGGTGTTTACTTTGTGCGTGGTCTACTTGTGATGGTCAGCATATAGAATAGGTCTACGTATTTCATGTACAGCTGGTCTTGTGGCAAACTTCCTCAATGTTTGCATGTCAGTAAATGATTTGATTTCTCTGTCAATTTTAAAGGTCAGCTTAGCAGGATACAGAATTCTGGGCTGAAAGTTGTTTTGTTTAAGTAGGTGAAATGTAGATGGTCATTGTCTTATGGCTTAAAAAGTTCCATTTGAGAATTTCATGGTCACCCGGATGGATTTGCCCATGGAGGTCAATTGACACTTACTCTAGGAAGCTTGTAGAATCTTCTCTTCTGTCTTGACTTTGGAAAGGTTTATGACAATGTGTCTTGGAGTAGCTCTGTTTAAGTTGAGATTACCTGGGATTTGATGTCCCTCTGAAAGGAGTTTGTCAGAATATTTGGTGATATTTGGGAAATTTGCATTTATGATATCCTCTAGTAGGGCTTGCATTCCTCTGGGGCACTCTTTTTTTTGAGACAGTCTTACTTTGTTGCCCTTGGTAGAACGCTATGGCATCACACAGCTCACAGCAACCTCCAAATCCTGGGCTTAGGTGATTCTCTTGTCTCAGCCTCCCAAGTAACTGGGACTACAGGCGTCCACCACAACACCTGGCTATTTTTGTTGTTGCAATTTGGCCACGCACTGGTTCGAACCTGCCACTCTCCATATATGGGGCTGGTGCCCTATTCACTGAGTCACAGGCACTGCCTCCTCTGCGGCATTCTTTTTCCACTTCTGGGATACTTATCATTCATGTTTGAACACTTCAAAGAAGAAGAAGTCCCATAATTCTGTCAGTGAATGTTCTGCTTTCTCTCTCTCTTTTTCTGTCTCTTTAACTATGTGTGTCAGCTCAAGAACTTTATCCTCCACCTCTGAGATTCTTTCTTCTGTATGGTCTAACATGTTATTGATACTTTCTACTGCATCTCTAAATTCCTGATTAACCACTATATCCATTCTATATTCTTCATATAGTTCATCTCTTATTTGATTCTGTTTTTGGATTTCCTTTTGGTTATTTCCACTTTCTCAGCAATTTCCTTCATTGTTTTTACCATCTGTATTTTAAATCCTCCTTCTTTCACTTCTAACATTTCTTTATAAATGGAATCCTCTGCAGTAGTTACCTCATGATCCCTTGAAAAGGGGGGAAACATTTGCTGCTCTGGTTTTTCATGTTGCCAGGAGTTTTTTGCTGTTTCTTACTCATAAGTGTTTTCTTTTTGTCTGTTTCCTTGCCTTACTTTTTTCCTTTCACTTCCTCTTGCTCTTTAAGTTACTGTGCCTCTGACTTAAGGTGTTGAAGCATTGTTTTGGTAAAGGACTAAAAGGACAAGAAGAGTGATGAGCAATAAGGGATAGAATACAGAAAAAGGAGAAAAGATAAAGTAAAGGTGGTAAACAAAAGGAAAGGTTGACAAAAAGAAAAGAGGGACAGAAAGAGAGAGACAAGGGACAAGAGTAATAGTCGTGTTCAGTAGGATACTTTGACCCACACCCACCAACCCCAACCTCTAGGACACTGGGTTGGGTGTGTCCCTCTCAAAGGTCCTGGGCTCTTTGCCAGCCTTAGCAGACAGAAGACTTCACTTCCACCAACTAGAAAAGAAAAACAAAAATACTATAAATCAAACCAACATAAACTAACAAACAAAAAACCCCCTAAGGGATAAAATTAGGGGAAAAAGCATAAAAGGGACAGAAAAACTAGCAAAAAGGAAGTGTTATTATTAAAGAAGGAAACAATGAGAAATTATAATTACCCGAGAAAAAGAAGAAAAAAAAGAAGACCTAGGGAGGAAAAAAGTTGAATTTTTTTTTCTGAAAAAGAGAAAAAAGGCTCAGTGCCTGTAGCTCAAGTGGCTAGGGTACCAGTCACATATACCAGAGCTGGTGGGTTAGAATCCAGCCTGGGCTCACCAAATAACAATGACAACTGCAACCAAAAAATAGCTGGGTGTTGTTGCAGGCACCTATAATCCCAGCTACTTGGGAGGCTGAGGCAAGAGAATCCCTTAAGCCAAAGAGTTGGAGGTTGCTTTGAGCTGTGACGCCACAGCACTCTACCTAGGGTGACAGCTTGAGACTCTGTCTCAAAAAAAGGGAGAAAAAACCCTCTCTCTCTCTCTCTATATATATATATATGAATATATATATGAATATATTTATCTCTGGAATATGAGATGCTAATCACAACACTGATACAGTTGTATAAGATGGAGATTGGAAGCCTTTGCCTTGACAAGGAAACCTGGTTCCGTCTTCCTGACATCTTTGTCCTCAATCTTCACGAGCTTGGGAACTTGAAGCTCTCCTCTGCCCACTTGTGGACATGCTTTGACCTTTCCAAACCATGTCCCTTGGCTATGTAGTGACATTCCCAGGAAAGCATGTGTTGCTCGAACCTCTCCAGAAGTGCCTGCCCTTTCATCGGGCATGATAGAACTGGCTTCACACTAGGACCCTGAGGGCTGATCCTGCAAGGCAGCTTCCCCACAGTGATTGTGTCTGGCCTGCAACCAAACAAAGAAAGCTCTGCTCCACCTGGTGGCTCAGTTCTGGCCCATTGCATGCTGTTCAAAATCACTTGCTCATCCAAACTCTTCCAAGATAACTCAACCAAGTGCACAGGTCCAGAACAAAAACCCACAGGGCAGGACTTCTCTGTCTGTAACTTGTTGCTGCAACAGCTGCATTGGTCAGCACCTGCTCTCAAGTACTTGGTGCTTCTCCACTGCTTTTGTCCTCCTCTTGGGGTCCTGAAATCTCCCGCTGCCTCCCTGTGCCTCCAATGGGACGTTTCTGGGCATAACCCACAATCCAGAGGTGCCTGGAGTCCTTTCACCCCAATCTCACCATGCACAGCTGTAAAGAAGCTGTCTCTAGTCTACCATCTTACTCTACCCTGACTCAAAAGTTACTTTAAATGTAAGTGGACTAAATTCTTCAAAAGATATAGAGTGACTGAAAGCAATAACAAAACAAGACCCAGCCATGTGCTGTCTACAAGAGATTCAATTTAGCTTTAAGTACACATATAGGCTAAAAGTAGAAAAATGGAAAAAAGACATTTTGTGCAATTAGTAACCAAAGGAGAGCATGGAGAGCTATATTTAAATCAGGCAAAATAAGCTTTAAGTTAGAAACTGTGAGAGGCCAATGAGGTAATTTATATTGATAAAGGGATCAAGAGAATGTAATAATTATAAAAACATATGTAGCCAACATTGGAGCACCTAAATAAATAAAGCAAATATAAACAGATCTGATGTCAGAAATTGACGGCAACACAAAAATAGTAGGGGATAATAAACCACTTTCAACAATGCATAGGTTATGTGATATACATCTCAGAAAAAATGTACTATTCATATACAGAACATTTCATCTAACATCAGCAAGCTATATATTCTTCACACATGGAACATTTTTTAGTATAGAACATATATTAGGCAACAAAACTGGTCTTAACAAATTTAAGAAAATTAATACCATATTAAGAATCTCTTTTCAACCACAAGAGTATGAAATGACAAGTCAAGGCTCGGTGCTTGTGGCTCAAGTGGCTAAGGCGCCAGTCACATACACCTAAGGTGGTGGGTTCGAATCCAGCCTGGCCTGCCAAACAACAATGATGGCTGGAACTAAAAAATAGCTGGGCATTGTGGTGGGCACCTGTGGTCCCAGCTACTTGGGAGGCTGAGGCAGGAGACTCGCTTGAGCCCAGGAGTTTAAAGGTTGCTGTGAGATGTGATGCCACAGCACTCTACCCAGGGGGACAGCTTGAGGCTCGGTCTCAAAAAAAAAAGAAAGAAAAGAAATGACAAGTCAATAACAAGAGGAAAACTAGGAAACTAAAAATTATGTGGAAGGTAAACAGCAAACTTCTGAACAATCAGTCAAATAAGAAACCCAAAGGGAAGTTAAAAAACTATTTTGAGAAAAATTAAAATGGAATCAAGATACTAAAACTTGTGGGATATAACAAAGCCGTTTTAAGAGGGAAGTTGATAGGGATACATACTTACCTTGAGCAAAGGGAAAATATTTCAAATAAATAAACTAAGTCTGATCTCAAGCAGCAAACTAATCTCAAAGGTAATGGAAGGACATAAATAACAAAGATTAGAGCACAAATAAACAAAATAAAGAAAAGAAAAATAATAGAAAAGACCAAACAAAAATAAGAGCTAGTTTTTGAAAAAAAATAAGCAGTCAAAAGCTTTTAACTAGATTGACTAAGAAAAGAAGATAAAAGACTCAAGTAGATAAAATTAGAAATAAAAAAGGAGACATTACAATTGATACCACAAAAATACAGAAGGTCATAAGAGGCAAGTATGTATAATTATATGCAAATTGGATTACTGGGAAGCAATAGATTAATTCCTAGAAACAGACAGCATATTTCTGTGGTTTGGATATAGTTTGCTTGGCCTCACTCAGTTTCATGTTGAAATTTGATTCCCAAAGTTGGAGGTGTTTGATTCATGGAGGTGGATCCTTCATGAAGAAGTTGGAATCATCCTCAACATAATAAAGGAGTTCTTTGTTAATTTGAATGGATGTTATCTCAAGATCTAGTCATTCAAAAGAGCCTGGCACCTCCCTTCTCTTTTTTACCATGTGACTTCAGCACACTAACTCCCCCTTGTTTTCCACCATGAGTGGAAGCAACCTGAAGACCACAAATGCTGGTGCCTTGCTTCTTGTTATAGTCTGAAGAACTATGAGCCAAATAACCATTTTTCTTTATAAATTACCCAGACTCAGGTATTTCTTTATAGCATCACAAGTGCACTAAGACACCTACCAAGACAGAGTTATGAAGAAATGGAAAATCTAAAAACACTTGAAGAAATTGGCCTGGGTGAAAATTTTATGAGGAGGACCCCTCGGGCAAATGAAGCAACATCAAAAATACACTATTGAGACCTGATCAAACTAAAGAGCTTCTGCACAGCCAAGAACACAGTAAGTAAAGTAGACAGCCCTCAGAATGGGAAAAGATATTTGCAGGTTATGTCTCCAACAAAAATTTAATAACCAGAATCCATAGAGAACTCAAAC
>NW_003852550.1:3091710-3095194 GCF_000181295.1 Otolemur garnettii
TGGGTAGATGGAGGGAGGGTGATTGGTGGGGTCACCTCTATGGTTTATTCTACAAGGGTATAAGTGAATCTTTCTAAAAGCAGAGTATGAATGTCTTAATAACTAAGAAAATGACATGAAGGCTACACTAACCAGTTTGATGAGAGTATTTCAAATTGTATATGAAAACACCACACTGTACCCTGTGATTGCATTAATGTGCACAGCTATGATTTAATAAAAAAAAAATTTTAAAAATGGAAAATCTGAACAGATCAACACTGAGTAAGGAAGATTGAATTAGTAATAAAAAAATCTTCCATCAAAGGAAAGCCCTGAACCTGATTGCATCACAGGTGAAATCTACCAAACATTTAAGGAAGAGTCCTTCTTAAGTTCTTACAAAGAATTGAAAAAAACAAAAACAAAAAACATTTACAAACTCATTTTATGAAGCCAATGTTAGCTGGATACCAAAGCCAGAGGAGGACACTATAAGGAAAGTAATGAGAGTATAAAATCCCTGATAATCATAGATGCAAAAACTTTCAATAAAATACTAGCAAAGCAAACTCAACATCACATTGAAAGTATTATTCACCGTGATCAAGAGGGTTTATCCCTCAGATGAACGGTTGTTTGATATATGCAAATTAATAAAGGTGATATACAACATTAATAGAATGAAGGATAAAAATCGTATCATATGATCAACTCAATAGTTGCTACAAAAAAAATTTGACAAAATTCAATACTTTTTCATGATTAAAAACTTTCAAAGATTGTATATAGAAGGAGAATGCACTTCAACAAAATAAAAATTACATATCATTGGCTCGGCGCCTATAGCTCAACCGGCTAAGGCGCCAGCCACGTACACCTAAGGTGGTGGGTTCGAATCCCCAGCCTGGACCCGCCAAACAACAATGAGGGCTGCAACCAAAAAATAGCCGGGCGTTGTGGCTGGCGCCTGTGGTCCCAGCTACTTGGGAGGCGGAGGCAGGAGACTCGCTTGAGCCCGGGAGTTGGAGGTTGCTGTGAGCTATAATGCCACGGCACTCTACCCAGGGGGACAGCTTGAGGCTCTGTCTCAAAAAAAAAATTACATATCACAAGCCCACTATTGACATCATATTTAATAGTGAAAAGTTAAGTTTTTAAGACTTAGAGTTGAGGCATATGGTTGAGCTTTTAAGATCAGTAACTAGATACTCTTCCCACTTTATTAAACATAATGCTGGAAGTAGTAGCCAGGGCAATTAGACAAGTGAAAGAAAGGTAATAAATCAGAGAAGAATAAAAGAAAGAAAGAAAATGCATCCAAATAAAAAAAGAAGAAAGAAAATTGTCTTAATTGTAGATGACATGAAATACGTAGAAAATCCTAAAGATTCCACCAAGAAACTCTACTAAACAATTTCATCAAAGTTGCAGGATATAAAATGAACATACGAAAATAAGTTGCGTTTCTATACACTAATAATAGCTATCTAAAAATAAATTAAGGAAACAGTCTCATTTCCAATAGCATCAAAAAATAAAGTACTTGGAAATGAATGAAACCAAGAAGGTGAAAAAGTTTGTGCATTGAAAAAAGAAATTGAAGATGACAAATAGCAAGATAAACCGTGTTCATTGACTGAAATAATCAGTATTGTCAAAATATCTATCCTGCCCAAAGCAACCTGCATATTCAGCGCATTCCTTATCACAATCCCGAAGATATCTATCAAATAGATAGAAAAAGAATGCTGAAATTTGTGTGGAACCACAAAACACCTCAAATAGCTAAGGTACTCTTTATTTATTTATTTGCAGTTTTTGGCTGGGGCTGGGTTTTTTTTTTTATAACTTCATTTTTATTTTATTTTATTTATTTATTTTTCAGGTTTTGGCCGGGGGCTGGGTTTGAACCCGCCACCTCTGGCATATGGAGCCAGCACCCTACCCTTTTGAGCCACAGGTGCTGCCCTGGGGCTGGGTTTGAACCCACCACCTCCAGCATATGGGGCCGGCAACCCTACTCCTCTGAGCCACAGGTGTCACCGCTAAGGTACTCTTGAGTAAGAAGAACAAACTACAGGCATCATATTTCATTTCAAATTTTGTTACAAAGTTATAATAATAAGAACATTATAGTACTGGCATAAAAACAGACACATAATCCAATGAAACAGAATAGAAAGTCCACAAATAACACCAAGCATATAAGGTGTACTAATCTTCCACAAAGTAACTATGAATATGCAATGGGGAAAGGATAGTCTCCTCAATAAATAGCGCTGGGAGAACTAGATATCCACATGCAAAACCATCACATTGAATTCTTATCTCCCAACCTACACAAAAACTAACTCAAAATGGATTAAAGAGGCAACCTTAGGACCTAAAACCTTATTAATTCCTGAAATAAAACACAGGGGGAAATTCCCTGGCATTGGTCTTGGCAATGGTTTGTTGGATCTGACACCAATAAATAAGTAGAACTATATTAACCTAGAAAGTTTTTGCACATCAAAGGAAATAATTAACAAAATTAAAAGACATCTTACAGAAAGGAAAAAAAATTTGCAAATCATATATCTCTGCAATCCCCAACCACTGGACCAAGGACCAGGAACATTCTGTGGCCTGATAGGAACAGGGTCGCACAGCAGGAGGTGAACAGTGGCCAGCAAGAGAAACTTCATCTGTATTTATAGCCACTCCTTGCCACTTACATCACTCCCTAAGCCCCACTTCCTGTCAAATCAGCTGTGGGATTAGATTCTCACAGAAGCATAAAACCCACTGTAAGCTGCACATGCAAGAGATCTAGGTTGCATGCTCCTTATGAGAATCCAATGCCTGATGATCTGAGGTGGAGCTGATGTGATGATGCTGGGGTGAAGCTGAAAATACCAATTATCATTAGCAGAAAAGTTTGACTGCACAAAGACCGTAATGAATCAATTGCTTGCAGACTCATATCAACCACCCCACCACCTATGTGGAAAACTTGTTTTCCATGAAACCAGTCCCTTGTGCCAAAAAGTTTGGGGACTGCTGATATATCTAATAATAAGTTAATATCTAAAATATAAAAGGCACCCATGCAACTCCATAACACAAATAAACAATCCATGTTTTTTAACAAGGTAAGGACCTAAACAGACATTTTCCTAAATAAGACATATGTGTACAAATGACCAAAAAGTAATGTATATGAATAGTGCTCAACGTTGCTAATCATCAGGAAATGCAAATCAAAACTACAATGAGATATCACCTATTATGATGGCTGTTATCAAAATGTTAAAAGCTAACAAGTGTTGGGAAGGATATATAAAATAAGGAAATCATGTGAATTTTTGATGGTAATGTAAATTGACGTAGCCATTACGGAAAACAGTATGGAGATTCATCAACAAATTAAGAATAAAACTACTTATATGATCCAGCAATCCTACTTCTGGTATATATCCAAAGGAAATAAAATCACTATTTCTTTTTTTTTTTTTTTTTT
>NW_003852550.1:3095905-3103589 GCF_000181295.1 Otolemur garnettii
CCACAGGCACCGAGCCATATCTTCTCACTTTATAGGGAATCTAAAAGTGCAAATTTATAGAAGTAGAGAGTAGCATTCTGATTGCCAGGAGCTGGGGATGGGGGCAAATTGATTAAAATGTACAAACTTTCAGTATTAAGATGACTAAGTACTGTAGATCCAGGATATAGCATGGTATATATAGTTAATGTATTATATGCTTGAAATTTGCGAAGAAGGTAGATCTTAAATATTCTCACCATAAAATGCAATTATGTGAGATGATGGATGTATTAATTAGCTTGATTGTGATAATTCTGTCATAATGTATGTTTATATATATATAGAAATATCTCAAAACACTATTATGCATGTTAAACATATGCATTTTTATCTGTTAATCACACCTCAATAAATCTGGGAAAAAAGACTATTCTAGACTGACTTCACAAATTTAAAGTCTTGAAAGGATCAAGCAGATATGCATGTGCAGCAGTCTTTAAAGAAAGACAAAAAAATCCACTGCTCAACTGTGTAATACCACAAGCCCAGCCCTCCATTAAAACAAATAGACGTACAAAGTAGTTGGAAAATGCAGCCCCAAAGAAAAAAATCAGTCCATAGACTCAGACTCAGAAATGAAAGAGGTGATGAAATTAGAAGAAATGTAAAACAGCTGCTATGTATATGCACAAAGGTTTAATGGGACACGTGAACATAATGAAAAAGTAAATGGAATAGTTAAAAGAAGAAACAAATGGAAATTCTATTGCTGAAAAATACAACATATGAACACTTCACTGGATTTAAATAAAACATATTAGGACTACAAAAATAAAAGCTGTGAATCTGAAGATACATTAATAGAAACTTTTCATAATGAAGCACATAAAAAAGAAAGACTGAGATAGAATGAATAAAGAATTCATAGATGAATAGGTCAAAGGAACTGTATAAGCAAATGGCAGAGTGGCTTCAATTATGAGTACTAAGTATTTGGAGAATGGCAATAGTTCAACGTGGTTAGAAAACAGACTGTGGGAAAAGTGATGGACAATGAAATTCTAAAGTTAGGTTATATAGGGTTTCCCAACAATGATCTTGCATGCTATGATAAGGATTTTTTCTTTTAAGTTTTTGGCTGGAGCTGAGTTTGAACCTGCCACCTCCAGTCTATGGGGCCGGTGCCTGACTCCTGTGAGCCACAGTTGCCACCCTGTGATAAGGATTTTAAAACTTATGCTATGGACAATGGAAAACAATCGAAACTTTTGGAGTGAGTACTTGATAAAATCGGTTGTGTTTTCAAAGGGTAAATTTAGATTGATTGTAGGCGGGAGATGGCAAAGTTGGGGAGATATCTGTGACACTTTTGTAGAAGTCAGGATGAAATACGACAAGAGCCAAACTTGGGCAATGAATGAAAAGAAGGCAAATTCATAAAACTTTCAAAGAGAAATGACATTCTTTGTTGCTAGGATCTTGAGGAGTAAAAGAAGAAGGAGGATGAAGATGGTGATGAAGAGAATGATTCTGCCTTGAGCAAACAGGGGAATGCTGACACTCTTCTCTGAGAAAGAGAATGCTGAAGGAACGCCAAATTGGGGGTGCCATTTTCTATACACTGAGTTTGATGTTTCTGTGGAACACCTAGGCAGAAGAAAACACTAGGGATAAGGTTGATGGAATTGGGCATCATCCATAAACAGATAGTAATTGATGGCATTAAAGTAGATGAAGAGAGAAGTGCAAAGTGTCTAGATTCATATGAGAAGATAATCAGAGGAGGAAAGATTGAAAACACCAATATGTCATGATCAGGTAGAGAAAAGAGAACCAGTCAGAGAGATCAAAGAAATAGGAGAGAGTAAAATTCTGGAAAACAAGGGAGATTTTCCAGAGAGTGGAAAGAGTGCTGAAAGATCACATAGTCTATCTTACTTAAGAAAAAGAGGTCATTTGATCTGGTTTAATCATTCATCGGTGTCTCTAGTGAGAATGGTTTTAGTAGAGATAAAAGCAAACACCATATTGCAGTGGATTGAATAATAAGTCAGAGACAAAGAAATAGAGCCACTGAGTGAAAACTCAAGAAGTTTAGCTGTGAAGGAAATAAGATGACAGCTTGAATGAGAGGCATTCTGGAGGGTACATAGTTCATTTAAGATAGAAAATTTGATCATTTAATAGGCAAAGGGGGAAAAGCTAGTGGAAATAGGGGGGTTAAGGACATAACTAAATGAGGGGAGTAATAAATGGAATAATGATTCTGTGGAGTAGAATGATTTGTTTTGGAAAAGGTAAGGTCATCTCTTTCTCTATGACAAGAGGAAAGAAAATAAATATGAGAAGGCTAGTTTAGGGCGCTTCAAAGAGCTTTTAATTTCTCCGTAAAGGAAGCAAGATAATCTACTGAGAAGTGCATATTTAGGAACTTTAAGAGTGAGAGAAATGGCTGTGACAGATATTCGTGACAAATGAAATAAAAAAGGAACTGGTTAGGAAAAAAACCAAAGTGTTGGTTAGTAATTTTGAGAGTACATGTGAAGTTCGAAACCTTAACTTTGAAAATGCTGCCCTTTAGTGTTCCCGTGCCATTTTCGGCAGTAGCATTTCGTGACCTAAGATTAAAAGTAAAGAAAATGGATCTTTATATTCATCTGGTGTTGGAGATTTGCAGAGCAGAGGTGGTGGAAGGATCAATAGGTAAGGAAATGAAAGGTAAGGGCATTAGAAATGATTGTTAGCTATGCCCCAGCTTCACATCATTCATCAGCATGAAGCTAGCAGGGACTTAAGGATTTTGAGAGTAGAGATGTTTCAAGGATTTGCAAGTCTCAATGATACTGAGAAACAAATTTAGTGGGACTGAGAAAATTTGAGAGGAGGAATATTAGGATGCTTTGATTAGAGACTGCAATATTGAAATTAAAGTTTCTAGAGGCAGAATAATTGTATAAGATGACAGGGTCTAGATGTGGTTATTGAGTTGCTGAAGTGGAGTAGAGGTGACATTTACTGGAATTGAGTGAGCTCAGGAAATTATAAGACTGTGTTACTGAAGTTATTCAGTGAATTAGGATAATTAATAACAGCTATAGCAACAGGTCAACTCCAAAATGTCAGATTAACACACAAAGGGTGGTTTTTTTTCACTCGTGCAGAATCAAGCACAGGTTGATAAGGATTCTCACCCATCCCATAATCCTGTCCAGGCTCTTTCCATCTTGAAATTCTGCCAATTCAACACATGGTTTCCAAGGCCATTGGAGCAAAGAAAGAGAAGACATGGAATAGGGAGGCATGCTGACTCTTAACTGCTTCAGCTTGGAAGTAATGTATATCATTTCAGCTCACAGTTCACTGGTCAGCACAATTGAAATGGCTTTATTCTAATTGCAACGATAGCTAGGAAATACAATGGAGCCAGGAGACTAATTGTTTACTCTTAACTATCTCAACCATATTCGGGACAGACAGCAGGACTTAGGGTAGTGAGAAGCACTGTGGGTTAAGTGTCAAAGTTCTGGATGAACATGTGTATGGTGCATCTTGGAAGGGAGAAAAGAAATGCAAAGGATAAGGAAGCAGTGTATCCAGAATGGTTTTGAAAAAGAAGATACTTTTTTTTTTTTTGAGACAGAGCCTCAAGCTGTCCTCCTGGGTAGAGTGCCATAGCATCACAGCTCACAGCAACCTCCAACTCCTGGGCTCAAGTGAGTCTCCTGCATCCTCCTCCCAAGTAGCTGGGACCACAGGTGCCCGTCACAACACCTGGCTATTTTTTGTGGTTGCAGCCATCATTGTTGTTTGGTGGGCTTGGGCTGGATTCGAACCCACCACCTTAGGTGTACGTGGCTGGCACCGTAGCCACTTAAGCCATAGGCGCTGAGCTGAAGATACTTTTGAGTAAGAGTTGAAGAGATGTAATCTAGAAATTCCTGTGTGGTATTTAAGAAATGTTATACAGATCCAAGTCCCATACTCTAGACAGGAACATAGTGTGAGATATGGCTGGAAATGTGAATTGGGACTAGACCGTAGTAGGAATTAAAACCATATTAAGGTTATTGGCTCTTATCTTGGAGGCAAAGGATAAAACGGCATGATTAAATATGCAATACAGGAGGATTATTTTGGCAATGGCATTCAAAATGCACGGGAGGTTGTAGATACTAGAGGCAAGAAAAGCAACAAAGAGGTGTGAGCTAATGTGGGTCAACCAATGGTGGTCACAGTGAACATCCAATCTCACGTGCAGAAGATCCTATGGTAGGAAGATCTGCAAGCTTTGGTAACAAACAGTTGCTGTACTTTTTATAGGCCTCCAACATGGATTCACCAGATTGACCTTGGAATGGGATGAGAGACAAAAGAGAGACTAATATTATAAAAGAGGTAACAAAAGTAGAGTTAAGGGCAGAAAGATTAGAAGTGAAGAAAAGAAGTGAAGGAAGAACCTATAAAAAAGAACTCATCAGGCTCCCAGCACACATAACCGTGACCTCTAATTTGGGAGGCAAAAGGCAATGGTGATTAGCAGTAGCCACACACTGGGTCTTCTAGTGTCTAAGGCAGGGGTTGGAAACATTTTAGAACTATCTTGCCAAGTCAGCATTTATTCACTCTTAATTTCAGGCTTTACATGCCAATTACATATTTCCCCACTTAAAAAACTTTCCATGCAACTATACTTTTGTTGCATGAGAAATTACTTTTTAAATATATTTAAAGATTGTGAAGATTCATTTAAAATAAAATTATAAAGCAGATTTAATGAGGCTCACTTCTGCTTTTTGTTGTTTTGACCTGTTAAAGTTCCTCCAAGTTCCTGTATACATTTGTATACTTAAAGCTATGGAGAAATCTTGAACTACTTGTGTCCTAGCCCCCAGTCTTACTAGCTCCAGAATTGTGTGTGTGTGTTTTTTTTTTTTTTTTTTGAGACCGAGCCTCAAGCTGTCCCCCTGGGTAGAGTGCCATGGCATCACAGCTCACAGCAACCTCCAACTCCTGGGCTCAAGCGAGTCTCCTGCCTCTGCCTCCCAAGTAGCTGGGACCACAGGAGCCCACCACAACGCCTGGCTATTTTTTGGTTGCAGCTGTCATTGTTGCTGTTTTGGCGGGCTTGGGCTGGATTCAAACCCGCCACCTTAGGTGTATGTGGCTGGCGCCTTAGCCACTTGAGCCACAGGCGCCGAGCCTAGCTCCAGAATTGTTATTATCACCCCTCTCCCATGATTATAGCTCAAGAAGCCTGAGATAGAGTTAAAAGGGACCAAAGCTCACTCACGGCTAAGTCTGATGCTGCCTAAGGGCAGAGGCACAAATGGTAGAAGTGCAGCGTGCTGTGAGAACACAAAGCAAGGAGTGCTGAACTGCTCTGTGACTCAGGAAAAGGCTTCCATGAGATGTGAAGGGTGAGGAAGACACAGTGTGGAGGCTGAGAGCTGAAAAAGAGCATGATGTGTTTGAAAAACTGAATAAAATCCAGGACAAGTAGAATATAGACACAACTGGAGAATGGTGTGAGTGAGGCTAGAGAGGTGAGCAAGGCTCAGAGCCTGAAAAAGAAAAGATAAGGAAGACATCCTTTTTAATGGTGGAAAATGGCAGCAGAACAATTAACATTGTATGTTATTTTGGCCACTGGATAGTGTTCTGAGGTAGGTTGTTTTTTAAACACATCCTAGCTCATTTAGGTCCTATTACTCCCCTACAAGATAGGGCCTATCATTACCCCCATCCTAGAAACAAAGAAACTGGGGCATGAAGAGGTTAAGCAACTTTACCAAGATTACACAGTGGTAGAGACTCACTCCGAAGGTATATAACTCTGGGATTTGTGCTGCTGACCCCTCACAGTACTGTTTTATGCCAATGTACTGTGTCTTCTTGGGACAACTAAACAAGTTTTTCTTTAGAATTGTAGGTGAGAATAATTCAGTGATAAACTTTTCAGTATAAAGTCTCTGGAACCCAAGACACTCCAAGATAGCCAGAGGTCCAGGAAAATTCACCACAAGGATAAAAAGGTATATACACACACACGCAAAGTTTTGTTAAAAGAGAGATTTGATTACTTATGATCCTGGAAAAATGGGGTAGACTTAGGGTTGCCTTTATTCCTTCCACCTAATTACAAGTAAAATCCCTGAACGGTATACATAGTACAATTGCTCCTCAACTTATGATGGGCTTTCATTCTGAGAAACCCACACAAGCTGAAACTATAGTAAGTATGCTGCTGCCCAGCATCACAAAAGAAGGATGGTTTCCACTGAATGCGTATCACCTCCACACAATTGTAAAGTCAAAAATCATAAGTGCAAACCTCATTAGTCAGGAAAGATCTGGATATGAAACAAGAGAAGATTCCGAAAGGTAGTGAGAAGAAGGCTGACAGACTAATGACCTTGGGACCCAAAGAATGACACGATGGTAAATTCTCTGGGTTTTCTTTTTGGTTCATATACCTCAGACAGAACTGAAGATGTCTTCAACCAGGGAACACCAACAACTGGAAACAAAAATGTTCCCAACCAAAGCCTGTTATCTCTAGCTAAAGGACCAGGAAAGGGACAGCCTAGCAACCCAGAAAACCTATAGATAATAACTGCTCTACTGCAGCCAAACACCATAGAAAATTCTGTGACCTCACCCCACCCATGCATGAAAAATACAAGTAGGGAGCCTACCAGCTTTTCAGGGATGTAATCATGTAGTATAATACCTCACCAGGCTGTTTTCAGAGAAGGCCAAGTAAAGAACTTGGGGATTTCTATCATTGGTAGCTGGCAACAAGGTCATACTCCCAACTCCCACATCATCAGCAAAGACTACAGGGTGAATATGGAATTCTACCTGCACCAAGCAGTAATGAAGGACCCCTACTCCTTTCTGCTGTAGTGGTGTTAGGGGAAGCCTAGTGGAGAATTAGCGCTTTCCCAATCTACTAGCCATCATGAGGCTGCTCCTACCCCATGGTGTGATTAGAGAGCAGTAATGAGACACTCTTACCTCTCTGGTCAGAGAGGTTTCAGTGAAAGCCTCGTTGGGAGTTAGAAATTCCACTCTTTCCAACAATAACCAAGAGCCCATGCACTCGAGTGTCAGAGGAATCTCAGTGGGGAAATGTACTAAACAACAGAGCTGCAAAATACGTGAAGCAAAAACTGCCAGAACTAGTACTAGAGACCAAAACAGGAGGATTACTTGAGGTGAGGAGCTCCGTAATAGATGGAATATAAACACACAAAATGATGCTCAACATCATTAGACATGAGGAAAATAAAAATTAAAACAACCACCATGAGATATCACAACAGACCACAATAATGGTTAAAACAGAAAATAGCAGTAACATCAAATGCTGGTGAAAACACAGAGAAGCTGGATCACATTCATACATTGCTTATGGGAATGTAAGGTGGAACAACTATTCAGGAAAACACTTTGACAGCTTCTTAAAGAAAATGAACCCAGCTCTGTGCCTGTGGCTCATGCACCTAAGGCGTCAGCCACATACACCTGGGCTCGCAGGTTCGAATCCAGCCCTGGCCCGCCAAGCAACAATGACGCCTGCAACCAAAAAATAGCTGGGCATTGTCATGGGTGCCTCCTTGGGAGGTGGAGGCAGGAGAATCACTTGAGCCCCTGGAGTTGGAGGTTGCTGTGAGCTGTGATGCCATGGCACTCTACCCAG
>NW_003852550.1:3104540-3109502 GCF_000181295.1 Otolemur garnettii
AAAAAAAAAAACTGAGATATTCCAATGGTTAGATGACTATTAAAAACAAACAAAAGGCAAGTATTAGAAATATAAAAATGTATACCACAAATACAACAAATATTTAAAAGTTTTTTTTATCACTGTTGATATGCTCTTGGGTACTCTGTGATCTTCAAAGTTTTGCCTCTGATTACTTTCTTTTGAAATTCTAAGAAGGTGATTAATCACTCTTATAAGACTGCAAATCTCCCTTGTCTTTAGATCTTCAATTCCCTAAAAAGTAGCCACATAGGAGCAAAATTTCCTCTAGGGTATAGCAATAGGGATCAGAATAACACTCCCTTGAGAGTTAATATAATGAAAAGAAGGGGTGGACCCAGAGTGTAAGAAACTGCATATAGTCCAAGCTCTATCACTAATTAGCAGAGTAATCTAGGAAAATCTATTTATTCTCTCCGGGTTTCAGTCACTGCATTCATTACAGAGTAATCTCTAAGGAAGCCATTAGGTCTGACATTCTAGGAAATCAAAGGCAGGCTGCTCCAGGAAAGAGAATTTTTCCCACCCTGAGCTAATTGGATCAGTTATGTGAATGCCATTCCATTCTTAGATGTCTGTAATGGCTACTTCCTCTCCAGAAGTCACTGTGGTTTCAGGTCCTGTTCTGTCTGCTGGAAACAGTGGAACTGAAGTTGCAGATGCACTATTTTGTGTAAATGTCAGGAAAACAATAATTTGGACATTCCAGGGAAGGCAGTGGGTGAGATAAGAATTTCTTGCCAGGCAAAATGTGGTTGAGTCTAAGCTCTGTGTGTGAGACACAATAGGAGCTCAACTTAGTGGCAATTGGAAAGAGGCCCATTCCCTAGAACCACCACCAAAAGAAAAGTTTTCTGTGTGCTAAGACCAGGAAACGTCTAATGAGTGGCAATTTCTTTTCTTTTCTTGCAGTTTCTTTTTTTTTTTTTTTTCTTGGCCAGGGCTGGATTTGAACCCACCACCTCCAGTATCTGGGACTGGCACCCTACTCCTTTGAGCCACAGGCACTGCTCATGAGTGGCAATTTCAAACTGAGGCTGTTGAAATTGGACCTATGACCCAAACAGGTAAGGATCTTTGTCATCAGTGATACAGAAAATAGAGAAGTGAGGGGTGTGTTTGCGTGTGCGTGCGGGAAATCAACACATTGCAATGGTTATACATGTACTCCAACAACCTTCTAACTGACTCTCGAATCTCTCCCTACTTCAATCCAGCTTCCATACTACTATCAGATTCATTTCCATTCATAGATTCACAGACAAAGGTGGATTCTATATCCTGGCTATTGTGAATAATGGGAGTGCAGCTTTATCTTCAAAATAATGATTCTATTTCCTTCAGATACATACCTAGAAGTAAGATTGCTGAATCATATAAAAGTTTTATACCTAATTTTGTGAGGAACCCCTATACAGTTTTCCCTAATGATTGTACTAATGTACCTCCCCACCAACAGTGTGCAAGGGTTCCCTTTTGTTCATAGCCTTGCCGACACTTGTTATCCTTTGTCTTTTAATAAGACCATTCTGAGAGGTGTGAGGTGATCTCATTGTAGTTTTAATTGCAGTTTTCTGATATTTAATAATGAACATTTTTCACCAGCTGGCCATTTCGTCTGTCTTCTTCTGAGAAATTTCTATTCAGATATGTTGTTCATTTTCAAAAATGTCAACATGTTTACAGGGGTACAAGTACAGTTTTGTTACATGGATTTATGGTGAGATCTGGGCATTCAGAGTACCCATCACCTGAACAGCGTACGTTATACCCGATAGGTAATTTTTCATCCCTCAGCTCCCAACTCTCTTGCCTTTGGAGTCTTCACTGTCTATTATCTCACTCTGTGTGACCATGTATACTCCTAGTTTAGTTCCCACTTATAAGTGAGAATATGGAATATTTGATTTTCACTTCCTGAGCTATTTCACTTAGCATCAGGTTTTAATCAGGTTGTTTGTTTCCTTGCTATTGATTTGTTTAAATTTGTACACAATTTGTATACTAACCTCTTCTGAGATGTACAGCTTACAAATATTTTTGCCCAATCTATAGGTTGTCTTCTTACTCTGTTAATTGTTTCCTTTTCTGTGCAGAAGATTTTTAGTTTGATACAATCCTATTGGCCTATTTTTGCTTCTGATGCCTAAAATTTTGAGTCCAAACCCAAAAAATCATTGCCCAAGGCCACTATTTTTCGCGTGTTTTCTTGTAGTGGTCTTACAGGCATTAGTTCATATGTTTAAGTCTTTATCTATTTTGAGTTTATTCTTATCTTTTGTGTGAGATAAGGGTACAATTTTATTTTTCTGCATGTGTATATCCAGTCTTTCCAACACCATTTATTAAAGCAACTGTCCTTTTCCCATTATGTGTTTTTGGAACATTTACAGAAAATCAATTGATAGTAAATGTGTAGATTTATTTCTAGTCTCTTTATTCTGTCCCATGGGTCTATGTATCTATTGTCATGCCAGTAGTACTATGCTGGGTTTTTTTTTAATTGTTAATTTTTTTTTTTTTTTAGAGACAAAGTCAAACTCTGTTACCCTCAGTAGAGTGTCATAGTTCACAGCAACCTCAAACTCTTGGGCTTGAGCTATCCTCTTGCCTTAGTCTACCAAGTAGCTGGGACTATAGGCATGTGCCACCGCATTTGTCTAGTTTTTCTATTTTTAGTAGAGACAGGGTCTTGCTTTCGCTCAGGCTGATCTCAAACTCCTGAACTCAAGTAATCCACCTCTGGGCCTCCCAGAGTATTAGGATTACAGGTGTGAGCCACCATGCCCAGCCTAGTACCATGCTGTTTTAATTACTAAAGCTATATAATAGATTTTGAAATACAAAAGTGTAATGTCTCCATCATTCTTCTTTTTATACAAGGCTGCTTTAGCTTTTTGGGTCTTTTGTGGTTCCATACAAATTTTAGGATTTTTTTTTAAATTTCTGTGAAAGATGTCATTATAATTTTCATAGGGTAGCATGGGTGGGCATTTTAATAATCTCCATCATTCTGACCAATGGACACGAACTATCTATCCATATATTTCTGTCTTCATAAATTTTTCATCAATGTTGTGTAGCTTTCAGTGTACAGATCTTTCACCTTCTTGGTTAAATTTATTTCTGAGTATTTTGTTCTTTTTGATGCTATTGTTAACTGGCATCTTTTTCATATAATTCGTTGTTATTACATAGAAAGACTACAAAGTTTTGTGTGTGCATTTTGTACTCTGTAACTTTACTGTATTTATTTACTTTTATTTCAAATTAATATGAAAGTACAAATTTTTAGGTTACATCGTTCTCACTTCCAAGGTAAAGTTCACGTTGTAGAAGAGCCTGTCACTGGGGGGGAAGGGGGGGCATGCTGTGTTTATTTATTAATGCTAACAAATATTCTAATGATGTTTGTAGAATTATCTGTATACAAGATCATGTTGTTAATGTTAAGAAAATAATAAAAGCAATATGAAAAAGGAAAAAATATGTTATCTATAAGCAGAGACAGTTTTACTTCTTTCTTTCTGATTTGAACGGCATTCATTTTTATTTTTATTTTTTGCCTAATTGCTCTAGCAAGGACTTCCAGTACTATGTTGGATAGCAGAGGAAAGAGTGGGCATCCTTGTCTTTATTCCTGATGTTAGAGGAAAAGCTTTCAACTTTTCATCACTAAGTATAATATTAGCTGTGAACCAGTTATATATGGCTTTTATGTGGTGAGGTACACTCTTTCTCTACCTAATTTGTTGAGAATTTTTAAACATAAAAATGCATTAAATTTTGTCAAATGCTCTTTCTGCATTTAATGAAATTATCATATGGTTTTTGTATTTTGTTCTGTTAATGTAATGTATCACATTTGTTGATTTGTGTATGTTGAACCATCCTTGCAGTTCAGGGATAAATCTCACTTGATCATGATAAAAGGTACTTTTTTTTTTTTTTGAGACAGAGCCTCAAGCTGTCCCCCTGGGTAGAGTGCTGTGGCATCACAGCTCACAGCAACCTCCAACTCCTGGGCTCAAGCCAGTCTCCTGCCTCAGCCTCCCAAATAGCTGGGACCACAGGCGCCTGCCACAATGCCTGGCTATTTTTTTTGTTGTTGTTGCAGCCATCATTGTTGTTTGGCGGGCCTGGGCTGGATTTGAACCCGCCACCTTAGGTGTATATGGCTGGCGCTTTAGCCACTTGAGCCACAGGCACTGAGCCGGTAAAAGATACTTTTAATATGTTGTTGAATTCAGTTTGCTAGTATTTTGTTAATTATTTCTGTACCTATGTTCATCAGGAGTATTTCTTTGTAATTTTCTTTTTTGTAGTGCCTTTATCTGGCTTTTCAGTCAGGGTAATGTTGGCCTTATAAAATGACTATGAAAGTGTTTCTTCCTCTTCAATTATTTGGAAGAGTTTGAGAAAGATTGTTACTAATTATTTGTGAAGTGTTTTGTAGAAGTAACAATGAAGCCATCAGGACTTGGGCTTTTCTTTGTTGAGATATTTTTGATTATTGACTCATCCTTACTCCTAATCAGACAGTTCAAATTTTTACTTTTCATGATTTAGTCTTGGTAGGTTGCATGTTTCTAGGGCTCTATCAATTTTTTAGGTTTTCTAATTTGTTGTCATAAAAATTGTTCATGGTGGTCTTCTATGATCCTTTTTATTTCTGTATTATTATATATAATGTATTTTCTTTCATTTTGATTTAATTTATTTGAGTATTCTCTCATTTTTTCCTTAATTTAACTAAAGTCTTGTCAATTTTATTTATCTTTTTTAAAATTTCTTATAGCATAACTGTGTACATTAATGCAATCATAGGGTACAGTGTGCTGTTTTCATATACATTTTGGAATACTCTCATCAAACTGGTTAACATAACCTTCATGTCATTTTCTTAGTTATTGAGTTAAAACGTTCATACTCTGCTTTTAG
>NW_003852550.1:3109773-3115412 GCF_000181295.1 Otolemur garnettii
CATGGGTCGATGGGCATTTGGGCTTCTTCCATGACCTAGCAATTATGAATTGGGCTGCAATAAACATTCTGATACAAATATCTTTGTTGTAATTTGATTTTTGGTCTTCTGGATATATGCCTAATAAAGGAATTGCAGGATCAAATGGCAGGTTTATTTTTAGTTCTCTCAGTGTTCTCCAGATGTCTTTCCAAAAGGAACGAATTAATTTGCATTCCCACCAGCAGTGTAGCAGTGTTCCGTTTTCTCCACATCCACGCCAACATCTCTGGTTATTTATCTTTTTTTAAGAAAACAATTTTTAGTTTCATTAGGCTTTTCTTTTTTTTAGTATTTTGTTTATTTCTGCTAACTTTGTGCTTATTTTGTTATTGTTTTTATGTTTCTTAGAATACCCCATGTTTGCTAGAATAGGATATATACTCTGCTGCTGTTGGATAGAATGTTCTGTATATGTCTGTTAGGTTCATTTGGTCTAAAATAATTCATGTGTGTTGTTAATTTGATGATTCATGTCTGGATGATCTAGCCATTGTTGAAAGTGGGGAATTGAAGTTCCCTTTTATTGTATTGCTGTTCATCTCTGCCTGTCAATATCTGTTAATATTTACTTTATGGGTTTAGGTGCTCCAATGTTGGGGGTATATATATATATGTATATGTTATTTTAATTTTTTTATTAAATCACAGCTGTGTACATTAATACTCTCATGGGGTACAGTGTGCTGTTTTTACATACAATTTGAAATATTTTCATCAAACTGGTTAACATAGCCTTCATGTCATTTTCTTAGTTATTGTATTAAGACATTTATACTCTACATTTAGAAAGATTCACATGTACCCTTATAGTATGAACCATAGGTGTGATGCCACCAATCACCCTCCCTTCCCTCCCTTTCCTCTCCCCTTTCCCCATATTCTTGGGGTAAAATTGAGAAAGCTGTAACTCAATGTATTTTAAAACATTATGTTATTTTGATCATCTGAGTCCTTTATCATTATACAATGACCTTCTTGGTCCCTTGCTACAGTTTTTGACTTGCAATTTGTTTCGTCTAATATAAATATAGTTCCCATGCTCTCTTTTAGTTTTGATTTGTGTAAGATATCTTTTTCCACACCTTCACTTTCAGCCTATGTGTTGTTAACACTAAACTGAGTCTCTTATAGTCAATAAATAGGTGGGTATTTTTTGTTTGTTTTTATTTTTTTATTTTTTTATTTTTGGCCGTGGGCTGGGTTTGAACGTGCCACCTCTGGCATACGGGGCTGGCGCCCTACCCTTTTGAGCCACAGGTGCTGCCCTGTTTGTTTGTTTTTAATGCATGGAATCACTCTATGATTTTTAATCATAAAATTTAGTCCACTTACATTTAAAGTAATTAAGGATGGCAAGTACATACTGTTGTCATTATGTTAATTGTATTCTGAACGTTTTGTAGTTCATTTGTTCATTTCTTCATCTTTTACTATCTTCCTTTATGATTTGATGATTTTTCTGTAGTGGTATGATTTTATTCCTTCCTCTTTTGTATATCTACTGTAAGTTTTGCCTTCTGGTTGTCATGAGCATTAAATAAAACATTATTATTTTAAGCTGAAAATGTTTAACTTTAATCACATTTAAAAAGTCTATACTTTTATCTCTCTTCCCTACTTTTAAGCTTCTCACAGCCATTCAACTGTGTTGATTCCCCTAGTATTCTGTGGGGCAAGAAAGAGATGGACTTTGGGTTGCATCCCACACAGCTGGAAACACCTGGTGCTCACTCACTACACTCTCACTTTTTTCCACTAGAGCAATTGTAGGTTGAGAAAATTTCCCTTGGCACTTAGCTGTGCTGCCTTGGGGAAGGGGTGACATGCATAAAGTCAAAATGTTCTTCTCAGACTTTTGCTCCAACAGTGCATAGGAATTTCACCACTGGACTCCTGGACTTTCACAAAAGTACTCTTGTTCATAGCTAGTTATCAAAATCGGTGCACTATGGAGGAGATGATGGTAGAAAACAACCAAACTATCATCTTCCTGGGAGTCTTAATTATCTAGCACAGCTTTAGGCACCTTCTTGGATTTGACTCCAAGCTATATAATTCAATCTTAACTTGAACTATAGCTTAACTATCTATTCCACACCACTCTCTGACCCAACCACTTGCCATTCCACCAACAAACTACTTGGCACTCCCAACCTATGCCTTGTTGTTATCACATATTTCTTTCCCTACCACTATATTCCAACCCCTTTTTCTGCTAAACTGTACTTGACTGCTATAGTTGGTGTATATTTCTTCCCTTTCCTTAACCACTGTAGTACTTAGTGTCTACTTTGGAAGGAGAGTAATTAGTCATTACAAGTAGCTTGAAATAGATTCCCATGTTACACATTTTTATTTTCCAGGTTCATTGTTCCACAGTAAAATTTTTGCTTTTCTTCACATTTTAAGATCTCATTCCTCCCTCCAAATATACTCACCAATGGCTCATCATCCCCTAAAGAAAGAGTTCAAGACCTTTAAGACAGGGCCGCGCCTGTGGCTCAAAGGAGTAGAGCGCCGGCCTCATATGCCAGAGGTGGCAGGTTCAAACCCAGCCCTGGCCAAAAACTGAAAAAAAAAAAAAAAAAAAAAGACCTTTAAGACAGCATAGAAAGAAAATCCATTGGAGCTTTTGAAAGGAATAATAACATGTATTATTTGTTCTTGTATCTGACTCCCCCCACCATACCCCTACTTAGTGCAGTGTCTGCCACATGGCACATGCTAAATAAATATTTGATAATTGAATGAATATGTAAACGAATTGAAAACTCATTGAATGTCAGAAATAGAAGGAACTTTAGAGACTATGGTTGTGGAGATGTAGCTCAACTTTATTGCTTTACAAATTAGGAAAATGAGGATCAGGGAGTTTATCTCTAAGCCAATGTTCATCCCAACACTGTACTGTATTGAACTTTGGTACAGAAAAGAATGAGTCTCCCAAAGTGGAATGCAGTGCTCATTCTTTGAACTATATTTTTAAATATAGAAAGCATGAATGAGCCAAGGTTATAACTCATTGCATTTGGATAAGTCTAGAAAATTTTACATTTTGGCAAAGCACAGGGTGAAAAAAGAGTCGTATTTAGTCCCCTTTTAGTAAAGCCTTTTAAAGGTCTAGAATCATATTTCCCAAATCAACCTACCAAATGTAATTGAAGGAAAAAAATGTAGGTAAGAAAGAAGCAAAAACGGCTCAAAATAATAGCTACAGAGGCCTTATGCCTGCGTGGGTTTTCTAGAATTCCCAGCTTTGAGTAAACCCCGCTCCAAACATAAGGGTAACTTTGCCCTTCACTTTTCAGTCAGTAGATAGCTATCCCAATGTCAGGGTGTTTTCAGATGCCCTCCTCTCCAGAAGCATCAGAAATATTTGGAAAGTAGGCTACATCTTTTAAGGTATTCAGGAGACAAGGATATCTTTGGAGGAAATGGATATTCTTTTGCCTAGAGACGCTAAGCTTTGGTGGCTACCTTTCTCCTTAGGGATGCTGCACAAATCACTGTGTGTGCTTTGAAATTATGACCATAAAGGCTTCTCCAGGTGAAGAAAACAGTGATTTAATTATTTTAAAAGGTATACTTATATTGTAAAGATGCAAAAACCTTGATCATGGGGTGAGAGGACTTCTTTAGATTAACTCTGAATTTTAAATTAAAAATTTAAAAGCATTAAACAAATACTTTTCTGTGCCCCCAAACTCATTATGTAAGATAACAAAATGCAGTTTGTTTACTGAAGATGTCCAGGAAAGGACTTTCTGCACTTACTATACCTTTGCAACTTTTTACTCATCAAAATGACGAGGACGTGGGCAGTGCCTGTGGCTCAATAAGAACAAATTTCTTAAAAAAAAAAGATGACGAGAACTTTTGCTTTAACATTAACAGGTTTGACATCACTTTTTTGTGTCCTGAAGAAACATGTGTTCTAAAGTGGTTGTACAGAAGTAATCACTTTGGAGCTTGAGCATTTACAAATAGAATTTGGTGTTGTGATCAAATGCACCTTTTAACTAAATTATTCTGATACAGACGGAATCATTTGCGTAGAAATAACTGTGCTTTATAGTCAATGGGAGGCATCCTTTGAAAAGTCAATGTAAATGACTAATCCCTCAAACCTCAATACATAGCTAGCTAAAATGCTTCGTTTTTCTTTTTATCCCCAGCCTCTGGGCTGAGGCACAAGGCATTTGCTATCCCTTCTTCATGTTTTCTCATAACCCTGTGCTTTCCCACCTGATAACTCTCTGAGGAGTCAGCTTCTCCTAAAGGATCAGCCCTGGGTGTCTAGGGGACTCCTAGCAGCACAAATTCTGGGCCATATGGTTCAGCCAGATTTGTTGGGGTTAGAGGATGTGTGGTACATATGTGGGGCTAAAAGAAGCTGGATAGTTAGAGAGGTGAAAACCTAGATGGAGTTTTCAATGAACTCTGGATCCCCAGGGTCTTCATTCATATTTTCAAGCAGACTGAGAGCCAGGGTTCTTATAAGACTGTGAATTCAGGCAAGAGCCAGAGAGGCAGGAAAGCCTCCTGTTTCCCAGGCATTTTGTCTCCCAGCAACTCCAGGGAATAAGTAGGCATGCACTGTGTTAGTCCTTGACAGAGATTTGTTGACACAAGGATAGTAAACTCATATCTGATCGACCTTTTTTCTAATAAAGGGAATGAGAAAGAGAGCAGAAGAACACCGGAGCATGGAAAACAAACACTGCTCTTTACACTTGGATGCTGTTTTGTCCTATTTACCACAAGAACTTTTTAAGAGCTAGGACCATGTCTTATGTGCTCTTATATCTGACACCCTATCTCTCACCCCTGCCTATTGTAGTGTCTGGGATATGGTAGATGCTCAGTAATTATTTTAAGACAAACAAAAGATGAATATGTATAGAACTGAGCAAGAGAGTAGAGATAGAGAAAGTGTTTGAGGTCCTGTCCAGCCCTGGATAACAAAGCTAGGTCACGACCTTTACTTGTTATATTTTCCCAAAGAGAAAGAACAGCAGTGCGTTGAGACTTCAGGCTATACAAATTCTAGCTGCCCATAGCAGCAATTTAATTAGTTTTTTGGTTATGTTTTCTTTTGTTTATCATTTTAATAGCTTTATTCAGGTATAACTGACATAAAATAAACCATACTTTCTATGTGTGTGTGTGTGTGTGTGTATGCTCTGCACGAAAACATCACAACAATGAAGATAGTGAACATATCCATCCATCATCCCCAAAAGTTTCCTCTTGTGCCTTTGTAATCCCTTGCTCTTTTCTCATAGACAAAAATTCATCTTCTGTCACTGCATTTTCTAAAGTTTTATATAAATGAAATTCTACAGTACTATGATTTGAATGTCCCCTTCAAAACTCATGTCAACATTAATTATCACTGTGACACTGGAACTGTTCATAAGTGATTAGGCCATGAGTGTTTCACCCTCATAAATGGATTAATGTCATTATCTTGAAAATGAGTTCCTGATTAAAAGATGAGTTCTCTCCCCCTCTCTCCAGTCTCTTCTCTCACTCTTTTACCCTTCTATCTTTTGCCATGGGATCACACAGCAAGAAGGTTTTTATGAGATGTGGGC
>NW_003852550.1:3115631-3117328 GCF_000181295.1 Otolemur garnettii
CCACAACGCCTGGCTATTTTTTGGCTGCAGCCATCATTATTGCTTGGCAGGCCCAGGCTGGATTCGAACCCGCCACCTTAGGTATATGTGGCTGGCGCCTTAGCCACTTGAGCCACAGGCACCAAGCCGAAATAATTTTTTCTTTACAAATTATCCAGTTTGTATTCCTTTATGGCAACATAAAATAGACTAATATATACAGTATGCACTCTTTGTGGTTTGGCTTCTTTCATACAGCACAATTATTATTATATTTTGAGTTTCAAACATGTTGTGGCATGTACCTGTAGGTCATTCATTTTTTATTACTATGTAGTATTCCACTGTATAAATATGTTTCTACCACATTTTGCTTTTCTATTCATCTGCTAATGGACACTTGGGATGTTTCTGGAGTTTTGGCTATTAACAACAATGCTTCTATACGTATTTTCACACATAAGTCTTTGCAGGGACATAGGCTTTCATTTCTTTTGGATAAATGCCAAGGAGGGGAATGACTAGATCATAAGGTATATATACACTTAGCTTTATAAAGAAACTAACAAAAAAAAAGAAACTAACAAATTGTTTTCTAAAGTGGTCAGAGCCTTTTACAGTCCCACAATAAATATATAAGAGTACCAAGTCTTCCACATTCTTGTCAACAATTATTGTAGTGTTCTTTTATATATATACAATTTTAATTTCTTTATTAAATTTCTAATTTTGGTTGTTTTTTATTTTCCTGATTTTTTTTTTTTTTGAGACAGAGTCTCACTTTGTCACCCTTGGTAGAGTGCTGTGAGCTACAATGCCTCAAACTCTTGGGCTCAAGTGATTCTCTTATCTCAACCTCCTGAGTAACTGGGACTACAGATGCCCGCCACGATATCCTGCTATTTTTTAGAGACCGAATCTTGCACTTGCTCAGGCTGGTCTCTAACCTGTGAGCTCAGGCAATCCACTTTCCTCAGCCTCCCAGAGTGCTAGGATTACACATATGAGCCACCATGCTTGGCTTGTTTTCCTGACCTTATTAATTTTTTTCTCTGACTTTTATGAAGTTCATTGAATATCCTTAAAATGATTATTTTCAATTCCTTATCAAACAGTTCATAAATCTCCATTTCTTTAGGGTCAGTTTCTAGTACTTTTTTTGTTCAATTGATAATATCATGTTTCCCTGATTCTTCTTCATCCTTGTAGCCATGGGCTGATGTTTGCATATTTGAAGTAGTGGGGGACTTATTCCAGTCTTTGCATACTGGCTTTATCCAGGAAATCCATTTACCAGTCATCCCATCCAGAAATTCTGGGCAGACTTACTCTCTTGATTCATGGGTGGGCTTGCTGCTTGAGTCCTCAAGCACGCTGGTTTTATGCCTGGGTCAGAAGGTTGGGCTTGGGAAGTGAATCAACTGGGGTGAATCCATTGATTGGATCCACAGGAATGGGCCTGGAACCTGAATCCAAAGGACTAAACCAGTGCTATGGTGGGCCTTGGCAAGTCTGGGACCTGAGTCCACAGGGGATGATCCAAAGCCTGGGTCTGCAGGGGTGGTCATGGAGCCTCAGTTTGTAGAAGCTAGCCAGATACCAGGATCTACAAGAGTGTACCTGAACTCTGGGCTTACTAGAAATAGGCCTGGAGGACCTGGAGCTTGTTGGAGCCAAAGGCCACTGGAACTGACCAGGATTCTGGGTTTAGTCTTTGG
>NW_003852550.1:3117809-3118735 GCF_000181295.1 Otolemur garnettii
GGGATTGCCCTAGTACTGAAGTGTCCAGAACCTGGGTCAAGCTTGGAGCCTGAGGCCACAGGATCCAACCTACCAGCTAGGCCCACAGGTGCTGCTCTGATGCCTATGGCTGCTGGAATCAGCTTGTTTCTGGGGCTGGTCCAGAGCCTAGGGATACTGGAGTTGACCCAAAGGAGGGACAGGCCCAAAGGCTAAGTCCTCAGGCCAAGCATGGTGCCTGGTCTGAGAGATCTGGCCTGTCCCTGGGGAAGACCTGAAGGCTTAGTCTGAGGACATCAACCCGGAGTCTGGTATCATGAGGGCCTACCCAGTGCTGAGCTTTATTGCCCCAGGCCTGGTGTTGGTATTTGAGTGCTTGCTTCCCTCTCCTTTTTCTAAGGGGAGATTATCTCTCTTCACACTGGGATGCCCAGGTCTGGAGTGATGATGTGGGTAATGGAAAATTGTCCTTTCTACGTTCTTCAATGCATCTTTTCTTATTCCTGTGCTACATGCAGGTGCTATAATCTCTCATTTGGTATTTATTTATTTATTTATTTAGACTGAGTCTCACTATGTTGCCCTCAGTAGAGTGCTGTGGTGCCATAGCTCACAGCAACCTCAAAGTCTTGGGCTTAAGTGATTCTCTTGCCTTCGCCTCCCAAGCAGCTGGGACTATAGCCGCCCGCCACAATGACTGCCTGTTTTTTGGTTGTAGTTGTCATTGTTACTTGGCAGGCCCTGGCTGAGTTCGAGCCTGCCAGCTCCCATATATGTAGCTGGTGCCCCAGCTGCTGAGCTACAGGTGCCGAGCCTGGTCCCTTTACCTCTTATTTAGGCATTTTTGTGCATGAATAGTTGGTCAAATTGACATTTCTGTTGGGGGGGAGGAGTGATGGAAAGTCCTATTCCATTATCTCGCTGATGTCCAAATCTGTAGTTTACTT
>NW_003852550.1:3118796-3119802 GCF_000181295.1 Otolemur garnettii
CATAATTTCGTGTGCTTATTTCCTATCATGTCTTCTTTATTGAAATGTGTGTTCAGATCTTTGCCCTATTTTTAAATGAGTCATTTATTTTCTTATTGTTATTAATTTTTGAGAGTTCTCTCTTTATTCATTTTTTCTTTATTAAATCAAGACTATGTACATGAATGCATTTATGGGGTACAATGTACTGAATTGATAAACAGTGTGGAATGCTTACATGGAACTAATTAATGTAACCATCACCTCCCTTGCTTATTTGTTGTGGTAAGACATTTATTCTCTATTCTTAGTAGTTTTGAAATGTACCATCTTATTATGCACCTTAGGTGAGGTCCCAACAGGGAGAGTTCTTTATATACAGGTCCTATACATATGCATCACAAACATTTTCTCTCTGTTAGTGGCTTGACTTTTCATTCTCTTAACAGTGTCTTTGACAGAGCAGAAGTTTTCAATTTTGATGCAGTTCAATTTATCAAGTTATTCTTTTATGGATTGTGTTTATGGTCTTATTCTAAGAGATATTTGTGTAACGCAAGCACACAGTGATTTTACTCTATGTCATACTAATAGTTTTATAGGCAAATTAGGTTTTAAATTTGGATCTATGATTCATTTTTAGTTAATTTTTATATACAGTGCAAGATATGACTAAAAGTTCTTATTTTTGCAAAAGTCTCTTTTCTCCAACAAACCACTTTTGAAACTTCATCAAAAATCAGTTGGCCATATATGTGTATGTCTATTTCTGGACTCCTTATTCTGTTTATTCATTTGTTGTCTATGATTATACCAATTCCAAGCTGTCGTAATTATGGTAGCTCCATAATAAATCATGAAATCAGGTAGTGTTTGTCCCCCTGCTTTGTTACTCTATTTACAAATTATTTTAGCTATTCTAGGCTCTTTTCATTCTCATATGAATTTTATTTCTTGAATCAGCTTTTCAACTTCTACATAAAAGACTGCTGGGATTTGGGTTGGGAATGCATTGAATCTATAGGTC
>NW_003852550.1:3120553-3121483 GCF_000181295.1 Otolemur garnettii
AATTTGTGGATTCCTTGATATATAAGATCATGCCATCTGAATTGAAATGAATTTACCTCTTCTATTCCAAACTGAAGACCTTTTATTCTTTTTCTTGTTTGATTACACTAGTCAGAACCTCCTTTAAATGTTAAGTGGTGGTGGTGAGAGCAGACAGCTGCTGGATCTGGTTTGCTAGTATTTTGTTAAAGATATTTAACATAGATACAAATATTTAATATTTCATAAGGAATATTGGCTTGTGATGCTTTTCTTTGATTTTTATATCTCTGCACCTGTAAAATGGGTCTAAAAGTGTCCCTTCCTCTTTTATTTTTTAGAAGAGTTTGTGAAGAATTAGTATAATCCTTCTTTGAATATGTGATAGAATTGACCAATGAAGATACTGAGGCCTAGAGTTTTCTTTCTAGATAGGGTTTTAAGTATAAATTCAATATTTTTAATAGCTATAGAGCTACTCATGTTATTGATTTCTTTTTTAAGTTTTGCTAGCTTGTATCTTTCAATTTTTTTTTTCATTTTATGTAAGTTTTCAAATTTACTGACATAAAGTTGTGAATATTCCTATAATATCTTTCTATATATCTATGTAACATGTAGTGATGGTACCATTTCCATTACTGATTTTAGTGATTTATTTTATCTTTCTTTTTTCCTGATAAGGCAGGCTAGAGGTTTCTTAGTTTTATTATTTTGTCAAAGACTTAACTTTTGGTTTCTTTGGTTTTTGTCTTTTATTTTTGTTTCCTAGTCTATTCATTTTTATTTTGATACTTCTTATTTCCTTTCTTCTGCTTCCTTTTTTCTTCTTTTTATAATAATAAGTTGTGGCTGTTGATTTAAGTATTTTCCTCTTTTCTAATGTAGACATTTAGTGGTATAGATTTCACCATAAGTACCATTTTAGTGGCATCCAACAAATTCTGATAT
>NW_003852550.1:3121868-3123810 GCF_000181295.1 Otolemur garnettii
TGCTTTTGATGAATTGACATCCTTATCATTACAAAATAGCCCTTATTTCTGATAAATTTTTGTCAGTATTTCCCCAAATGTCCTTCTCCCACTCTGTAATTACATGTATATCAGGACATTTCAAGTAGTTCCATAAGTTCCTGATGTTGTTTTCATTTTGACTGTTATTTCTCTTTACTCTTTGAGTTTTATTTTTGTTAGTTTCTATTAATGTGTCTTTAAGTTCACTAATCTTTTCTTCTGCAATATATAATCTGCTATTAATCTCATCCAGTATATTTTTCATCTCAGACATGGTAGCTTTATGAATTTCATTTATGATTTTTCTATATCTCTTCTTATCCTTTTGAACATCATAGCATACTCACAATAATGAAGTATAGTTACAATAAGGTATATTAACATCCATATTCACTAATTCTAACATCTATATCAATTCTGGATATGTTTTAACTTGTTGATTTTCTTCTTATTATGAATTTTATTTTCTCACTTCTTTATGTGCCTAATAACCATTTTATTGAATGTCAGATGTGAATTTTAATTTATTTTGTGTTGAATGGTTTTGTATTTCAGTAAGTGTTCTTAAGCTTTGTTATGGAATGCAGTTAATTTACTTGGAAATGTTTGATCTTTTGGGGTCTTGATTTTGAAATTTGTTAGGCTGGTCCCAGAATAGTCAGTGAACTAATTATTTTCCTCTACTAAGAAAAGACCTTCCTAAGAACTCCAAACAATACTCCATGGATTATGAAGTTTTCCAGTCCACCTGTGGAAATAAGCATAATTCAGAGCCTTGTATAAGTGTTGGATAGTGTTCCTTCGGATCTTTCTGTGTAGTTCTTTCCACCAGAATCCTATAGCGTCCTCTTATTTACATGCTGATACGTCTTCTACTGAGTATTAAAAAGTAACTCTCCATAGATCTCTAGAGTTCTTTCTTTGTACAACTCTTTCCTGTTTTGTACTCTATCCCGAAAACTCTTGATCTTCTTGGACTCTCAGCCATCTCCTTAATTCAGGAAGTCTAATAGCTCCACCTGAGTTCTCTCTCCCTGTGCTATAACCTAGAAACTCTCTCAATCAGTAAGCAGAGACATGCTTCATGCTCTTCTGTATCCTATACCTTAGTAAGGTATTGAAGTCCAGATACTATCCTTTATTATCTGATGTTCAATGTCTTGAAAACTATTATTTCATTATGTTTTGTCTGGTCTTCTTTCAGTTTTTTGGAGACTAGACAGAATGAAAGAATTTTAATTGATTCATCACAGAATCACTGAACAAAATGGTTAAGAATTTTTTAAAAACAGTGCAGAAAAGAGTATCAAGACTCTAGATAAGTAGCTTTCCCAGTTGTAACTCTGTGTAGAATCTGTTCATCTGCCTTCTCTTTCCCTATTAATTAACATGGTTTCAAAATTTAAAAGCCTGGGTTCCAAAAGGAATGTGGAACTGGTCTTCCTGTTTTTTAAGCAGGAGGTATGGGAAGTCTGGTTTCTATTATTAATCATTTTGGCTGGAAGTTTAAGTTTAATCACTTTCTGATACTCAATATTTTTTATATAATAAAAGCTAAAAGAAGACTCACTTTTATCATGTGTATGCTTCAATTTGCCCTTAATGTAGTGTAGAGGTTCAGCTATGGGCTCCATAGTTGAACTTCCTGGATTCAAATCTCTTTGTGCCATTTTCTACCTGGCTAACCTTATATGACTTACTTTCCTTTGTGTCTTAGCCTCCTCGTCTGTAAAATTGAAATGATAATGGTATATATCTTACAAAATTGGTGTGATAATTAAATGAACTATTAATATGGCTAATGTACTTACAATAGTCAGTGATGGATGCAGAGTAAGCACTCGATAAATATTAGTTGTTGTTTTTGTTATTGTCATTGTTCTGTGAGAATTAATAAAATCAACACCTGCTGTCCAAGCAT
>NW_003852550.1:3124054-3166862 GCF_000181295.1 Otolemur garnettii
GTCCCCGTTAGAGTTCACAATTTAGCTAGGAATAAAGCAATTAAGTGCTTCAAGAATAGAGTTGAACTCACTATGTGCATGACTGTACACAAACTTTATTGCTTAAAACAATACTATTTTGAAGATCGGCAGACTGAAACTGTGCTCACTGGGCTAAAATCAAGGTGTTGCCAGAGTTGTGTTCCTTTTCTAGTTTTTAGAGGTCACCTGCATTCTTTGACTCATGGCCTCCTTTATCTCATTTTCAAAGGCAGCCATGGGCAGTCAAGTCATTCTCATATCACGTCATTCTGACTTGGACATTTCTGTCTCCTTCTTCCACATTTAAGGACCCTTGGAATTACATTGGAGCCACTCAGATACTCCAGGATAATATAAATTAGTATATTCGCAAGTTTTGGGGATTAGGATAAAAAACATCTTTGGGAGGCCATTATTATGATGACCATAGGTTCAACTGAAGCTGGATTTGAAAGAGGACCAATACACCAGAACTGTAGACATTTCTCTTCACTACTTGCCCTATCACCACCCATTCTGAACCCTTTACCTCTACACTCTTATGAGGTAACTCAGTGACTCACATGTTTAACCACATATAATTAATGCAGACTCCACAAGTCAAGGGAAAAGTCCTTTAATTCTGACACTAACTACCTAAAGTTCATGTAAATCCTCACAAGTTAAGGACTCAGTGCCAATTTCAGATACCAGCCACAAATGTCAATGTCTCCAAGTTACTCATACTTCTGCCTAGCCAGCTGCAAATTCAGGGATTCCCATGATGTCCCTTCAGGTTCAATAATTCAGTTGAAAGCACTGTATTTGTGAGTACCATTTTATTATAAATGATACAAATCAATGGCCAAATGAAGAGATACATGGGTCCTAACCTTCCATGCCCTTTCCTAGTGCAATCCATGCATGTCATTAGCCCAGCACATTGATGTGTTAACCAATGTCAAATGTCCCTGAGTCTCACAATTCCAAGATTTTTATATGGGGTCTCATTGCATAGACATGGTTGATTAAATCATTTCCCACATTATTGCACTTGATATCTAGTCTTCCTAAAAATTTCTTCCTTTCAGTTCCAATCCTCTAATCACAAAGCTGGGTGGTTTTGTTTTTTTTTTTTTTTTTTTTGGCAACCAACCACCATCCTGAAGCTATCTAGTTTCACCTCCTATGAGTCACCTCATTAGTATAACAAAGATAATCTTATCACCCAGGATGTTCCAAGTCCAAATATATTTTTTTATTATACCACACCCTCTATGATAGTGACATCAGATTTCATTTTCTCTGGTAGTCACTAAGAAAGCTTCACATAAGTGAAGATATTCAATCTATTTTGAAGATCAGTGCAGCTAAAATCAGGGACATATCTGTCCCAAGTTCTTCCTTGATTTGTTTGGACTGTCATAAGTATCAAAAAAATATTTGGTAAAAGAAAGAAAGGAGAGAGAGAGAAGAGGAAGAAGAAGGTGAAGAAGAAGAAGAGAAAAGGAAGGAAGGAAGGGAGGGAGGGAGGGAGGGAAAAGAGAGAGACAAAGAGAGGAAGAAATTATTCTCAAGAACATAGATATTATCCTCAATTATAAATCAAGTAGAGAAAACAGATACATGGAAAAGTGGTTTTTATCCAATCTAGGAGACCAGGGAAAGCTTCATGGACAATGGATTAAGTCTAGAAGGCAGAGGGTGAGACAAAGAAAGTTAAATGGCAAAGATTTGTCCTGAGTAAAGATGTGATTAAATAAAACAGCAGGCTTCCTTGGGGTCAGCCGCTTCTTTTCTTACCTCTTCTTTCCAATTCTTTTCATGTGGCATTTTTCTGCCTACCACTCAGATGCCTTCAGGCTGGGCTATTGCACAGCCTCTCAGAGAGCTCCCTATCTCCATGTCTCCTTTAACTTCTGTCTCACCTCCCTCCAATGCAATGTGCATAGGTCAGCCAGAATCTTGTTGGGGTATGTGGATGTCATTTTCCTACTCACTCAGATACTCAATCACCTCTCATAGGAAGTCCAAACTTCTTCTGGAGAGGGGAAAGATGGTCAAATAGAGGAAGCTTTTGTCAGAAGCTCCTGTCCAGAAGGTAGAAAATTGAACTGAAGTGAACTTGGAGTAGGTGAAAGTGAGGGGTAGATCACAAGGAGAAGTCAAGGTGCTCAGCAGCCCCACTGAGACAAACTATGAGAATGAAGACGAGAAAGAGGAAGGATGAGAATAGAGGACAGTTACAGAGTGTACCAGGCTGGAGGAGCCTTGAGCCAAATAGAAGTGTAAGGGGACCCCTCCCACACCCAGAGGCTCTCTGAAAGCAGAGAAACATAGGATCTCTCACCCCATGTGAGAGCGCCATGAAGGACATTAAGTCCCAGTTTTCCTGTACCTAGGAACATCCTCCTCTGGGTCCCCATCCTGCCTGGCAGAATAGTGAACAATTTTGGCTCCAGCCACCTTGTGGACACTGAGCATCCCCACTCTTTCTTTGGTTATCCAACATATTGCCCCCTCCAGAGGTCTGCTGCACAATATGCAGGCCTGTTGGAGTGCTAGCCAGACCAGATAGCCTTGAGGGGCCTCCCCAGCCACAGGCACAAGACAGGCCAAGGAGCTTTGGTCCTTACCCAGACCCTCCATAGCAACTGAGAAAGTAAGGGTTAAGAGGCCATTTGCTCTCTCACTGGTAACTGGTGAGATACTGAGCCACTCCAGGAAAGAGAGACAGGCTCTGCCTCCAACTCCACCAATGTGTCTGGCAGGATCTCTGAGAAATCCCTGCTTTTTTTTTTTTTTTTTTTTTTTGCAGTTTTTGGCCAGGGGTGGGTGAACCCGCCACCTCCAGCATATGGGGCCAGTGCCTTACTCCTTTGAGCCACAGCCGCTGCCAGAAACCTCTGCATTTTGTGGCCTACTGATCTGAGTGTGCCCTGCCATCCACTATGGGAGGAAATTGTGACTCAACTACACTAACTTTGGTGAAGTAGGGTCCCTCCTGAGTCTCCCTCTTGCTGGGAAAAAGGGATGTTCCTTGGCCTTTGGAGTGGCCCTGTCGGGCATCTGTACCCAGTGGGCCCTGCTGGGAGGTTGAGCCCACAGCTCCATTCATGAGATCTTGGAGAGGGTGATCCTACTCTGAGAAAGCCTAGGAGCAGACTGCAAGCTGCAAATCTGCCTCCTCTAACTGCAGCTGAAAGCTGCAAGATTTTGAATTTGTTTCAGCAAAGACTGTGATAAAAACCACTGCTTTTTAAATTTGTAGCTGAAAATACTAGTCACAGAGAAATTATTGAAATGATAGAAATATAATTCTGCCAAAAGGATAGCAAATAAGATGAATGAAATTGAGGAGAAGATAGAAAAAGAAATCCAAAAGAAGCCCCAAAACTGTCTCAAGAAATTAGTGAAACTAAGGACAAGTCACCAAAGATCTAGGCATAATTAGAAAGGATATAGGAGAACTTAAGAAATTGAAAGAGGCATTCCAGGAGGTTCAAAACACAGTACAGAGGCTCAGCAATGGAGTAAACATGGAGAAAAAAGAATCTCAGAAATCAAAGACAAGACTTTTGAAAGAACCCAATCATTCAAAGAGGCAGAAAAGCGAATAAAAGCAGAAAATTCTCTGAGAGAAATGGGACAAAAGCAAATGCGTGAATATTTGAATCAGAGGTATTCCTAAAGGAGAAGAGAGTCCTAAAATTGCGGAACAGTACTTCAAGACATCATGATGGAGAATTTCACAAGCATTGCAAGAGACTCAGAGTAAAGATAGTAGATAGTTTCAGAACTCCAGCACAACTCAATTCAAACAAAGCATCTCCTAGACACAGTGTAATTAACTTGGCTAAAGTCAAAAAGAGAGAAAATTCTTCAAGCAGCTGGGCATAAGCAAATTCTTATCTACAGGGAGAAAAATATCAGAGTGACACCTCACTTTTCATTTGAAACATTTCAAGCCAGAAGATGGTGGCCATCTACTTATAACCTTCTTAAACAAAACATTTAGGATTTACACAATCCTTAAACAGCCCAGGATTCTGTATCCTTTTAAATGGTTTCATTTTTTAATTTTTATTTTTTGTAGTTTGTGGCTGGGACTGGGTTTGAACCTGCCACCTTCGGTGTATGGGGCCAGCGCCCTACTCCTTTGAGCCACAGGCACCACCCTAAATGGTTTGACTTTTAATGGAGAAATAAAAAAAAATTTTACTAACATGTAAACATTGAGGAAATTCTCCACAAGACCAGCTCTACAGAGGGCACACAGACCTGTTCTTCACACTGGCCAAAACAAAGGACCACCAACTAAGTAAAGATACCCATAAACTACGGGACAAAGCCTAGCTTCCACAATGGTTCAATGGATAAAACAAAGCAATAGACCTTTACAAAATAAGACAAACAGAGCTCCACCGTTATTACCAGTTCTCTCAATAAATGTGAGTGGCTTCAATTCCTCACTGAAGAGACACAGCCTGGCTCAATGGATAAACAAGCACAAGCTAATGATATGATACCTTCTAGAAACACATCTAACCTCTAAGGACAAAACTACACTCAGAGTGAGGGTTTGGAAAACAGTATTTCAGGCAAATAGAAATCAGAAGAAAGCAGGAGTTCTAATCTTATTTGGAGATACAACTGGATTTAAACAAACAAAAATTAAAAAAGACAAAGATGGTCACTAGGTACTGGTAAAGGGAACAATACAAAAAGAAGATATTTTAATCCTAAATATCTATTCACCCAACTTAAATGCTCCCAGATATTTTAAATGAACCCTAACTGATCTGAACAATATGATATTCTGCAACACCATAGGAACTAATGACTTCAACACCCTTCTGACAGAACTGGACAAATCCTCCCTCCAAGCAGAAACTAAACAAAGAAGCAACAGATATAAACACTACTTTAGAAAAAATAGGTTTAACAAATGTACTCAGAACACTCCATCCCAATAAAATCAAGTATATGGGCTCAGCACCCATACCCTAGTGGTTAGGGCACCGGCCACATACACCTGGGCTGGCAGGTTTGAACTTGACCCAGGTCTGGTAAATAATAACAACTATGACCAAAAAAAAAAAAAATAGCTGATGGTTGTGGCAGGCACCTGTAGTCCCAGCTACTTGAGAGGCTGAGGCAAGAGAATTGCTTAAGCCCAAGAGTTTGAGGCTTCTGTGAGCTGCGATGCCACAGCACTCTACTGAGGGCAACATAGTAAGACTCAGTCTCAAGAAAACAAAAAACAAAAAAACATCAAGTATGTGCTCTTCTCATTAGCTCCTGCATCATCTTCCAAAATTAATCATACCTTAGATTACAAATCAAATCTCAATAAATTTAAAGAAATAGAAATTATACCTTGTATCTTCTCAGAACACCACAGAATAAAAGAAGAACTCAACTCCAACAAAAATGTTCATCCCCATGCAAAGGCATGGAACCTGAACAACCTCATGCTGAACAACAGCTGGATCAAGAATCAAATAAGAAGGTAAATCATTAGATTTCTCAAATAAAACAACAATGAAACCACAAATTATAAAAACCTGTGGGAAACTGTAAAGGCAGTCCTAAGAGGAAAATTTATAGCATTAAATGCACATATACAAAAAAAATTTTAGAAGGAGCACAATTAAACAACCTCATGAACCATCTCAAGGAGCTAGAAAAGGAAGAGCAATCCAATCACAAACCCAGCAGAAGAAAAGAAATAACTAAATTGCATCAGAATTAAATGAAATTGAGAACACAAGAACCATTTGGAAGATAAGCAAAACAAAAGAAAATTGGTTATTTTAAAAGGTTAATAAAATGAATAAACCCTTGGCCAGACTAACGAGAAACTGAAAAGATCTATAATACCTTCAATCAGAAATGAAAAAGGCGAAATTATAAAAGATATCATGGAGAAACAAAAGATTATCAATGATTACAGTAAAAAAATCATCTATGCCCAGAAATTTGAAAACACGGAGGAAATGGACCGATACCTGGAATCATACCACCTACCTAAAATCAATCAGGAATAATTAGCAATTTTGAACAGACCAATATCAATCACCTAACTTGCAACAACAATACAAAATCTTCCAAAAAAGAAAATTCTTGTACTACATGGACTAGGATTCTAGTGTACTACACAAGAATTCTACAAAACCTTAAAAGTGGAACTTGTACCTTTACTGCAAAACCTATTCCAAACATAGAGAAGGAAGGAACCATCCCCAACATGTTTTACAAAGGAACTATCACCCTGATAGTTCCCTGATACCAAAACCAGGAAAGAACCCAATAAAAAAGGAAAACTATAGACCAATATCATTAATGAATATCAATGCAAAAATATTCAGTAATATCCTAGCAAACACAACACAACTACAGAGTAAAAAATTATACATCATGATCAGGTGGCCTTTATCCCAGGGATTCAAGCTTGATTCAACATATGTAAATCCATAAATGTAATTCACCACATAAATAGAAGCTAAACAAAGACCATGTGATCCTTTCAATAAACACAGAAAAAACATTTGACAAAATTCAGCATCTCTTTCTGACAAGAGCACTTACAAATAGGCATAGATGGGACATTTCTTAAACTGATAGAGGCCATCTACAACAAACCCATAGCCAATATCATATTGAAAAACTGAAACTGAAAGCATTTCCACTTAGAACTAGAGTTAGACAAGGAAGCCCATTTTCACCACTTCTATTCAACATAATGCTGGAAGTCCTAGCCAATGTTTTCAGGCAAGAGAAGGAGATCAAGTGTATTCAAATGGCGACAGATAAGGTTGAACTTTTGCTCATTGTAGATAACATGATCTTATACCTGGAAGAGCCCAGGGACTCAACTACAAAGCTCTTAGAAATGATTAAAAAATATAGTAATGTCTCAGAATACAAAATCAATGTCCACAAATCAGTAGCCTTCATATACACCAATAACAATCAAGCTGAGAATAAAATCAAAGACATAATACCTTTCACACTAACTTCAAAGAAAATGAAATACCTGGGAATATATCTAACAAAGGATGTGAAGGATTTCTATAAAGAGAACTGTAAAACCCAGAGAAAAGAAATAGCAGAAGAAATTAACAAATGAAAGAACATACCATACTCATGACTGGAAAGAATCAATATTATTAAAATGTCCACACTACCCAAAGCCATCTATAGATTTAATGTGATCTCCATCAATGCACCAACATCATACCTTGAAGAACTTGAGAAAATATCACTTTATTTCATATGGAATCAGAAACAAATTTGGAGGAATCACACCATGAGACTTCAGGTTATACTGCATGCAAATCTATAGCTATCAAAACAGCATGGTACTGGCACAAAAATGCAGTATTAATGTACACAGCTATGATTTAATAAAAATAAATAAATACACAAGTATTTGCCCACAGAAGAGAAAGATACAATTAAATTCACATAAGAGGAGAGGGGAGAAGGTAGGGGCTTTGGTAAACTCTCACCTAACCTGCCATGTAAGGATAATTAGCCCTGCTTCCCCTGTGGAGGGCTTAACTACAACTTGAACTTTACTTAACAAACACAAATAATGCAACCTAATCATTTGTATCCTCATATTAATCTGAAATTTAAAAAAAGGAAAGTCCAAACTTACATGTCAAAGCCCTCTTGAGCCACCTCCTCCTCATTGAACTTCCTTCAGTTCTTTCTACTATCTGACTTGAACTCTGTTCCAGCCACTTCGTTTCCTGAGTGAGAAAATGTCACTTGCTCACTTCTGTCTCTGAATCATCCATTCCTAGGCCAGGAATTCTTCTCTTACCCTCCTCCCTCCCTGAACACAGCTCTGGCAGGAGATCAAACTGATGACTGAAAAAGAGCCCATTGTGGTAAGCAAAATGCAAGTTAGCTCCCTTCAGACCTAGAACAGGCATAACAGTTTTGTATGGACACTTGAGTCTTCAGTCAGCCGTTCCTGGCTAGCCCTAATCCACGAATTCCCCTGAGAACTCCTAAGAGTGAGCTCCCAGGCATGTCAGATCTCATGAGGTTACACTCAAGGTAGTGAGGCTGCTTCTTCCAAAATGGGAAGTTTATATTTAGGGGTTCGCTGGCCCTACTGTCTCCTTTTATATTTTTCCTCTTTTTAATCCTGCACCTGTAACTGTCATTTCCCTCCATCCTGGCAAGAAGAAAAGGGGAGCCTAAAATGTATGTTACAGAGTTAGGACTGAATCTGCTGTGTCATAGGAGAATGTCAGGCGTGTGAAAGCACCCTCTGCCACTTACTGGCTATGTGATCTTGGGCAAAGGGCTCACCATCTCTGTGCTTCAGTTTTCTTATCTATCAAATGGGGATACTAAGAATACCTACATTACTGTTAGCTATTATTATTATCTGTCAATCTCCTATATAGCATCCCTGCCGAGAAGTTAGGTAGCTTGTGTTTTCATGTCTGCAATGATGGGAGCACTGTGACTTCTAGGACATTCTGATTATTTTGTTTTAAAAAGTTACATAAAAAAGAGGTGGTATTTGTAGAGGAATGAATCCTTCTCAGATTTCTAGAAGAAAGCTTGTTTACTATGGATTGTGTGAGGCTAGTTCTTGAGACTGATGCTTACATAATTACATAATGCTGATGATTAGCATAATTACTGATGCTTACATAATTGTAATTGATGTAATTTATATTAATAATAATAGTAATTCGGGAGGTGGGGGCAAGATGGCAGACAAGTACCAGCCTCCAACAGAAGCTCCCTTCCAGAGGGAAAGATAAAGTCCAGAAAACACTCAACAAAGTTGAAGACTAAGAGCCCAGCTGAGAGAGAAGAGTGATATCTGCAGGACACCTCTGCTGAGTCAAGCTGCAACTCCAAGAAAGCAATCTATAGGTACATAATACATCCCAAAGGAAAAGTGTCCGTCCCCACCCCCAAGAAATTTGTGCTTTTCTTTGTTTTCTCTCTGTCTGCCCCTTTGAATTTTCTACAGGCAAGCAAAAAACTGAGGACCTATTATTTCACCCCACGTGTGAGAGCTACAGACAGTGGGGTCTACTCCCCTGGAGAAACCCTGCTGGGACTCCAAACACCCTCTCGCCAGGCAGAAAAATAGAACTAACTTTCTGACTGCCATTTTGAATTTCTAGTCCACCCTTCCCCTCTTGCCTGCAGAGACAGTGAGAGGAGACCCAAGAGCATCGTTCCCCCACCCCTGTAGGACCAAGGGCCCTGTCCCAGCCCTGCATTTGGAGAGCTGCCTCGTGGGGCTGCCGCTTGCTCCCCTCCTCCCAGGGAAGTCACAGCAGCAGTACGCTAGGAGGACTGACCCAGCCCCATGTTCCCCACAAGGCTGCTGGTTGCTCTCCTGCCCACCGGGAAACACCAGCAGCACCCACTGAGGACTGATCCAGCCGCATTCTGGAACTCAATACCCAGTGGCCGAGATCAGCAAAAGGACGATCAGTTGAGAGGGAACCACATTGGAGGGGTGGTACCCCAAGGTGAAGAGCAACAGCCACAGCAGCGGGAACAATAAGGCTCACACTCCTGAGGCTTTTCCAGGCAGACACATTCTGTCTCTCCGGACAACCAGAAGAAGCCAGCATCTTCTCCGGTGGCAGTCACTGTCAGAACGGTTTTGGAGTGGTCTTCAAATGGTGCAAATTCAGCATGGGGCAGAATCAGTGGAAAAATTCTGGTAACCTGAACAACCAGAGTAGATCAACTCCCCCAAGGGAGGATGGGGCAGATAAAATTGAAGATCCTATCCACAAACAGATGGCTGAGATGACAAAAATTGAGTTCAGAATCTGGACAGCAAATAAAATTAACAAATTGGAGGAAAGGAGGGATTTAGAATTTCAAACTATTCAAAAACTATCTCAAGAATTCAATGATTTCACAGATAAAATGACCAAAGATTTTGAAACACTGAGGCAAGAGTTTGCAGCCCTCAAAGATCTGAAAAAATTGGTAGAATTCCTTGGTAACAGAATGGCGCAGGCAGATGAAAGGATCGCTGACATTTAAGACAAAGTTTCTGAACGTGCCCAAGCACTCAAGGATGAAGAGAAATGGAGAACAAAAATGGATCACTCTCTCAGAGAGCTCTGGGATAATTAGAAGAAAATTAATGTTCGTCTTATAGGAATACCTGGAGGTGACGAAGTTGCTTCACAAAGCACAGAGGCTCTTCATGAAATTATGAAAGAGAATTTTCCAGACATGCCAAGAGATCCTGAAATTCAGATAGCAGACAGTTTCAGAACCCCAGCACGACTGAACCGAACAAGACATCCCCCAGACACATCATAATTAACTTCACTAAAGTTAATATAAAAGAGAAAATTCTGAAAGCAGCTAGATTTAAGAAAACTATAACTTACAAGGGGAAGAATATTAGAACGACTGCAGATCTCTCTGCTGAAACCTTTCAGGCTAGAAGAGGGTGGTCATCGACCTAAAACAAAATAACTTTCAACCCAGGATCCTGTATCTAACTAAACTGAGTTTCATTTATGATGGAGAAATTAAATACTTTAATGACATTCACATGTTGAAGAAATTGGCCATAACTAAACCAGCCCTCCAGGATATTCTCAGACCTATCCTCCATAATGATCAGTGCAATCCTCCACCACATAAGTAAACTCACACAGAAAATTTTGATCAAATTCCAACTTCCACAGTGGCGAAAGGATTAAAGATGTGCACCGGACTTTCGAAAAACTCGATACCCCAAATTATACCAGGCTTATCAATATTCACAATCAATGTGAATGGCTTAAACTGCCCTCTAAAGAGGCACAGGCTGGCTGACAAGAATCCCATCTTACCTTAAAAGAAAAATATAGACTCAGGGTGAAGGGATGGTCATCTATATTGCAGGCAAATGGAAAGCAGAAAAAAGCAGGTGTTGCAATTTTATTTGCAGATACAATAGGATTTAAACCAACAAAAGTAAGCAAGGTTAAAGATGGATACTTTATATTTATTAAGGGTAATACTCACTACGATGAGATTTCAATCATCAATATTTATGCACCCAACCAGAATGCACCTCAATTTATAAGAGATACTCTAATTGACATGAGCAACCTGATTTCTCCCAGCTCCATCGCAGTTGGAGATTTTAATACTCCTTTGGCAGTGTTGGATAGATCCTCCAAAAAGAAGCTTAGCAAAGAAATTTTAGATTTAAACTTAATCATTCAGCATTTGGATTTAATGGACATCTACAGAACATTTCATCCTAACAAAACTGAATATACATTTTTCTCATCGGCCCACAGAACATACTCCAAAATCAACCACACTTTAGGTCACAAGTCTAATCTCAACAAATTTAAAAGAATAGAAATTATTCCTTGCATCTTCTCAGACCATCATGGAATAAAAGTTGAACTCAGTAACAACAGGAATCTGCAGACTCATACAAAAACATAGAAGCTAAATAACCTTATGCTAAATGATAGGTGGGTCAGAGACAAGATCAAGAAGGAAATTACCAAATTTTTGGAACAAAACGACAATGAAGATATGAGTTACCAGAACCTCTGGGATATTGCAAAGACAGTCCTAAGAGGGAAATTGATAGCACTGCAAGCCTTCCTCAAGAAAATGGAAAGAATGGAAGTTAACAATTTAATGGGACATCTCAAGCAACTAGAAAAGGAAGAACACTTCAATTCAAAACCCAGCAGAAGAAAAGAAATAATCAAAATTAGAGCAGAACTAAATGAAATTGAAAACAAAAGGATTATACAACATATCAATAAATCAAAAAGTTGGGTTTTTTGAAAAAGTGAAAAAGTCAATACGATAGAGAAACCTTTGGCCAACCTAACCAAGGAAAAAAAAGAGTAAAATCACTAATCTCATCAATCAGAAATGGTAAAGATGAAATAACAACAGACCCCTCAGAAATTAAAAAAATCCTTAATGAATATTATAAGAAACTTTATTCTCAGAAATACGAAAATCTGAAGGAAATCGACCAGTACTTGGAAGCACGCCACCTTCCAAGACTTAGCCAGAAGGAAGTGGAAATGTTGAACAGGCCTATATCAAGTTCTGAAATAGCATAAACTATACAAAATCTACCTAAAAAGAAAAACTTGGGACCAGATGGCTTCATGTCAGAATTCTACTAAACCTTTAAAGAGGAACTAGTACCTATACTACTTAACGTTTTCCAAAATATAGAAAAAGATGGAATACTACCCAACCCATTCTATGAAGCAAACATCACCTTGATTCCCAAACCAGGAAAAGACCCAACAAAGAAAGAAAAGTACAGACCAATATCATTAATGAATATTGATGCAAAAATATTCAACAAGATCCTAACAAACAGAATACAGCAACACATCAAACAAATTATATACCACGTCTTAGAAATGAAAGCCAACTTCACCTTGCCAGATGTTGGGGACTTCCTGGATGAGGTTCTCTTCATTTAGCTGCAGTGGGAAGAAGGAGACAAGCTGGTGAGGCAATACAATGAGGAAGGCCGCAAGGCTGGGCCACGCCCTGAGAAGCGCTTTGACAACTGAGATGGTATGGTGGCTTTCGAGGCTGTGGGGATGGTGGTGGCTTTCAGCGCTATGACAACCAGCCCCCCCCCCCCGAAGCAACTGAGGAGGCTTCCAGAACCGAGGAGGAGGCAGTGATGGAGGAGACAACTACCGAGGAGGTTTCAACTGCAGTGGAGGTGGTGGCTATAGCCAGAACCATTGGGGTAACAGCAACCGGGATAATAACAACTCCAATAACCCAGGCAGCTACAACTGGACTCCCCAGCAAGAGCCGCCACCACAGCAAACACTGCCACCACAGCCACCACCCCAGCAGCCTCTACCACCACCCAGCTACAGCCCTGCTCGGAACCCCCCAGGGGCCAGCAGCTACAACAAGAACGGCAACATCCCTGGCTCAAGTGCCAATACCAGCACACGCACCATCAGCAGTTACAGCCCTCCACAGCCGAGTTACAGCCAGCCACCCTACAACCAAGGAGGTTACAGCCAGGGCTACACAGCCCTACCACTACCACCTCTGCCACCACCTGCCTACAACTATGGGAGCTACAGTGGCTACTACCCAGCCCCTTATATCCCACCACCGCCCCCCACTGCACAGACCTACCCTCAGCCCAAATATAACCAGTATCAGCAGTATGCCCAGCAGTGGAACCAGTACTATCAGAACCAGGGCCAGTGGTCACCATACTATGGGAACTACAACTATGGGAGCTACTCCGGGAATACACAGGGTGGCACAAGCACACAGTAACCAGTGTGCCTCAGATGCTCCCAGAGGACCTTGCTGGCGTCCTCCACCAGCGCCTGCCTCTGCCCTTCCTCTACTCTCACTGGGTCCTGTGGTGCTGGGGATGGAGTCATCCCAGGGCTGCCTCCCTCTAGCCCACTGCCTCCGCTATGAGGGGCTTCTTTCCCCCACACAGGGCCAGGCATTTTTTTCTCTGGACTCAGACAGGAAACAAGGACCTTTTATTTTCTGTTTCTCTCCCCTTAACCCTCCAACCTCCCACTCTCTGTTCTTCCTACCTTCTTCCTTTTGACTAAATAACTCCACTCCCTCCTTGGTCATACAGTGAGGCTATGGGGACTGAGGGGAGACCTCTTTCTTATTCACTCATCCCAACCTTGCTCCAGCCCCTCGGCTTCCCAAACCTTCATGCAGTTGGTTGTAAATTCTTCCAGGAGCTGTTTTACTGTCAACTTTTCAGGATTAAAAAAAAAAAGATCAAAAACTTAAAAAAAAAAAGTTTAAAAAGAAATGCGGAGGGAGGAAGCAGTGACATATTTTTTTGGTAATTATGCTTTTTTTTAATGTTTAGAATTTGTCTGTTTTTACTGTGGGTCGGCTATTGATATTTTTCATCAAGCTGAGTTCAGGTGACTGAGGAAGAGCCACACCCTCAACAAAACAAAACACACACAAAACAAAACCACAGAATCATTAACCTAACTTTTTATACAATGTCTCAGTTCCCCATAACTTTGCACACAGCTTCTGTGTTCAGTTGAATTGTAACTGCTTTTTGTATTTGGAGTGTGACTATTGAACTTGACATCTTTAAAAAAAAAACAAACAAAAAAACAAATTATACACCATGACCAAGTGGGTTTTATCCCAGAATTTCAAGGTTTGTTCAACATACGTAAATCTATAAACATAATTCACTACATAAACAAATTAAAAAACAAAGACCATATGATTCTCTCCATTGATGCAGAAAAAGCTTTTGATAATATCCAGCATCCCTTCATAATCAGAACACTTAAGAAAATTGGTATAGAAGAGACAGTTCTCAAATTGATAGAGGCCATCTACAGCAAACCTACAGCCAATATCGTATTGAATGGAGTTAAACTGAAATTGTTTAACTCCTCTCAGATCAGGAACCAGGCAAGGTTGCCCATTGTCTGCATTGCTCTTTAACATTGTAATGGAAGTTTTAGGCATCACAATTAGGAAAGAAAAGGCAATAAAGGGTATCCATATAGGATCAGAAGTGATCAAACTTTCACTCTTTGCAGACAATATGATTGTATACCTGGAAAACAGCAGAGATTCTACTAAAAAACTTATAGAAGTGATCAAGGAATACAGCAGCATCTCAGGTTACAAAATCAACAAACTCACAAGTCAGTAGCCTTTGTATATACCAACAATAGTCAAGCTGAAAAAGTAGTCAAGAACACTATTTCATTTACAGTAGTGCCAAAGATGAAATATTTGAGAGTTTACCTAACAAAGGACGTGAAAGATCTCTATAAAGAGAACTATGAAACTCTAAAAAAAGAAATAGCTGAAAATGTTAAGAAATGGAAAAACATACCATGCTCATGGCTGGGAAAAATTAATATTGTTAAAATGTCCATACTACCTAAAGCAATATATAATTTTAATGCAATACCTATTAAAGTTCCATTGTCATACTTTAAAGATCTCGAAAAAGTAACATGGAATCAGAAAAAACCTCGAATAGCCAAGACATTACTCAGAAATAAAAACAAAGCAAGAGGAATCACGCGACCAGACATCAGACTATACTATAAATACATAGTGATCAAAACAGCATGGTATTGGCACAAAAACAGAGAGATAGATGTATGGAACAGAATAGAGAACCAAGAGATGAACCCAGCTACTTACCACTATATGATCTTTGACAAGCCAATTAAAAACATTGAGTGGGGAAACAATTCCCTATTTAACAAATGGTGCTGGACGAACTGGCTGGTGACCTGAAGAAGAATGAAACTGGATCCACATCTTTCACCACTAACTAAGATAGACTCTCACTGGATTAAAGATTTAAATTTAAGACATGAAACTATAAAAATACTAGAAGAAAGTGTAGGAAAAACTCTTAAAGAAATCAGCCTGGGAGAACGTTTTATGAGGAGGATCTCCCCACCCTGGGGAATTGAAGTAACATCAAAAATACACTATTGGGACCTCATCAAATTAAAAAGCTTCTGCACAGCCAAAAACACAGTAAGTAAAGCAGGCAGATAGCCCTCAGAATGGGAGAAGATATTTGCTGGCTATGTCTCCCACAAAGGTTTAATAACCAGAATCCACAGATAACTCAAACATATCAGCAAGAAGAGAGCAAGTGATCCCATCTCAGGGTGGGCAAGGGATTTGAAGAGAAACTTCTCTGAAGAGGACAGGCGCATGGCCTACAGATATATGAAAAAGAAATGTTCATCATCCTTAATCATCAGAGAAATGCAAATCAAAACTTCTTTGAGATATCATCTAACACCAGTAAGATTAACCCATATCACAAAATCCTAAAATCAGAGATGCTGGCGTGGTTGTGGAGAAAAGGGAACACTTCTGCACTGCTGATGAGATTGCAAACTAATATGTCCCTTTTGGAAAGTCATCTGGAGAACACTTAGAGAACTAAAAATAGACCTGCCATTTGATCCTATAATTCCTCTACTAGGTATATATCCAGAAGACCAAAAATCACACTACAATAAAAATATTTGTACCAGAATGGTCATTGCAGCCCAATTCATAATTGCTAGGTTCATGGAAGAAGCCCAAGTGCCCATCGACTCATGAATGGATCAATAAATTATGGTATATGTACACCATGGAATACTATGCAGTCATAAGGAAAGATGGAGACTTTACCTCCTTCATATTTACATGGATGGAGCTGGAGAATATTCTTCTTAACAAGGTATCTCACAAATGGAAGAAAAAGTATCCAATGTACTCAACCCTATTATGAAACTAATTTATAGCTTTCATAGGAAAGCTATAACCCAATTTTAGCACAAGAAAGGGGAGAGGGAGGAGAGAGAAGGGGGGAGGATGGGTGGAGGGAGGGCAATTGGCGGGATCACGTCTATAATTTATCCTATGGGGGTACATGTGAGTCTTTCTAAATGTAGAATATAAATGTCTTAACACAATAACTAAGAAAATGACATGAAGACTATGTTAACCAGTTGGATGAAAGTATTTCAAACTGTATATAGAAACAACACACTGTACCCCATGATAGTATTAATGTACACAGCTATGATTTAATTAAAAAAGTATGCTTTTCTAAAAACAAAGAAATAAAAGAATAATAATAATAATAGTAATTTATCTATTGAGAACTTACTATGTGCAGGCATTATGCTAAGTGTTTTATAGGCATTATCTAAATTAATTCTTGCAATAATCATAACTATTATTAGTTGCTAAATTTTAGATAGTGCCTATTATGCACCAGGCACTTTTCTAAGTGCTACACTTATATTAACTAATTAAATCACACAACAGTCCTAAGAAGTAGGTACTATTATTTGCTCATTTTACAGATGAGAAAACTGTGGCACTGAGATGACAAGTACCTTGCTCCAGATCATACAGCAGATAAATGGCAAAGCTCAATTTTGAATCTAAGCAGTCTGGCTCCGAAAGGTACTCCTTAACCAATAAGTCATATTTCATCTCTTTTGATGTTCAATTCTAATCTACCCAGTCTCAGAGAGAATCACAACTGCCAACATTCTCTTGTACTTGTGGCTCCTGCCCTCAGTCACCTTTGCCATGAGGCAACTTTTCTTTGCTGCTGATTTTACCTCAGTTATCCTCTTAGGGATCATCCCCACCTTCCCATCTTTGCTAGTGATGAATTGTGTGATATAATAGAAATTGTTCAGTTTTCTCCCCTGCAAAATGGAAATTTTATCCACCTGGCAAGATTATTATTTCTGTCTGCCCCAGCCTATACCAAATAATACAAGCCAACCCACTGACATACTACTCAGCTGGCAGCCAATAAAGCCAAATACTAGCCCTCAGGGCCCCTTTTAGGACAATCACCTTGAACTCACTCACTTTGCTACTGCTCTGGCTCCTCATTCCCTCTGGACTAGTCCTTAGAGGTACTTGTTTCCTGACCTTGGCTATGCATTCTATATCTTTCTTTGCACTAATCTCACAGACTCAATAATCTCAAGTCTTCTCATTTGGATCCTCAGTGTGTCTTAGGCAAAGGTTTGCATTCATCCTCTGGTTCTGCCTGTTCTTGGCTGTTCCAGCTATCCCCCTGTCCAGCCAAGTCCCAGACCTACATCTCAATGAGCCAACCCTGGGATGCTTGCCAAGGGCCATCAAATTAAACCTCTGCTAGTACATGTTGTGCATCAGCATGACTGCTTTTTCCAGTTTACTACTGTCGAGTTCCCATTTAGGAGTTTCCTGTGTCTAGAATGCACCCTTAATTCAACCATTACAATGACAATTTCTATCCTTGCCACTTTTCTGCATTACTAAGCACTGTCTCAACCCCTGTAGATTTCAAGCACTTGGAGAAACAATTCAGATAGTAGATTCCATATAGCTTTCTTCCCAATAAAATAACCACTTGTCATATTAAAACTTTAGTGTATGCCAGGCACAGTGCTAAGTAGCTCACATGCATTCTTTCACTTAAATTGTCCAACAATCTTATGTGACAAATATTATTATCCTTATTTTCTGACTGTGGAAAGTGAGGCACAGAAAGGTTGAATTACTCATCTGGGATCACACAGCCACAACATGCCAGAGCTGGGATTTTAATTTGGCTCTCTAATCTTTTAAATCCCACATGTCTAGCCACTGAACACTACTGCCTCCCAATTTACATCATAGCTACCCTACTAAGTGCTTGAAGACATTTCAGGGCCTATTTACAGTTCAAGAAATTGTGAAACTCTGTCTAGTCTTTCCTACTAACCCTGCCCACACAGTGGATAGGTGGCATTCAGTCCTCTTGATTAAGCCAAGCCTACCTGTATCCTTCTCTATGGCCCTATGCCAACTGGAGGGTTGGAGATCAGGTGGTGAAATTCTCAGCTTTACAGTGACTACTTGCAGGAGCTGGTATAAAAGGAAGGCTGTGGATTGGCATAGTACTGGTGAAAACAAGCCTCCCACCTCGAGAATGCTCTCAAGCAAGTCACAACTTCTCACTGGGAAAACTGGGGAAGTCCCGGCCCCATGCCATTACACTGAGCCAACTCACCCACATGCTATGCAGCAGGAGGCCAAAGGAAACAAATCCTAGCCCTCAGGACCTCATTTGAGACAACTTCCTTGAACCTCATCACTTCACTCCAACCTTCGCTCTTCACTTCCTTCTCTGTTCCTTTGCATACCTGACTCCCAACCTTCCTGAACTGTCTCCAGTTTATGGCCCTGTATTCACCCATTAGGCTTGCCACACTCAGCTTTTGACCTTCTCAGTGCTGTCTAAGAACAGGCTTGCTGTCTTCCTCTGACTCTTCCCACTCCTTAAAGTTCTAGGTCATTACCCTGACCAATTTAAGCTCTTGCCCCCAGAAACCCTACCCTGGTACTGCCCCACCTGACCAGTGCTCCAGTCCTCAAGGAAGTGGAGGGTTGAAGGAATAGAGAGGAGTATTAGAAAGTGATAAGGAATCAATGAGACAGATACTTAGATAGTGCCCCCCTCCTAGTGTAAATGCCTCTTCATGGTATACTGAATTCTAGTTCCCTTTCACTATTTATCAACTTCCTGTGGCCTACCTATTCATCCCACAAAATGGATCCGAACCAGGGAGCTGAAAATGCACACAGCTACCATATTCTCTCAACTCTGAATTAGAACATGTGAATTGATATGATAAATGTGTTTATGACAGCAATGTAATAGAATATTTGAAATCATGACTGCTCTGGGAAACCTTTGATGTACCATCACTATGCTTGTGTAGCATAATGGAAAGGTACCTCACATGCTTGTGTGCTCAAAAAGATGTCTGCTAGCCTGGCATATTGACTGTACCCTTTCACGTACTTCTTCTCCCTTGCATTCTTGTCATGCTCACTTCCCTTTAGTTATTCATATCTACCCTACTCTCTTTTGCTACAAGGTGCAGTTATTTTCTTATCTGGCAAGCTCTTTCTCTCTCCTTGAGAAGTAACTCCCTGAGGGTAGAGCAACATGGAGGACTAGAGACAGCTTCTTTGCAACCAGGTGTGGTGAGATTAGGGAGAGGAGACTCCAGGCACTTCTGGCTTGTGAGCTCTACCCAGAAACATCCCTTCGTGGGCACAGGAGGCAGTGGGAGACTTCAGCACCCCAAGAGGAGGAGGAAAGTAGTGGAGAAGCAGCAAGTGTTTGCGATCTGTCAGAAGCCAGCTGGCCATGGCAGCTGTGGCGGTAGCAGCTATAGCAGTGGTGACAATTTGCAGACAGGGAAGGCTTTCCCTGTGAGTTTTTTTTTTTTTTTTAACTTGGGCACATAGTTGAGTTACCTTGGGAGACCTTGGGAGAGTGAGCAAGTGACTTTGAACAGCACCCAGAAGCCGGGACTGACCCACCATGGAATGCAGCTTTCATTGTTAGGCTCCAGGCCTGGCACAGCCATTGTGGGAAAGATGCCTTGCAGGCTTGGCCCTCAGGGTCCTAGAGCAAGGCTGGTTTTGGCATGCCTGATAAGTGGGCAGCCACGTCTGGAGATATCTGAGAGACACACACTTTCCTGGGAAAGCCACTGCTTACCCAAGGGACATGATTTGGAAAGGTTGAATCATGTCTATTAAGCAGGAGATTCAGGCTCCTAACACTGCAGGGTTTGAGGGCAAATTCAGTAGAGGCTCCAAGTCTCCATCTTATACAGCTGTATTAGCATTGTGTAATTAGTATCTCACCCTGGAAGATCTCCTGTAGTCCAGGCAATATTCAGCAAGATATATTACATATCATATATCATATATCTATATATATGTTTTTTTTCTTTAAAAATTTTTTTCAACTTCTTTCCCCCTAGATTTTTCTTTTTCTTACTTCATCGTTTTTCTCATGTAAATATAATTTTTCGTTGTTGTTTTCTCGTGTAAATAAAATTTTTCTCTTGTAAATGTAAGTTTTCATTGTTGCTAGTTTTTCTGCCCCAGTTATTTGTCTCCCCCCCCCCAATTTTATCCCTTAAGGTTTTTGTTTGTTTGTTTTAATACAATTTATAGTATTTTGGTTTTTCTTCTCTGGTTGATGGAGCTGGCATCCTTTGTCTGCTCAGGCTGGCAAAGAGCTGCAGACATCAAGGGACCCATCCAATCCAGCTCTCCCATAGGTTGAGATTTGTGGGTGTGGGTCAAATAGTATGCCACTATTACTCCTGTCTTTCTCTTTCTGTTCCTCTCTGCTTTTTGGTCAATCTCCCCCTTGATGGAGAAAGCAAATAATTTTGGTCAATCTCCCCCTTGATGGAGAAAGCAAATAATTTACTGATATGAAAATATTGAGGAAGTTTGCTATTTTCTTTCTTTTTATCTTCCATCCCTTCTTGCTCTTCATTTTCCCCATCCTTTTAGTCCTTTACCAAGAAGACAGTTCAACACTTTAGGTCAGAGGCATGGTAACTTAAAGAGCAAGAGGAAGTGAAAGTAAAAAGTAGGGCAAGGAAACAGACAAAAAGAAAACACTCATGAGAAAGAAACAGCAGAAAAATCCTGGCAGCAGGAAAAACCAGAACACAACAACCCCCTCCCCTCAAGGGATCATGAGGTAGCTACTGCAGAGGATTCCACTTATAAAGAAATGTTAGAAATGACAGAAGGAGGATTTAAAATGTGGATGGTAAAAACAATGAAGGACATTGTTGAGAAAGTGGAAAGTAACAAAAAAAAAAATCCAAAACCAGAAACAAATAAGAGATAAACTATATGAAGAATATAGAAAGGATATACCAGAGCCTAAGGAATTGAAGCAGTCAAGCCAGGAACTTAAATATTCAGTAGAAAGTATCAATAACAGATTAGACCATGCAGAAGAAAGAATCTCAGAGGTAGAGCATAAAGCTCTTGAGCTAACACGTATAGTTAAAGAGACAGGAAAAGAGAGAGAAAGCAGAACATTCACTGACAGAAATATGGGACTTCATGAAGCATTCAAACATAGGAGTTATAGCTATCCCAGAAGGGGAAGAAGAATGCCCCAGGGGAATGGAAGTCCTATGGAATGGAAGAGGATATTATAAATGCAAACTTCCCAAATATCACCAAAGATTCTGACACACTCCTTTCACAGGGATATTGGACCCCCAGTTGTCTCAACTCAAATAGAGTTTCTCTAAGACACATCGTCATGAAACTATCCAAAGTCAAGGCAAAAGAGAAGATTCTGCTAGTTGCCAGGAGTTTAAGTGCCAATTGACTTATAGGGGAAAATCAGGGTGACTGCAGAATTCTCATATGGAACTTTTCAAGCCAAAAGAGAATGGTCATCTACATTTAACCCACTTAAATAAAACAATTTTCAGCCCAGAATTCTATATTCTGCTAAGCTAAGCTTTAAAATTGATGGAGAAAGCAAATAATTTACTGATATGAAAATATTGAGGAAGTTTGCTACAAGACCAGCTCTATATGAAATGCTTAGAACTATTCTGCCCTTGACCATCACAATAGACCAACAGCAAAGTAAACACATAGTAATTAAAGGGAAAAACCTAGATTCCACAGTGATGCAAAAGATAAAACTAAGCAATGGACTTTCACAAAATAAGATGAATAGAACTCCACCACACTTATCAATTATCTCAATAAAGGTTAATGGCTTGAATTCCCCACTTAAGAGACATAGGCTGGTTGATTGGATAAAAAAGCACAAGCCATTCATTTGATGTCTGCAGAAAACACACCTAGCCTCAAAGGACAAATTAAAAATCAGGGTTAAGGGATGGAAGACAATTTTTCAGGCAAATGGAAATCAGAAGAAAAGAGGGATTCAATCTTATTTTCAGATACAAATGAATTTAAAGCAACTAAAGTCAAAAAAGACAAACATAGACACTTCATATTGATCAAGGGAACAATACAGCAAGAAGACATTTCAATTCTAATTATTTATGCACCCAACTTAAATGCTTCCAGATTTTTGCAACAGACCTTAATTAGTCTGAGTAATATGATATCCTATTATACCATAAGAACAGGGGACATTAACATTCCTCTTACAGAGCTGGACAGATCCACTACACAGAAACTGAACATAGATACAAGGGACTTAAAGATGACCCTAGAACAACTGTGCTTAATAGTCATATACAGAACATTCCATCCCAATGCTAAAGAATATATGTTCTTCTCATTGGCCCATGGAACAGTCTCCAAAATAGATCATATCCTAGGACACAAATCAAATCTTATCAAAATCAAAAGAACTGAAATTATACTTTATATCTTCTCAGACCACAAGCAATAAAGATGGAACTCAACTCCAACAAAAATTGTCATCCCCACACAAATTAATCTACCTTAAGCTTATTGACAGTTGGGTCAAGTAAGAAATAAAATGGAAATTATTAACTACCTTCATCATAACAACAAGAATGACACAAGCTACTAAAACCTGTGGGACACGGCAAAAGCAGTCCCAAGAGGGAAATTCATCACATTAGATGCCTACGTCCAAAAAAAGAGAAAGAGAGCACATCAACAATCTAGTGAATTGTTTTAAAGAAATGGAAAAGGAAGAGAAATCCAATCCCAAACCTAGCAGAAGAAAAGAAATAACCAAAATTAAATCAGAATAATTCATGAAATGAATGAAACAAAGAGTTGGTTCTTTGAAAAGATAAATAAAATTAACAAATGATTGACCGGATTAACCAGAAACAGAAAAGTAAAAAAAAAAAAAAAAAATTTGAGACAGAGTCTCAAGCTGTTACCCTGGGTAGAGTGCTGTGGAGTCACAGCTCACAGCAACCTCCAACCCTTGGGCTCAAGTGACCCTCTTGCCTCAGTTTTTTAAATTTTTTTATTTTTAGTAAAGGTGAGGTCTCGCTTTTCTCAGGCAGGTCTCAAACTCATGAGCTCAAATGATCCTCCCACCTCAGCTTCCCAGAGTGCTAGGATTACAGGTGTAGGCCTCCACCTCCAACCAGAAAAGTAAAATTTTTAATAACCTTAATCATAAATGAAAAGGGGGAAATAACAACTAATACCACAGAGATACAAGAGATTATTTCTGACTACTACCAAAAGGTTTATACCTAGAAAATTGATAATGTGGAGGAAATGCATCAATACCTGCAATCACATCTTCTTAGACTTAATGATGAAGAAATAAATGTCTTGAACAAGCCATTAGCAAACATTGAGAATGCAGAAACAATAAGAAAGCTGCAAACAAACAAACAAAAAAATCCCAGGACCAGACTGCTTTACAACAGAATTCTATCACACCTTCAAAGATGAGCTTGTACCTATACTGCAGAACCTACTCCAAAACCTTGAGGAGGAAGGAACCTTCCCCAATGCATTCTATGAAGCAAACATCACATTGATTCCCAAACCAGGAAAGGACCTAATTAAAAAAGAGAACTACAGACCAATTTCACTAATGAATATCAATGCAAAAATATTCAACAAAATCTTAGCTAATAGATTGAAGCTATTCATTAAAAAAAAATTATACATCATGACCAAGCAGGTGTCATTCAAGGGATACAAAAGTTGGTTTAACATATGCAAATCCATAAATGTAATATACAATATCAATAGAAGCAAAAACAAAGACCATATGATCCTCTCAATAGATGCAGAAAAAGCATTTGACAAAATTCAGCACCCTTTTTTAACAAGAACACTTAAGAACATAGGTATAGGTGGTACATGTCTTTTTTTTAAGGTGGTACATTTCTTAACCTGATTGAAGCCATCTATGACAAACCCACAACTAACATCATATCGAATGGTGTAAAACTGAAAGCTTTTCCACTTAGAACTGGAAACAGACAAGGAAGGATGTCCACTATCACCACAATTATTCAACGTAGTTCTAGAAGTTATAGCCAATGAAATCAGGCAATAGAAGGATATAAAGTGCATCTGAATGGGGGTAGAGGAGGTCAAACTCTCCCTCTTTGCTGATGATATGATCCTATACTTAGAAAACCCCAGAGACTCAACCACAGGACTCCGGAAGTCATCAGAAAATATAGTAACGTCTCGGGGTATAAAATCAAGTTCCACGAATCAGTAGCCTTTGTATATGCCAATAACAGCCAAGTTGAGAAGCAAATCAAGGACACAATTCCCTTCACAGTAGCTTCAAAGAAAACGAAATATTTAGGAATATACCTGCCAAACGAGGTGAAAGATCTTTTCAAAGAGAATTAGGACACCCTCAGAAAAGAAATTGCAGACAATACTAATAAATGGAAGAACATCCCATGGTCTTGGCTGGGAATAATCAACATTGTCAGAATGTCTATTCTACAGATTCAATGCAATCCCCATGAAAATACCAACATTATACTTTGTAGAATTGGAAAAAAATAGTACATTGTTTTGTATGGAACCAGAAAGAACTCCATATAGCTAAGGCTATTCTTAGTAACAAAAACAAAGTTGGAGGCGTCATCCTACCAGACGTCAGGCTATACTGCAAGTCCATAGTAATCAAAACAGCATGGTATTGGCACAAAAATAGAGACATAGATATATGGAGCAGAATAAAAAACCTAGAGATGATATATGGAGCAGAATAAAAAACCTAGAGATGAAGCCTATTTGCCATCTGATCTTTGATAGAGCAAACAAAAACATACAGTGGGGAAAAGAATCCCTATTCAACAAATGGTTCTAGGAGAACTGGATAACCACATGTAAAAGACTGAAACTTGACCCACACCTTTCACCACTTCCAAAAATTGACTCAGGATGGATAAGAGACTTAAGTCTAAGACATGAAACAATAAAAATATTAGAAGAAAGTGTGGAGAAAACTCTTGATGAAGTTGGACTAGAGAAAGATTTTATGATAAATACTTCAGTGGCCATCACAACAACGAAAATTAGCAAATGGGACTTAATTAAGCTGAAGAGCTTCTGCATAGCTAAGGACACAACAAGTAAAGCAAAAATACAATCTTCAGAATGGGAAAAGATATTTGCAGGGTATCAATCTAACAAAGGCTTGATAAGTAGAATCTGTAGAGAACTCAAATTAATCCACAGAAAAATAGGAAACAATCCCATCTACCTCTGGGCAAGAGATATGAACAGAACCTTCTGTGATGAATTCAGATGAATGGCTAATAAACATTTGAAAAAATGTTCATCATTCCTGATCACCAGGGAAATGCAAATCAAAACCACCCTGAGATATCACCTAACCCCAGTGAGAATACCCACATCACAAAATCTCAAAGCTGCAGATGCTGGTGTGGATGTGGATGGAAGAGAACACTTTTTTTTTTTTTTTTTTTTCAGTTTTTGGCCAGGGCTGGGTTTGAACCTGCCACCTCTGCTATATGGGGCCGGTGCCCTACTCCTTTGCACCACAGGGGCCTCCCAGAAGGGAATACTTTTACACTGCTGATAGGACTGTGAACTAACACAACCTTTTTGGAAGGAAATACAGAGAATCCTCAAAGATCTCAAATTAGGCCTGCCATTTGATCCTGCAATCCCATTACTAAGCATCTATCCAGAAGAAAAAAAATTATTTTATCATAAGGACATTTGCACTAGAGCATTTATCACAACTCAATTTATAATTGCCAAAACGTGGAAACAACCTAAATTCCTACCAATCCAGGAATGGATTAACAAGCTGTGGTATATGTATACCATGGAATACTATTCAGTCATTATAAAAAATGGAGACTTTACATCTTTTGTACTAACCTGGGTGGAGGTGGAACACATTATTCTTAGTAAAGCATCAGAAGAATCCAATGTACTGAATTATAATATGAAGGCAGTAGATGAGCTATAATTCGAGGTGTGGGGTAGAGGAATGAGAGAGCTGAGAGAGGGAGGAGGGAGAGGATGGAGGGTCACACTGTATGGCACACCTTTGTAGGCAGGACACAATTATAAGAGGGACTGTGCCTAACATCTGCAGTGTCACCTAATTCTTTGTACCCTCAATGAATCCCAAACAATAAAAAAGAAGTAAATCCCTATCTTGCTGTAGATATTACCTCCATCATCACTTCTTTAAAGGAGTTTTCCATGCCTTCCTTATTCATAGAACCGTGATCCTGGCCATTTGATCCATTGCAGCACTTGCTACAATTTTTTTTTGCATTTTTTTTTTTGTGTGATAATATGATTAATGCCTGCCTTCACCATCAGGATGTAAGGTCCATGGGAATAGGACCTATGTATTATTTTTTACTGCTGTCTCCTCAACCCCTTGCATGGTCTACAGAAAGCAGGTGCATTTTTGTTTGTTTGTTTGTTTCGTTGTGCAATGAATGAATGGCCTGAAATGCCCACCAACAAAGCCTTCCAGAGATCTTTGGCTAAATGCATGAACCCCAAGTAAAATGAAGGAGAGAGGAGAGTCCTGAGGTACATCTCGGTTGTTTCCCTTATATCAACAAGTTGGTACCTAGCAGTTTAACAGATGAGTAATATACGAACTCTTTGTATAGGCTATATACCTTCTAGAGTAAAGTGAATGTGATATTTGAGACACAAGGAGATGACAAACATGCCAAGTTCACTTATCTAATAGACAGCAGAGCCAGGACTCAAACCCCGGTGGTCTGGCTCCTCTTGATTAGCTTGGATGAACTTTAGCAGTTTTCTTATCTGTAAAATGGGAGCAATGGTGCCAGCTGATAGAATCATTATAAGAATCAAATGAGATGATGTATTGAAATCACTTACACATATTAAGTATTCATTGTAGAGTACCTATTAGTATTCGTTTCGCTGAAGGTTAAGGGAAGCCTAGCTATATGCTAGGACCTAGAAAAATGCCTTCCTTTTCAAAAGATTCTCCCATCTTTGCTCTTTCTCTCTCTCCCAACCCCCCTCTGTCTCTCTTTCTTCCCTCCTTCTCCCCTCCTCCAGCTATCATCTCCAGAAAGAGATATTTGAGGGTTAAGAAAGGAAGAAAGAAGAGAGATTAAAAGAGAGAGAAGTTAGGAAGAAAGGGGCTAAAAATACCACTAGAAGGAGGAAGAAGAAACAGCAGAAAGGCAAGGAAGAAGGGACAGCGTGTATAAAATAGTTACACCTTTGCTCTACCAAATACAATGAAAAATCTGGTTGTACACAACTTTACTGCAGGTTTTTCCTTTTCTTTTTAAAAAGAGGTGGGGAGGAAAGGAGCATCAAGACATGGGCCTAGAAGAATACTGTCTAAGAGTTCCATTGAGGTTATGGCCAGCCCTGCCCCAAATTGTCTGGGGAAAAACATAACTGTAGAAAAAATACACAAAACTATGTAGATTTCAAACACACACACACACACACACACACACACACAACCTTACCATTCAATGCTGTCCACTTTGGCATTTACTAGTCATTTGTTGATGTTCATATGTCTGCTGATTGAGTATGTCCTTGGACCTCACGGAACAAGAGCCCCAGGAGTCCAGGGAATGTGTCTTTTCCTCTTAAACCAAGTGCTTAATGTTTGCTGGGAATTGTGATGAAAGATGGATGAGGGGAACAGCTCTTCTGATGTTGGTAACCTAGGCAGCTCCTCATCCCCTGCTGGGCTTGTTTAGCTACGCCTCAGATACCAGCATACCTGCTTATCTTAGAAGACAAGGACCCAATTGAATAGGTCCCCTGGACATCCAAGGGGCAGAGCACAGTGGCAGAAGTGATTCTTGGGAGATTGCTAGGCTAACTTGGCAGATTGGAGACGAGAAACCTCTGGGGTACATGTCCAAACCAAATTTGTGAAATACTGGCTCATCCCCAGGTCCTCTCCTAGGGCCTTTGGGGAAAGTCCTAAATGCAAGCCAGTCAAGTTGAACATTACACTATTTATAATTACAAGACAGAAAAAAAAAAAAAGACAGCGAAAAGGGAGGAGGGACAGAAAATAGAAACATAATTAAGGCTTGGCTAGCAACATCTTGGATACAGTGTCATTAAAAGTAAAGCATGCTTCTATAAATTAATGAATGCAAGCTTTGAAAAAAAATTGTTTTCAAGAAAAAAACGAATGTGCAAAAGGAACCATTGTAGTACTTAGCATTTCATGAAATGAAAAAGATACTTGTATTCAAAGGGAAATGTGCCATGGAGACATATAGGAGAGGAGATGTGACAGGATCTTACCAACATACACAAAATATTATAATTATCATTGTTACAAATCTATATGAAGTTCTTAGTGTGGGTAAGGGGGTGGATTTTGCATATGCTGAGGAACCATAATACTACTTCCCTACTTCTGCTCATGGTCCCGACCATCTTTAGATTAGTAATATGCAAAGCTGTCAAACCAATGTAATTTCCTCTCTCGTCAGTGAATTCAGGGGAATAAAAGTAAAGAAACAGGAGTTAGCATACTTGAGTTATAGTTTCACCTTCTTAATCCTACCATTCAGGGGAATAAAAGTAGAGAAACAGGAGCTAGAATACTTGAGTTATAGTTTCACCTTCTTCTTAATCCTACTATAGAAGCTCAAAAAGTCATTTCACCTCTCTGGATCGCAAACACTCCATTGGTCATTTAGTATTTACGGCACAGAATAGATGGTGCCTGCTTTTTGTTGAAATGGAGTTTTTTCCCTACATGTATCATGGCGTAGTCCAGATACAGTGTGATTTGGGATCCTAAAGATTGTGATTTATTAATCCTAAAGATTAATATAGATCTGTGTTTCCAGCTCCCCTCTCAAAGAAATCTGTATGGGCTGAATGGAAACTAAGCCATGGTTTTCAAAGAATGTGACTTCCTTCTCCCTTTCAATTTAGTAAGCTTTTCTTGCGTACCTACTCTGGGCACTGCCCTACAGGAACTTGAAGTGCACATGTAGAATTTGGAGACCACTAAACTTTCTGGAGAACTCACACAAAGGTCTTCTACTTTAGCTGCCTACACTGCCTCTTACTACTTCGTTAACACTTCTCCAGCTATTAGGACTCTGCCTTGTTCAGGAAGGCCAATTGACTTTCTGTCACCGTTCTCCTGGTCCTGCTAGATGTCAGTTTTAGCAGAAGTAGAACTCTTGGTTAAAAGAAGTCAATTGAACCTAGAATAGCCAGGGTAACTTTGAATCTAAGGAAAGTGCCTGACTTTTGAAACATCAATGGCAAACTGGTTTTCTGTTTATTATACTCCTTCAGTCTCTGGGAGGCAAGAGAAGCGGCTACAGATAACAGCAAGTTTTGCTGTGCATGCTTCCTTCTCCAGTGGCCCTTCAGGTACAAAAGATGGTATGAATCCCCTAATCGTCTATAATCCACAAAGAGGTGACTCTTGCTGCAAAAATGCTACCCCACCACTATTCCACACAAGCCAGCACATGCAACTGGGATAGAAGTCTGTCTTCTTGCTCCTCTCCCCCTCAACATATAAGCGTTCTTACGCTTCTTATACATACAAAAGCAATTTGGTAGATTGAGAGGGTTGAGTCCCTAATATGACTTCCTGTTCCACTTCACTTCCCACAAGGTCTGGGCCCCAAATTCTGTAGGACAGGATTTGGATGCCTATATTGTTCTGGCCTGGGATTATAGGGAATGGAAGAAAGAGGTTGCTGGGGAGGAGATGGACGGGGCTGCTGGGTTAAGTGAGATGTCTTCTGTGCTCTCGTCCTCTTTGTTAAGGTTACTCTGAAAGGGGCATCTTATGCTGGAGATGTCCTTACGGACCACCAGTGGCGGGTAGCAGGGAACAGTATGGACAAAAAGGGAGAAGCAGAGAAATTCTAACAGGTTGCCCAGAGCCAGACAAATTGTTCCCCCAACTCCATTAGGACCAGATTCCAAGACAGTGATCACCTACTGCGCATCTCTGGAAAAACAAAAGCATTCCTCCGCACCACTCACGATTAACGATGAGTTGTAATTATCACTGTTTATGTAGACTTTGGGCCCAATATGGAACTAGATTTGTGAAAATGTCTGCCAGCAGCCTCTTGAGTCCCAGGGGACAGCAGTTTGGGACTAGGATGGGGCCAGGGGCAACACCAGATTAAAAAGAGCCACTAGCACCCTTGAAATCCAGGCAGGGAAGAAGTCATAGACAGGAAGTCCTTCAAGAATAGAAGAGAAGAGATAAAGATGGGGGAGAGAAAGAACAGGATAACAGAAGAGAGGAAACGAGTAAAGCATTGCTCGGAGGACCCCAGCCAAAGACCTTATATGCCATGGAGCTTGCCATCACCCTCACCTCTCCTTCCCTGCTTACGCTCACGGCACCTTTATTCTTATTCCCTCGACTCTATTAGTTCTTCATATCATCACCAAGGTATCTAAACTCAGATGTCTACAAACAACAAAATGTGACAAATCCCTTTGGCTGAAAATCCACCCCCTCACTTTTATTGCCTGATGAAGATGGCACAGTGCAAGTGCATCTTCTTTGCTGCCATGCTGTTCTCTAGAGTCAATATCACTCAGCTCCTCGGTGAGCCAGGAGGGCATAAAGGTCCACTTTTAAAGACTGTCCTCTGAGCTGAAGTACTACTATATCAGGGCTGACTGTCTGTGGTGTCTTTTCCTTGTTCTTTTAGCACCATCATCCCACTTGATCTTAATTCCCTTTGGCAAGCCCTGACTCAAGATTTCGTTACTACATTTCATTATCCTAGTCCCTCAGGGATCTGCTTTTCCTTCTGCTATATAGCAAAGTAACTCTTCCAAAGTGTTAAATACAGTTGGTGGCCTAATGAGCCACTTTTTCTTGTATTATTGTCACATTTTTATAGGGGTTAACCCCCCCCAAATGTCCTCAGATGATAGCATAATATACATGACTAGAAATAAGAGAAATTTGGGAGCAGCAGACCTGTATTTACTGCTTCTGGGAAAGGCTAATCTTGCAGATGAGGATAACACCATTTGGTTACCAGTGGGGATTTGTCAAAGTGGAAAGTTTACCCTATGACTTTTTAAAGTTGGTTAGGGGACTGGGGAAGCAGAGCTGGTGGAAATAAATCTTGCTTCCTGTCTTATTGTTCAAATTCTCGAGAGAGCTTACTTTAGAAGCTCCGTGCAATGACTATCTCATGCGATGGCATTTGCTCAGCTGAATAACTTCCATGCAGGTATATTGATGAGAATGCCAAGAGCAGAAAAGATAGATTCTCTTGATCCCTGGGTTCCTTCTCCAAATCATGCATAACCCATGGTTACTTTCAGATTGCTATGAAATTTATGTGTTGAAACGTAATCTCCATTGTGTTGGTGTCAAGAGATGGGTGTTTTGGGAAAAGATTAAGTCATGAGGGAATAGATTAGTGCCTTGTAAAAGAGCTGGAGGAAACTAGCTTAGGCCCTCTTGATCCTCTGCCATGTAAGGACACAGTGTCCTGACTGCATTTTAACAAGATCCATAAGTAATTCAAATACATATTAACATCTGAGAATCACAGGTGATATGGTTTCAATGTTTTTGTACTCTTCAAAATTCATGTTGAAATTTAATCCCCAATGCAATCCGTGTGGCCTTTGAGAGATGATTGAATCATGAGGGTTCCACCCTCATGAATGGGATTAGGTGCCCTTATAAGAAAGCTTTCCAGAGGGAGTCAGTCTCTTTTTGTCCTTCTGCCTTCTGCCATGTGAGGACACAGCACTTCTACCCTCCAGAGAAATCAGCAACAAGGCACCATTTTGGAACTGGACACTGGGCCTTTACCAGACACCAAACCTGCCAATGCCTTGATCTTGGACTCCTAGCCTCCAATATTGTGAGTAATAAATTTCTATTATTTATAAATTACTCAGTTTCAGGTATTTTATGACAGCAGCACAAGCAGACTAAGACAGCAATTGGCACCAGAGAATTGGAGGTGTTGCTATAACAAATAACTGAAAACATGGAAGCAGCTTTGAAACTGGGTAATGAGTAGACACCGAAACAGTTTTGAAGTGCATGACAGAAAAGCCTAGGTTCCTGTGAACAGAGCATAAAGGGCAATTCTGATAAGGGCTCAGAAGAAGGCAGCTATGGGGAAAGCCTAAGTCTAAGAGTTATGAACAGGCTATTAATAGAAATATGGACAGCAAAGGCCTTTGTGATGAGGTCTCAGACAGAAATGAGGAACAAGGTATTGGAAACTGGAAAAATGGCCATCCTTATTATGAAGTGGCAAAGAACTTGGCTATATTGTGTTTGTGCTAGAATGTCATGGAAGGCCAAATTTAAGAGCAAGGAACTAGGATATTTGGCAGAACAAATCTCCAGGCAGCAGTGCTGAGGGCACTGCAAAGCTTCTCTTGACTGCTTATACTGAAATGCAAGAGAAGAGAAACAATTTTAAAACATAATTTATATTCAAAGGAATGCATAACATAAAGATTTGGAAAATCCACAGCCTGGCCACATAAAGAAAGTTTAAAAAGTGTTTCAGACAGAAAATCAAAGGGGTGGCCAAGTTACCTTTTGATAAAGAGATTAGTATGGGCTCGGCGCCTATAGCTCAACCGGCTAAAGCGCCAGCCACGTACACCTAAGGTGACGGGTTCGAATCCCCAGCCCGGACCCGCCAAAACAACAATGACGGCTGCAACCAAAAAATAGCCGGGCATTGTGGCGGGCGCCTGTAGTCCCAGCTACTTGGGAGGTGGAGGCAGGAGACTCGCTTGAGCCCAGGAGTTGGAGGTTGCTGTGAGCTGTAATGCCACAGCACTCTACCCAGGGGGACAGCTTGAGGCTCTGTCTTCAAAAAAAAAAAAAAAAAAAAAAAAGAGATTAGTATGAATGAAAAGAAGCCAGATGCTTTCATCATTCTAGACCATGAAAGAATGACTCCAAAGGCATTATGGAGATCTTTGAGGTTGTCACTTCCATCACTTTCTCTCCAGGAGTACCAGGACCGTCAAGGGAAAAGGGTTTCAAGGAAGAGGTCTAAAAGATCAATGGAACTTCAGATCTTGAGGTCTTGCTGCCCAGGGCCACCTCAAGTCTCTGTTTCCTAAATTCTGATGCAGTGCTCCTTGGCCATCCCAGCTAGGGTTTAAATGGGCCTACTTGGGCTTGGGCCACCACTGTGGAGGCCACAAGTGGTAAGCCTTAATGATGTTCACATGGCGCTAACTCTGTAGGTACACAGAGTGCATGAACTATGAAGATATGTTCCACCTAGATTTCAAAGATGGCACAGAAAGCTCCCATAAGGGCAATGCTCAGCACATCTGTGGCCTTGGGGCCACCACAGTGCATTCTCGCTAGGACAATGCCTAGCAGAGCCATAGGAACAGGGCTGCCACATATATCCTTTTCTAGTGCAAAGCTTAGTGGAGCCACGGGGGTGGGGTCACTCCAGAGACCCTGGAACTATAGAGCTACCACATGCAACTCCAGACTGGGAGCTGGATTCCAACCTACTATGTAGTTTGTGCTAGCAACTCTGTGGGGCTAGGGTGTCCTTGAGGCTTAGGGATGTAACCCCTTCCCCAGTGTGTTCGGAAGGCAACACATGGAGTCAAAGCTTATCTCAAGCATCAGGGTTTAATATCATTTGCCTTGTTTGGTTTGGAGTTACCTGGGATCTGTTACTACTTCTTGTTTATTTCTTCCTTTTTGAATGAGAATGTCTATCCTACACCTGTCCCATCACTGTGTTTTGGAAGTAAATAACTTGTTTGATTTCATGGGTCACAGTTGGAGGGGGAATTTGCCTTAGGATGAAACTCACCTTTGTGCCTCTTCTGACCTGATTTAGATGCGGCTCTGAACTTTAGATTTTGAGTTGATGCTAAAGTAAGTTAAGCCTTTTGGGCTGTTGAGATGGAATGAATGTATTTTACATGTGAAAAGGACATAAATTTGGGGATCAGGAGCAGAAAGCTATGGTCTGAATGTTCCCCAAAATTCACATGTTGAAACTTAATCAATATTAAACGGTGTGAGATTAGATGCCTTTACAGAGGAGTTTGACAGAGGAACCTTGTCCCTGTTTGCCCCTTCCATCTCTTCTGCTGGGTAAGGACACAGCATTCCTCCCCTCTGGAGGAAGCAGCAACCGGGTGCCATCCTGGAGGGCTCTCTAACAGACCCCCAAACTGCCACTACCTTGATCTGGGGCTCTTAGTCTCCACACATGTGACAAATAATTGTTTGATCTTTATAAATTACCCAGTCCACAGCATTTTATCATAGCAACACAAATGGACTAAGACAAAAACTATGCTCTTTATTCAACTTACGGACTAACTGGACTACAGGATGACCAGCATGCTCAGAGATGGAGACAGAAGACTCCAGTGAAAGTCCACTGCAGTCCACCTGGCTAGTCATGCTGGGCTGCCTCTGCATTTTGCACTTCCACACCTCGTGTGCCTTTTGATCCACTGAGCTCTGAGCCAGGCCAGAAAGGCAAGTCTATTACTTCTTCCAAGTGCCATGGCAGGGTTCCAAGTGTAGGAAGGAAGCAATCTTATCAGACCTCTGGCCCATTGATAAAACCACAGAAGGAAATCATTGAGTTTTAAATTGAGAAAGGGAAGTCTTAGATAAAACTAAGAATTGCCTGAGAGTTTCCCCTTTAAAGTCGCTTTTTCCACATCAGTGGAAAAGCTTTTTATCATAGCTTGGGTAATTTATTTGTGGTCCTAGAGCTTAAGTGCTGGCTGCCTGGTTAGAACTGTTTATAAGGTCTTCTGCAATGACTAGCCCCTCCCACCTCCCAAAAGATAAATCTTGTCTCCACCCCACTTCCTTTTTTGATTCATCAGGTCTTGTCCTTAAAGGCCTAGTGTTCTTTTTTCAGATAGTCTCTGAGCCTTTCGAGTATTCATATTAGAAGAAACTACCAGATGAGGCAAGGAGATGCCTAGACAACCTATCAAAAGAAATTATGGAATTGCTTTCATTCTAGACATGTTACTATAAAGGGTTTTCTGCTACCTGTCTGCCTCTCTCTAGTATATATTCCTCCATTTTAAGATCTTTTCCAGTGGTAGGCTTAGAAAATGCTACATGGCATTTGGGGCTTTTTTAGTTTGTCAGCTAGCTTGCTAGTTTATTTTTGCATTCAATGATACTCTTCTTCAGCCACAGTCAGTAAGAGATCAGAAACAGCGAGGAGAGTGGCCTGGAGGAGGATGTAAATATACAAATACACAAATGAGCACTGAGGTCAGAGAGCCTTTCAGACAGACACACAATTTCAATGGAACCTTTGTGCTGAGTAGGCTTCTTCATTAACTTTAAGACTTACGCTAAATTCCTAAGGGGCATGTCGTAAATGCCTTTTTGAGAGTTAAGGAACAGGGGGAACACCCCCAAAGAATAAAAATCTCTTGAATTTTTCTCTCTCTTCTCTCAATTTGGGAAACAATGCAATGCAGGCAGTTATGTCTTTTTAAAATTTATTTTTAATAGCTTTCTTGAGAAATAATTTACCTACTATGCAATTCCCTCATTTGAGGTGTACGCTTTCATGGTTATAGCACGTTCACTGCGATATGAGACCATCAACACTATATAATTTTAGAACATTTGTATCACCCACCCCATATTTATTAGCAGTTACTCCCTATTCCCTCCAAATCCTTCCTCTAATCCTTGGGCAACCACTAATGTCCTTTCTATTGTTAACAGATTTGGCTATTTTGAACATTTCATATGAATTCATATAAGTCTTTTTCTGGCTTCTTTCACCTAAAATAACATTTTCAAGGATGTGCTAGTACGTATCAGTACTTTATTCCTTTTTATGGCTGAATAATAGTTCCTGGTATGAATACATGTGTATCACATTTTATTTATCCTTTTGTCCGTTGATGGCCATTGGCATTGCTTGTACTTTTTGGCTAGCATGAATAATGCTGTCATGAATATTCATGTACACATTCGTATGTGGACATCTGTTTTCATTTTTCCTAAGTATATACCTAAGAATAGAATTTCTGTATAGTAGCTGTATGTTTTAACCTTTTGAGGAACTGCTAGCGTGTTCTGCAAGCTGCTATGTCATTATACATCCCCACCATCAAAGAATGAAGATTCCAATTTCTCTACATCCTCAGTGCCACTGACCATTCTCTGTCTTTATTACTGTTGCCATCCTAGTGAGTGTGAAGTGGTATGGCATTGTGATTTAGCTTTACGTTTCCCCAACATCTAATGGCTTAGTGGCCATTTGGAAACCTTCCTTAGAAAAATGTCTATGGAAATCATTGGTCCGTGTTCAAAATGAGTTATTTCTCTTTTGATTACTGAGTTGTAATAGTCCTGAATATAGGTTCCTCCGTAAATTTACTTTGGGAAGGAGGTGAGAGATAAACATCTTACTGTCGGGTACAACGGGCACTATTCTGGTGACAGGTACACTGAAAGCCTTGATGTGAGTTTGATACAATTCATCTATGTAACAAATACCACTTGTACCCCTAAATCTATTGAAATTTATAAAAAAATAAATAAAAATGAATACTTCTTTAAAATTATCCAAAAAATAAGAAATAAATACACAAGCATCCTGCTAGATCCCTGCTTTATTTTCCACATTCCCTCCCAACACCCAACACAGTGGGGCAATTCTCCTCCTAACACCTTTGTCACTTCTAGGCTACTGCCTCCATTTCAGAGAGACATCAATGTCCCCAGCCTCTAGTGATCTTTGGCAATAGATGGCAGGCCCTACTGTTGCTTTCTGAGCTACCTGAGACACCTTCCCCAAGACACCAGATGTCTTCACTGTCCTCTCTATTTGCCAACTAAAACCTGGCTACAGCTCAATGCTAAATTACCAATAAACAAACAAAGAAGAAAACAACACACCACCCCCCTCCTGTATCCAAATGACTGAATAACCAAAGAAGAAACATGTCCACCTTCAGCTAGGCTGATGGCTGACACCACAGCTCTTTTCAAACATGAGTTAAAACGATCCCTACAGAGCTTGCACCCCCTTGAATCACCTGAGAAAAAGTGTCCTGCCCTGCTTTCTTTGTCATCTCTCCAAGAAGATGGTGATTTCTTCAAAGAAGACAAAGAGCCATCCACTAGAATTATCTAAACTACCAGTCAGAAATTGAAATGTTTACGGGAATAAGTCGGGCAACCTGATGAGTGAAGTTGCCCAAGTGTAGACCGTGGTGGAGACTCCGGAAAACTAGGAAGCAAATACCCAACGTATGTACAACTTGATGCCAGTCAATTTTGCCATGCAGGATTGCAGGCCCTATGTTGCCAGATCTTTTGATTCTGAGGGAGAAGAAGCTGGAGACCAGGATTTTTCTGTGAAAAATTCTCCTTTTAAATACTGGCAGCTAACTTGATATTTAAAAAAGAACACTATGTAGGCCAAACAAAACATGTGTGCTGGCTGGATCTGGCTTACAAACCACCAGCTTACAATCTCTCTTCAAAACACTACTTAATTCTTCCTCCTCTGTTCTTTGTCATTTGCAGCACCAACCTGGGATCCCCTTGCTGCTCCCACTCTTAAAATCCTCCTTCTTCTGGCTGCTGGCCTTTTTGTAAATACTATTTTCTTCTAGCACTTTCTTCACAATGTGCATACTCAGATACACCCAGCCATGAAGAGGAGCTTAATATACTAACGAAGAGCAGAAATTTGGAAGGCAGTGAGCTCTACGTTCAATCTTAGCTCTGCTGGTTACTGGCTGTGTATTTATGGGAAAGCTACTTTACCTTGGTTTCTTCATCATTGAAATGGGTACAATAACCTCTAGTTCACAGGCTTGCTTTGAAGCAATCTATTTAAAGAACCTAACACATAACAGACACTTAATACATACTATGCGTTAGCTCACATCGTTACTTTTTAGCTAACATTACCTCACATTTGACACATTGGTACCCTTAACTCATTTTTTTTCTCCTTTTAACATTTTTCAGGTAATAACACTATATATACTCAGAGTGTGAACGTCACGGTATCGCAAAAGTCGCCCCTACAGTTGCCCTACAAGGGGAAAATGGGAAATTGTGACTAAATGTACCTTTATTTATAAAATATTCATTACAACATATTTACATTACAAAATATTTTTTCACTACGTTTTGGCCACCTCTTTGTAAAATTCTGTAAGTGAATAATTTGCAAATAAAGGTACTTTCAGCTACCGTTTCCCATTTTCCCTATGCAGGGCAACTTTAGGGGCAAGTTTTAGGAGACCCTGAACATAAACCTCAACATTCCTCTGGGCTCTGTCCTATGTCATTTGCGTACCCCCAATTTTCCCTTCCTCAAGCTCCGTCCCAGATTGTGTGCAACTCTTCTATGGATTCTTTCATTGTTAAATCTGCATAACAGTTGTTGTGTATTTTCATACATGTTAATCTCTTTGAAGCTTCTCATAGAAAAAAACTCCATATAACCTACTAAATTCTTTAAACAGGCTTCCAGGATAACAGTTCTGACCCAGTTTGCCTTATTCAACGGTGTCCAACTCGCAGCCCATGGGCCCCATGCTGATTTTGTGAGGACTCTTTGCTTATCTGTGATGTAGGATATTGCAGAAAGTATGCATGGACCTTTTCTTTGCTAATCAGCTTTTGTTAGTGACTGTGTATTTACTGTGTGGCCCAAGATCAAGACAACTCATCTTCCAAAGTGTAGCAGACAACAGAAAAAGGTTGGACACCCCTGCCTCAGATATCTTGGCCCACACGATGGCATCTATCTATTCAGTTTTATATCATACCAGCCTCTTGTAATAGTTCTCTTGCTTTTCTGTGTCCATTAAGACCTAGATGAAATTCATCTGGTCACATGGGGTCTATTTCATTAAGGATAGAAAACGTAAAATATTTTTGTATAATTCTATTTACTGTGTTTCCCCCAAAATGAGACCTACCCAAAAAATAAACCTTAGTAGGATTTCTATGCATTTGTTAAATATAAGCCCTACCCTGATAATAAGGCCTAGTGATCGGCATGGCTATGCATTTCAGCACGGAGTGGTAAGGAAAACTGGAATACTTTTTATCTGCCACAGCTCCTTTCTCCTAGCCGTTTGCACTTGCACGGGTGTGCTGTGTGATAACCGCAGTCGCAGGCATCCTATTGCACACATGCAAACGGCTAGGGGAAGGGAGTTCACGCATCAGTAGCGCCAGCCCCACCAACAAGATCAGCTCCCCCTGTCAGGTTCCAGCCATCCTGTGCACGCTGAGGCTTCAGGTAGAGACAGAGACATAGAGACTGGAGGGTTCCACAGTGAAAGTCTCCCTAGTGAAATGAGGAGCAGGACACTCTGCATTTTTACCATGTTGTGTGTCCCAGGGAAAGAAGGAAAGCTGTGGCTGCTGTTTTACCCAGGACCAGTCCAGCAACAGTCTGTGAGCCTCTCTTACCTCACAGAAACGCCAGTAAAGCTGCTGCTCCCCAGCACCGACCAGCAACAGTCTGTGGGCCTCTCTCACCACCCCCCGCCTCCCACAAACACCAGGGGATAGGGGGAAAGCTGCAGCAAACAGTCTGCTACTGAGCCCAGAGAGATCATCCCAGCTCCACTGTGCAGATTATAATTCAGTCCTTACACATCAGCTTTGCTGGCCTATCTCTGCTTTTCCTGAGTATCTGTCCCCCCAGACAAGATGAGTGCAAAAAGAAAGAGCTATTCTGTCGAGCACAAGAAAGGAATTGTCGAGGACTCCCAGGGCAAGAATCTTATGGCTTTCTGCAAAGAGAAGAAGTTAGATATCTGAAAGGTCCAAAAATGGCGGGCAGGATACGATAACCTCAGTTTACATGTGGACAGAGGAAATGTTAAGAAGAGCAAATGTGGTTCAGGTCGGCAACCTTTATTTCCTGAGCTGGAAAACATCATCTGTGAATGGATTGCTGACAGGAGATCAAAGGCTTTGGTTGTACGCAGGGCTGACATTCAAGCATTTGCCCTTGCAATGGCACCACAGTTCGAAATATCCCCAGAATTCAAAGAATCACAACACTGGCTGGATGGCTTCCTCCAGTGATACCAACTGTCTCTAAGAAAATCAACAGCACTGTCTAAGTTGGAAGATGCAGAAGTTATTAAGCAAGCCCTTGCATTCAAATCCTCTGTGGATGGCATCGACTTTTCTAAATACCAACCTTGCAACATGATTGCTATGGATGAAACTGCAGTGTTTATGGGTCAAGGAGCCCAAACAACAATTGAACAGAGGGGTAACTCCTCAATCTATGTTCCCTTCACTAGTCACGAAAGTTCACCTGTTACCTGTATTCTGGCCATTCGTCTGGATGGAAAGAAAGCTACACCTCTTATCATCACTAAGGGCAAGAAAGATAAGATTGAACGTGTTTCTGGCATTTATGTTCTTGAAACAGAAAAAGCCTGGTGCACACAAGCAATTATAAGGAAGTGGCTTGATTTAATGCCGCCACTTGTTTTGCAAGGTGGCCAAAGAGGTCTACTAGTCTGGGATTTAGACAGTACTCACTGTGCTAAAGACATGAAGAACTTCCTTGCAGAGAGAAAAATAGATCAAGTAATGATTCCCGGAGGAATGACTGCCTATCTGCAGACTCTTGATATTGCAATAAACAAGCCATTCGAAGACCATTTGCGTATGGAAATTAATGACTACATTGAAAATAGAATGACAAGAAATCAGGGTGGACACTTTGTGACACCTAGCCTGCAAGAGGTCATGATTTGGGTAAAGAATTCATGGAATAAAATCACTGACAGTGTTGTTACCAATGCACTCTGAGCAGGTTACATAGATAAGAGTTGCTCATTTAATGAGCACTCTATTGCTCAACATGAAAGATTGGGGCCAATGGTTCTAAAGGAAATGGAGTCACAAGAAATTCAGGATGGAATTCCGGGTCTGGAGAGTTATGATGATATTCCAGAAGAAGATGACTTGACTGTATTTGAATAAATGTAGATTGTTGTATTATACTTAATAAAAATAAGACATCCGCTGAAAATAGGCCCTAGTGTGTCTCCTTGAGAAAAAATAAATATAAGACAGTTTCTTATTTTCAGGGGAACACGGTAGTTCACTGTATGCAAACACATTCTGGCAGGATGGTACACTATCAACTCAAGTTAAACATGGAAAAGAAAAGAGAGCGTTAGACCTGGGAGAAGGTCATAAGGCCATATGAGTCTCACCACCCTTAATCAAACAAGATGGCTCCATTTACCTTATTGCCATAGAAAACAGCTCTCTAGATTCCTAGTAATCATCAGAGGTGATAGCTAAGAAGCTATGATTCTTATTCCAGGCTTCAAACCACCTTCTACATCCCTGTTATTCTTTCCACTTTCTTAAATGAATAGACATAGTTTACACATGTGAACCTGAAAGCTGAGCCAGAAGAGTATTTTCAAAGGTACATTTCAAAGGAGAATATTAAGAAGATAGTTTCCCAATATGTCCTCCCAAAAGGACAATATTTATTGATATATAAAGTTGTGACATGTTTTTATTGAAAGAATAAACCATTCATCACTCTATGGTTACCCTTCATGTCGGAAGCCACACCTGCCTCAAGTTCCCTGCAGGCACATCACACTTCTACCTCTGAACCTTTTCCAAAATAGTATATTCTGCCTGAAATACACTTTCCCTTCAGGTAACCAAATGGTCTTTTCCATCATTTAAACAACTTCTAAAATCCCATCAATCCTCTACTCTTTTAAAATTGATTGGCCAACTGACAAACTTTTTTGGCTCAGCCTGGACATGGAAAACCCATAGCTGTTCTTCTCTCTCTGATCATGTATTTAGCCCTCATTACCTCACCCCTACTGAAGTACATTTACCCTTTCTTTATGTTAGTAGAATGTGCTCCAGTCACAAATTAAACAGAGAATACTGTATTCTTAAAAGGGGAATAGTTTATAAACTCAGAACTAAATTCATTTAGTAGCTTAAGAAAATCCTAGGTTTCAGTTACAGGTATTAGGGCATTAAAGTTGGCAAAGCCTAGGTCCTTGCTGTGAAATACAAATGCAAAATAAATAAATAGCCTTCTTATTGTGGAAAACCAAAAAAAAAAAAAAAAATGAAATACATGTGAATTAGAAGTACCACTAATAATGAAGCTAGAATAATGTGATAAAAATTAATGATGGCAACCAATATTAGCTGTGGGCAGGGCTCACATATTGATCGTTTGTTTTTTCCTATTGTAAACATTGAATGGAGAGTAGCAAAGTATTTCAGTGAGAGTACTGGAATCACATGAACCTGAATATGAATGCCAGTTCTGCCACTTACCGTCTGTTTGATCTTGGTCAGGTTAATTAACTTCTCTGAGCCTCAGTTTTATATTCTTTTTTTTTTTTCTTTTTTTTATTGAACAGTAACTATGTACATTAATGCACTTCTGGGGTACAGTGTGGGGTTTTCACA
>NW_003852550.1:3167154-3178958 GCF_000181295.1 Otolemur garnettii
ATGTGAACATGAAGGATGTAAAGTCTCCATCCTTCTTAATGGCTGCATAGTATTCCATGGTGTACATATACCACAGTTTGTTGATCCATTCATGGATCGATGACCAAAAATCGCATTACAACAAAGATATTTGTATCAGAATGTTTATTGCAGCCCAATTCATAATTGCCAGGTCATGGAAGAAGCCCAAGTTTTATATTCTTTAAAATGAAAGTAATAATAGTACCCACCTTACAGGGTGGGAAAAATTATTAAATACAGATAACATTTATTGACCAATTACTTAGAATCCGGCACTGTTTAAAGCCTTTTAAGTGGATTATCTCATATAATCCTCCCCCCACACTGTGAGACACATGCTTTTATTATCCCCAGATTACAGGGTTACCTAAGCAAAAGGAGGTTATGTTACTTGCCTGAAGTCACACAGCTAGTAAGTGGTGGCTCAAGAATATGAATCTAGTGACTGTATTTCTTAACCACAATCCTGCAATATTTCCAAAGAGTAGGTGATGTAATGCCTGCAAAGCACTTAATATGGTACCAAACACATAGCAAGTACTCAAGAAATGCAAACTACTACTGTAGTACTATGACTTGCTAAGAATAACTTCTCAGGCTCAGCGCCCATAGCACAGTGGTTACGGTGCCAGCCACATATATAGGGGAAGGCAGGTTCAAACCCAGCCCCGGCCTGCTAAACAACAATGACAACTACAACAAAAAATAGCCAGCTGTGGTGCCTGCCTGTGGTCCCAGCTGCTTAGGAGGCCGAGGCAATAGAATTGCTTGAGCCCAAGAGTTTGAGGTTGCTGTGGGCTGTGACATCATGGCACTCTACTGAGGGTGGCGTAGTAAGACTCTGTCTCAAAAAAAAATTATAAATAAATAACGTCTCAGATTTTGGTTCAGTGTGTTCAGCCAGGTCCAGAGTTCCAATATATCCTCCTTGGGGTTTTCAACCTTCAAGTCTTATCCACCTCCCAGAAGCCAGGTCCTGTGGTGATGTGCTCCCTTTGTGGATCACCATGTGGAAATTACACCCTTAACTGCTTTCTGGAGTTGAAGGAGAAGAAGAGGGAAAGGAAAGAGAGGTTATTAACACTTGTGGATATGGTTTCAATAATCACATGGGGTGGGGGGCTAGGTTAGGGTTTGAGGGTTCAGGTTGGTTGCTGTAGATAGAATAGGGGTGATCTCCTGCCATTTTAGCATGCCTCCAGGGTGAGCCACATCCTTCTCTGGAGGCTAGGAGCCCTCTCAGTTGAGGGAAAGCCTTCTCTCCCATCTCTTTACTAAGCTGAACCTGGAAGGAGGAGCAGAAGGCAAACAGGTGGGGAGAAGAGTGTGGAGATGAAATGTAATGACAAGAAAGTTCTCAAGAGAAGCTTCTGGAAATCTTGAAGCAGGACACTGAGTCTGAAGGCCACAAGAGCCATAGGGGAATTGAAAGAAGGGGATTGTGTCTGAAACAGGGCACCAGGGGATGCCCCAGGATTTCCTGGGTGTCATCTTGGAAATCTGGTGGAGCTTCTATGGGTATTTAATTATTTATTTATTATTTTTTTCATTAAATCAAAGCAGTGTACATTAATACTATCATGGAGTACAGTGTACTGTTTCTATATACAATTTGAAATACTTTCATCCAACTGGTTAACATAGCCTTCATGTCTTTTTCTTAGTTATTGTGTTAAGATATTTACACTCCACAATTAGAGAGATTCACATGTACCCTTATAGGATGCCCCATAGGCATGATCCCACCAATCACCCTCCCTCCCCCCACCCTCCCCCCACCTCTCCCCTCCCTTTCCCCATATTCCTGGGCTAAAATTGGGTTAGAGCTTTCCTATGAAAGCTATAAATTAGTTTCATAGTAGGGCTGAGTACATTGGATACTTTTTCTTCCATTCTTGGCATACTTTGCTAAGAAGAATATTTTCCAGCTCCATCCATGTGGAGGTAAAGTCTCCATCTTTCTTAATGGCGGCATAGTATTCCATGGTGTACATATACCACATTTCACCCCATCACCCAGGCTGGGGTGCAGTGGTTGTGAGAGTCACTGAAAAAAAGTGAGTACCAGAAGAATTGGGCAAATTTCAGCATTTCATGACCATTTAGAAGAAAACATCAATTGCTGATTTGCCAGAAAGCCTTAAGGTCTCCAGGTTTATGCTAAAATTCTACCATTTGAGGGTTGTTTATTTTAAACAACACACTTATTTGGACACTAATCACATGGACAGGTATATGACACACTTCCTGGGTGAAGGACTTCACGACAACTCAGACTTTACCTTACAAATGCAGACAATGTAACCTAATAGTCGGCACCGTCATATTAACCCCAAATAAAGAAAAAAAGAAACATGAACCCAGATGCGATTCACACTTTAAGTCAATTTAATCAGAATATTTCCTCTATTACCAATAATTGGGCTTTACTGTAGAAGAAATGAGAGATTGGCTGAGGGGCACAGAGAAGGTTAATTTAAAAACATAGGGGCACTATTTGAGTGTAGGCAGGAATGTACAAAGCTGTACCAGAGCATCTTTTTAGAATGCCAAAATTACTGGGAAAGGATAACTAACATAATTTCATACTAGTCTATCTGATCTGCTTTGCTCCTAGCAGGACTCAGGAGGGCCTATGTGTACAAGGTAGATACGGTGGGGGTGGGGGGAGAGGAGATTTTTCCACCTAGTCCCCATAACCAACCTAGGGCCTTCATGTTGTTCAATGCTTGATATTGGGCTATTCATTTGAATTTAGGGAAAAGCAGAGGGGGAAATTCAGGACCCTATGGGGTTGATGCCAACCAAATTGTTTGTCCCTAGTGCCTCCCTACCTACAGAGATAGTTCACGCCCCAGCAGAATGCTCCTAGACATTCTCAAGACTCTTTAGAACTTGAGAATATGGGACAGTGCCTTGGTACTCTATAATGCAACAAGGATGTCCCAAAGCTGGCCACTGCAGCTGTGTCTGCGACACAGGGAAATGTCTCAGCCATACAAAGGACATAGCAGTAGGCTTTTGGGTGCTATGGCAGGTGCTATGTTGGGTGCTATGAAGAACCAATGTGAGGACAATCTGTAGGTGAAGAAAGCTTCCAGTTTGTTTCAGAGCTTAAAATGTCTGTCCCACCCACTTCAGAAGTTCTTCCCTTGATGTTACTGGATTTGAAACCCAAGGAGCTTGTAGACAAAGAAAGGGGAGGGTGGAGAAGTTACTGGGGGTTAGAGGGAATAAAGGAAGCAGGAGGAAGGAAGTAGCTGTTTGGGGGCTAAGGAAGTGTTGGTTCCAAACAAACACACACAAACACAAATTCATAAAAGGAAGAAACACAATCAAACCATCTCTACTACCTTTGCTACCTGTAAAAGGAGGGAATCAATGAATTGAAGGTATTGTTGAAAATAGAGGAGTCATGCTAAAGGCAGTCTTCACAGCCCAGTTTGAGAGCTACGGAAAGCGCAGCAACATATAGTCCTGCAGATAGAACTTCTCTCTCCTTTACACAAAGACTCTCAATATTTGCACAGATATAACTGCATACCAAGACGTCTGCCCTCACACAAAGAGGTATACATTGGCAAACACCAAACTAAACGTCTATATACCCATGGATATATATAGATACAAAATCAAATATGAATGCATGGAAAACATATACCTGGAGGCACACACAAGAAAGCACAATTATTAACAAAGTGGCTATGTCTCAATAAGTTGTAATAGGTACCGTTTCTCAGGAGTCTACTATATGCCTAGCACTTTACACATGTCGGCTCATTAATCCTCCTAAACACTCCTTTCAGAGGGATATCATTAACCTCTTTTTACCAACGGAGAGCTAAACTTTAGAGGAGATAGCATCTTGCCAATAGTCGTGACGCTAATATGGCTTATAAAAGAGCAGGAATTCAAAACCAGGCCTTCCTTGAAAAGCTGCAGCCCTCCCATACCTGTGGCTGCATGCGGACCGTCATGGCGGTTCAGAGAGATCTATTAACAGATGCACACCCATTTTCCGGTATCCATGTTTTCTAGCCAAGGGAGTTTTAAAATGTGATTAGCATAATTCTGGGTCTGTTGTCATCTTGATCATTTGTTTGAACTAAACAATCCAGAATTCCTTTGAGTCATTAGTGCCCGTCAGTAAATTAAACTGTGTTTAAATTGCCTCTGGAGTATTTAAATTTAAATACTCTTGTATCTTGGAACAGAGCCAGCCAATATTTTAAAATGACACCATAATTAAAGCTTAGGATCTCATTCTAGTTAACAAAAGATTACCCTTCACAGCAGAATTTAAAACAAGATCCTAATTAATTAATGTGTTAATTGTTCTACCTTGTTGCAATCTGGGTGGCAATTTCATCTGAGAAGATGCTGTGCAGATATCTACATGGAAACCCCGGCCCACCCCCTGGCTGGATGAGCTGCCCAGAGAGGTGTCTCATTTCATGGTACTGTCCTGAGCAACCGTGGGACACTGCTGTGATGCCAAACATACGCCTAGAGTAAGGTTCTGTACTGTGAAGCCATATCCTCAAGTTTAGGAGAGCTTCAGCTACCTCCAGAGTAGGGAACCCAGCCACCTTTGTTTGCCTGGGACAGTTCCGTGTACTGTTGTTGGCTTGATTTAGTTTTTAAGGACTGCCCTGATTTGGACAACAACCTCTCTACTTCGGATCATTCATGGAGCCAAGAATCTTTCTAGCAGGGATGAGAAAGGAAAGAGATGAGGAGATATGGAATGTTGACTTTCTCCCTGGGCCAAGACTCCTACTAGCACTGGTGTTTGGGCCACAGAATGGATGTCCTGTCATGACCCCTTAGTTTGTACAATAATAACCACATACAGACCCAGTTGGGAGGAACTCCCCCCTCCTCCCAGCACAGCCTAAATTATAATGTTTCCTGAGAGCTCAAGCCTTTTACTTCTTCATGGTACGTACAAATTCCTGCATCTTGTAACAGTGGTGATGGTGCTGCAGAATGGGTATGGGTAGAACCTTCAAAGAACAATTCCTCACTGCCTCACAATTTTATCTGGCCAGAGATAGGAAGGTTAAAACGGTTAAAACTCAAGGTAATATATAGACCTTACAGAGGAAAGAAAGGATTCAGAGAAAATTTCCAACAAAGTATTCGGGGAAAGACGCATACTCTGTTCAGAAGTTTGGAAACACTAAACAAAAACACATGGGGTGTGTCATGGGGAGCAATCCTGCCTGAACAAGCAAAGGGCTGACTGCTCTGCTGGACATTTTTCAAGTCTAACTTCTAAAGATTTCTCTCCTGAAGAGACAGAAAAGAGAACAAGGTGGATCAAACTGCAAAACATACAGCTGGCAAAAGCAAATATTTTTCATAGGATCTGTGGAAGATAGTGAGAAACAGTAACACCTTAGAACTCTCCAACAGCTTTCTTTGGAAAAGCTTGTGGCTCTTTAACACTTTTTATTGCATTCTCTTGTATACATTTGTATAATGTAGGCATGGAGGAACAGAGGGAATTTCCCTAGGTCTCAGAAGGCTGTGGCAGAGCCAGAATCAGACTCAACTTTCTTGACTTCAAGCCCAGGAGAGTTATTTATTTTTAATTGAACTCTGTGCTTATGGTAAGTTTCCTTTAGTGTAGTGGCTACGTGCAAAGACTCATGGACTTGACTGGCAAGGTAGGAATCCTGGCACTATCATTTCCCAACTGCATGACCTTGGGCAAGACACTTCACTTCTCTGTGCCTCAGTTTCTTCATCTATGAAATGGGACAATAATACTTCCTTCAGAGAAATGTTAGGAGAATTATATGAGATATTACATATACAAACCCTAACTCTTAGAGCAAAGCTTGGTACCTATCAAGCACTCAATAAATGCTAGCAGTTATCTGTAAAACAATTAAGAATCACCATTGTGGATCCTTTAATACACAATTAATTGCATAGCTGCACAGCTGAATAAACATCATCAGATTAATTGTATGAACTTCAATTTAGTAATTGGTCCCTGTGATATCATGTACAATCAGATTTGGGGCAGTACTGTTACGTCCCAGGTCTCTGAGCAATTTAGGTACCAAGGAAGGAGCCTCCATATTTGTCAGGTTTTGTTGTAAGTTCCTTTCTAGAGAATTAAACAGAGACAGGTTTCTTTACAAGTTTTTGGCGACTCAAGAATGAAACCTCCCCTGAACTAAATTTTAGAGAAAAAAATATCAAAACATGCTAGGAAGCATAGGATGTGGCTGAGTTTTCCTCCTGGGAATTCTTAAGGATATGGCATTTTATACTCAATTCTAACGTGACCATATGGTCTATTGTTCCAGTCAAGTGTCCCTACAGCCTTAACATTAGCTTCCCAAACCATCAGCAGTGCCAAATATATGCGTTCTCCAGTGAATACCACTCTACTTATGTACATGCCTTTCTCTCTATTGGCCAAGGCAACGGGAAGGATAGCCAGTAACAGTGTTTACAGGTGAGTTGTGCAGAAAAATGTGTCTATAATGGAAATACACTGTACATTTTACAGCATGCCAAACCTGTTCCAAGATGACTTCCCTTTGCTTTTTAAATTTTATTCATGTATTTATTGATTTTTATTTATGTAATCATTTATTTATTTATTTATTGAGACAGAGCCTCAAGCTGTCATACTGGGTAGAGTGCCTTGGCATCACAGCTTATAGCAACCTCCAACTCCTGGGCTTAAGCAATTCTCTTGCCTCAGCCTCCCAAGTAGCTGGGACTACAGATGCCCACCACAATGCCCAGCCATTTTTTTTTTTTGGTTGTAGTTGTCATTGTTGCTTGGCAGGCCCGGGCTGGATTCAAGCCCACCAGCCTTGGTGTATGTGGCTGGTGTCTTAGCCACTTGAGCTACAGGTACCAAGCCTCATTTATTTATTTTTAATGCAGAGTTTCACTTTGTTGCCCCAGGCTAGAGTGCCCTGGCAACAGCCTAGCTCACAGCAACCTCACACTCCTGGGTTCAAGTCATCCTCCTGCCTCAGCCTCCCCAGTAGCTGGGACTACTTGGTGCCCATCAGCATACCCTACTAATTTTTCTATTTTTCATAGAGACAGGATCTCACTCTTGCTCAGGCTGGTCCCAAGCTCCTGGGCTTAAATGATTCTACCATCTCAACCTCCCAGAGTGCTAGGGTTATAGGTGTGAACCATGACACCTGACTTGCCTTTTTTGAAGGCCGGTTTTGTTAGGGTGACATTAAGCCCTAATATTCTTTGAGGTGTGCGAAAGCTGCTTCTTTAGCACTCTTGTGGTGTGCTGGAGTGTGCTTCCACCAGCTCCTAAAGGCTGATGGCCCTTCCAGCTCTCAAATTTATTATTCTGAACCCAGTGATGTCTTTGTGGTTCTTATACCCATGATACCAAACACAGTAGAACCTCTGTAAGTTGACCACCCAAGGGACTATAACAAACTAGTCAACATACGGAGGTGATCAACATACAGAATAGGCCTAGTACTGAGATATACATCTGGTACAGGTCTGGTCTCTAAAACATAGGTCAACTTAAGAAGATGATCACTGTAGGGAGGTGGTCAACCATAGAGGTTTCACAGCCAGCTAAGCCATCCTTGCTCATCTCTGTTTTGGCGGAGTCAAAAGAAACAAAGTCTAAAGAAGTGTGACTAAAGCAGAGCTACAGTGCTCATTTCACAATTGCCTAAAGTGCTGCTCAGATGGCCATCCTTTGCTCAGTTAGCTGTGTTAGTGTGGAGGCATACCCTGACATTCCATGAAATGGGAGAGAGCTTCTTCTTTGACACTAAGGTTTATTCTTGACCCTTCTACCTCATGGCTGGATAGATATGGTTCTGTAGGCAAAGCACTATTGGATGAAGAACAAACACTAATTTAATGTTCCATTTCTTTCTTCACTCCATCTCGAGAGAGCCAAGCAGGCTTTAAAAAAGGTTTCTCTGTCTTACAAGCAGGATATGAACTCTGTTGTTGTCCCAGGTTACCATATGAACATCTGACAAGTCTACGGGGATATAATCCAGGTGGGACACTCAGAAACCCTTGCAGTGACTCTGGCTGTTTCTTTGGCCACTCTTTTTATATTCCTGATACCTCTTTCCCAAGAAGCAGGTTAGAAAGGCAGGACAGCATGTAATCACTACTCTTTCTCTCCTTCCCAATCTTTGTCAGTCCCAGAGGCCTCAGGTCTCAAGGCTTTGGGCTGTAAATGCCAATCATGCAGATGCAGTGGGTGGTGTGCTGGAATATGCTTGTACCAGCTCTTAAGGGCTGATTGTGTTCATTGCTTACCAACTCCATATTTAGTGACATCATACTGCTGCTATCTTCCAATCAACTTTGGTAGGGGTATTTTCACTATGGAAACTGGCAAAGGTTACAGATCAGGGATCCTCCCTCTCCCAAAGGAGCTACGTTGTTAAACATTTACCAAACCATCCCTGGGCAGGATAAACTGGTATTTTGTCTGATGCACCACCCTTATATGGTCAAGTGCCTTGAGACCCTTTTGGCACTTAATAAACATTGAGAGCCTTTAACCAGCTTCATTGAATTTTGACTGTACTGTTTTGGCTTAATTTCTCACTTTACAACTGTTTGCTGTGGAGGTCACATGTCCAGAGAGAGCAGTAGATTACAGAACCTCCTTACCCATAAGAGTTCTCACTGAATCAGAGAGAATTTGATGCCCAAGATGGTGGACATTGCTCTAAAGATCAAATTCAAAACAAGGTAAATCGAGGAAATTGAACTCAATGAAAGGAGCATTGACTAGCCTGCCTTCAAGTTTCCAATCATCATTTTGGGGAGTGAGATCTATTCCATTATCAAAGAAAGAAGAGGATTGTACACAAAGCCAGGAACCAATTTGAACTTTAATGACCAAAACAGAGAGAACTGGTTTACAGCCAGTTTATAGAACCAATGAAACGGATGGAAGTTGGAACAATACAGGCACAGAACAAACAGACTTTTGGCCATGTGTAAATCTAGGCAAATATAAAACACATGGTATGGCCTCTGAGTACAGGCATTGCTCTCTTGCCTCTGCCTTCCCCCACAGTGCTTCACTTAAAAGTGTCTAGTCACAACTTGGTAGTTCTGGAACATGAGAAAGGTATCTGTTGGTATTCTCTCTGTGCTCGAGTTCAAAGGAGAAGGCAAGGTCTCTAGCTTGTCCTGTTAGAACAAGGTCAACATCCATTTCTGTCTCTGGCACTACCATGGTATTGCCAAATATTGGCACTAGAAGAGCATTGCCTAGTTTAGTCTCCCTCTTTAACAACTTTAGAAACTAAGGCCCAGAGAAGTGACTGTTCTGAAGTCTTGAAGGTAATAAATGGCAGAGCTGGGCCAAAAGCTAAGGACTAATAGCCAATATGTTACTGTGAAGGACAAGCTGTCCTTAATGGTTCTCGCATAAATATACCTGTAGAGATGGGGTATGTCTTTATAAAGCTGGGAAGAACCTGATTTTCTAGTTATTGGCCCAAAGTCTACTTCTTTCCAATTGTAGCCTAAAGTGTACTGTTCGTCTTCCAGATTACAGAAGTATTTTCAAATTTAATTCACATGCAGTACCAAAATCTAGTCATTTAAGAGTTATTGATAGTAAATGCTCAACACAAGAGCATCTATAACCCAGACAAAATTCTATCATGTATGGGGGAAAACAATCATGGCTAGTACAGCTTTGCTGTATTCATAATCAATGAGCTCTTACTTCCTGGTGGCACTTTCTCTGTCCTCAGAAACAATACTGACTTGAAATGACTGAGCACTTAGAGTAGAATTTACCTCTAGATTGCAGAGGTAGATTCTATTTCTTGGAACTTCCTCTTTGCTCTTCAACTATTTCTAGTTGCTTTGCTATATAGTCACCTGAAGGCAGCAAGTTCCTTGACACAGAATACCAGTATTTCTGCAGAAAATCCTACTAAGGGCATATGATTTCTTATTATGCAAACTCAACCGGATGCCCCACCTCAACAGTTGGCTGACCATTGCTATCCTTGGCCTTCTTTGAATATTGAGGATTTTCTTGTTTTTAACATCACAGGGTCAACTTATAGATATCACTTTGCAATTCTGCTGCTGTGAGGGAAGAAAGAGTAAAGGAAATAAAGAGCAATAGATTACTGAGAGCTGACAAGCTATAGATGGCCTGCAGCCTGGGGAATCATCCGTTTCCACAAGGCTTAGGGAAAAGAGGAGAGCTAAATCTGCTGGACAAAAGAAAACTAATATTTGTTGAAGGCTTTCCTTATAATAGGGAAGTTAACTTTGAGTCTTCCCTCAAAATCCCATGCAGTATGTTGAAACTGAGTTTCATAGAAAATGAGTTACTCAGGTAGTAAGTAGCAGGACCAGAATGAGGCTCCAGGTCTGTTGGATTCCAAAGTCCATGTTCTTTTCTGTAAGATCAGTCTATCTCCACAATGGGAAAGAGGAACATCTGAGGTGAGTCCTGACTGATTTCTTCTCCACCCCTCCTTGAAGAATGGGGTCTCTCTGGCCATGTTTATAGGCTCATCTGCTCAAGTCCAAGTTTGGCAGCTGCCAGCCCAGAAATGGAATCTAAGACACTGGGAGGTGGAAGCAATAGCCCTTCAGGTGCAAAACCCAGCCTGAACCCAAGGCCTTGCTTTGGAGCTAGACCAGAAGAATAGCTCCTTCTAAACCTGGCTGTCCTCATTGTACTGCTCAAACACAAACACTATTTGCCTCAGTAAAAGATTAGAAGGGCAGTTGGGGCTTGTGCAAAGTCTACTAACACTTGTGGAAGGGGATGTAAGCAGGAAACCATTTTACCTGCCCATGGTTTTCTTTGCTGAGAACACCAACTCTCAGCTTTCATTAATTCACTTATGCTACCTACAAATAATGAGTTCCAGCTATGTGCCAATTATTGTGCTAGGCTCTGGGGATACAAATACAAATGGTATAGTCCTTTCCCTGAAAGAGTTCCTCGTTCTTAGTATGACTGCAAGTAAGTTCTGAGAGGCATTCTGGTTTGGTGGTCATTGATTGGGCTCTAGAATCAAACTGTCAGGATTAACTTCAGCTTTCACCACTTAATAGCTGTGTGACCTTGGATAGGTGACTTCACCTTTCTGATCCTGGGTTTCCTCATCTGTAAAATAGGGTTGGGAAGATAAGTTAGCCCATGAAAGGCACTTATAACAATGTCTGACACATTGTAAATTCTCAACAAATATCATTACTGTAAGCCACAGTGAATTCTTCTAAAGCCTGCCCGACCACATTTAGTAGTCAGTGAATGGGGTAACTTTAGCTTTTTGCAAAATTGCCCTCAACATGGGGGTAGAAATAGAATTCAGGTGGGATAATCTTCAAATGAGGGAAGAATGAGCCTCTCCTTATCTAAGAATGTGTGCCAATTAGAAGCAGGTAGTATGATTATTTTATGGACAATTAATTACCCTGACAGCCTCAGATATGTGGAGAATTTCCTTAGAACAACACAGCTGGGGTTGGACACGTCTTCTTTGTGGGCCTTGATTTCTCTGTCTGTGGGTTGAAAGTGTTAGATTGAATTGATTACTAAAAGCCCTTTGGGCTCTGACACACAACATTTCTTTTATTCTTGGTGCTCGATTGTGATTTTCAGAGAAATAAAATTTAACAAAATTTTGAAAGGTTTGTGTAAAAAAAAGTTCCTGTTTTGTCAAAGAGTTTTTGTCTAGGGAAGACAATCCTGATTTAGTGACCACTGATCATTGATTAAAATACTGTATGTGGAAGAAATTGGCCTGGGC
>NW_003852550.1:3179978-3192645 GCF_000181295.1 Otolemur garnettii
CAGTTTGATGGAAGTATTTCAGATTGCATGTGAAAACCCCACACTGTACCCCAGAAGTGCATTAATGTACATAGTTACCATTCAATAAAAAAAAAAAAATACTGTATGTGACTTTATTACAATTGTGTACCATAATCGTATAGTGTAAAAGTTTGAAGAGACCAAATTTAATCATCTAGTACAGGGTTTCTCAACCTTGGCAATATTGTTGACATTTGGGGCCAGATTATTCTTTGCTGAGGGGGTCTGTGCACGGCACTGTAGAATGTTTGGCAATATCCCTGGCCTTTGCTCACTAGTTGTCAATAACACTCACACCAATTGTGACAAACAAAAATATCTCCAGACACTGACACATGCCCTCTGGAAATAGTATTGACAGATTTAGCAAATGTATTTTATCTGTCAATCCTACTTGGGGCTAAAATTGCCCTCAATGGAGAACTCCTGATCTATCCCCTCACTACTGAAAGTTCAACATGGGCATCATCTTGGAAGTTGTTAGAAAAGCAGAATCTCAGGCCCAAACCAAGACCTACAGAGGAAAGGGTGGACATTTTAACAATACCACCACATGATTTGTATGCACATTAAAAGTTGAGAAACTCTGAGTCTTAACCCTATTTGGAGATCACAATTACCAGTGATGCTTTTAAAAAGACAGATGCCTACCATGATACATTCTGATTTAGTGGGTTTGGAGTTATGCCCCAGAATCAATATTCTAATTCTTATTACTGTCTCTGACTAATGGTTCTGAGGTGCAGCCAGGCTTAGGAACACTGATCTAGTCCAACTCCTTCATTTCACAAATGAAACTGAGTCCCAAAATGAGGCAAGTGGCTTGCCCAGATCACAAAGATACAGTTGAAGAACCATACTTAAGCCCCAGAATTAGACCCCAGGTCCACCGATTTCACATCTTACTTTTCAGTGCTTCTTCTATTGTCATTAAAATGTCTGCCTATAATTATGGCCTGACAATTAAGTTCATGAACTTGCCACCATATGTATGCTTAAGTTGGCAGCACTGTACAAACAACTCTGTAAAGTTTCATAACTTTAGTATATCAGTGTCTCACGGCTGTGTGTATCACCATGTGCTGGTGTCTTGGTGAGTGGCATTTCTTATTGTTATGTGGGGTTTTTTTGTGCCCTTGTAAGAATGTCAGAACTTGAATTAGAGCAATGAACAAACCTTAAATATCTTCTTAAACTTGGCAAGGGTGTGGTAAAATCAGGGACATGTTAGTCTAGTATTTGGAGATAATGCCATGAAGAAAACAAGTTGTTTTCTGAGGAGAGATAAAGCAACATTGATGAAGAGATCAGGGTAGCCAGTAACAAGCAGAACTGACAAAAACATTGCAAAAACCCATTGAACTATGCATCAGAAGTGTCAACTGACTGTGAGAAGCCGAGCAAACCAAGTAAATATCAGGAGAGAAACAGGAAAATCTTAACTGAAAATCTTGGCCAACAATTCAAGGCCCTTGGATCACGACAATGCACCAGCTCACAGGGCACAGTCTGTGAGGGAGTTTTTAGTCAGTAAACAAATAACTGTATTGGAATTCCCTCCCTACTCACCTTGTCTTGTCTCCAGTGATTTTTTTTCTTTACCCCCAGATAAAGGAAATATTGAAAGACATTTTGATTAAATTTAGGACATCAAGGGTAATAGGACAACAGTTCTGATGGCCATTCCACAAAAAAAAGATCCAAAATTGCTTTGAAGCATGGACTAAACACTGGGGTCAGTACATAGCTTCCCAAGGGGAGTTCTTCACAGGTGACCATAGTGATATTCAGCAATGAGGTTTGTAGCACTTAATCATCTGACCGCATAAAAGGAGATAAAGGGAGCAGAGGTGTTGCAAACTCAAATAGACTCACAGCTCCAAAAATATTAGGAGTTATTGCCATTGAGGATTGATAGCACCCTGGAGGGAATGCTGATTTTGTTTTATATCATTAGCTGTAAGGAATGTTGCAATTAGAGATAGCTGGCCTAAGGGAAATCCATATCTCAGCTCAGTTTAGCAGGGAATATTGCAGGCAAAAGAGCAAGAGGCTAATCGATTTGGATGCATTTAGAAATAAAATGAGAAGCAAGCAGAGAAAATTCTAAACAGTATGGCAATGAGCCTATATTCTACTTTAGATCAATTGCAGCACTGAGAGCCACATAGCTGACCAGTGCGACTAGCAGGGAACCATCCCCGAGTAGGTAGCCCTCTGTGTTTCAAGATGTAGAGGCCTATCTTCTGGGTAGAATATGAGAGATCAATGCAAAGTGCCCTGGGAGCCAACAATTATCTCAGAAGAGTTTAGGAAGTACCTCATTTCCTGTATTGCATTAGAATATTCTGGAATGAAGCAGTTGCCCAGAATCTGTTGAATTGGTGGGGCTGGGAATAAACCAGTGTGTTATTGAAGCAAAGCCAAGACTAGAGAATTTGCTGCCTCCAAAAATCACCTTGAATTCTAATTTCTTCATATTCCAGAAAGAATGCAAACATCCACTTCTTAAAGGAAGAACTCTGGAAAGGGTAAAGCATAAAGCTGTCTTTGCAGGCTGCCCATTCCACCTTACCCTACATAGCCCACGGTAGAGGCAGATGGAAAAACTAATGTGTTCATTTGACACCTCCTCCAAAGGCTAGATTCTGTAATTCATTTTTTCTAGGCCCCTGAGTTATTCATTAGCAAGTGTGAAGCATGCCCAAGGGACACTGCTGGATCAAATTTACCTTTAGAGTTAAAATGATTTGTTAGGATTTACAAGTAGTTTATTTAACACCAGTTGATTATTGGGTTGTCTTAGAAAAAAAAATCTCACTTCTAACTGCTTATGTTTGCCAATTTTCCTACCTGGAATTAATCAACAAATGGTAAAATATTTAGAGGACCTACTACGTGCCTTGTGATGTATTGGGCATGGTGGAAAATACAGGATGAAAATGATAGGCTATCATTCTCACTTTTGAAGAACTTATAAACAAATGCTAAATGTGCAGGACAAGAGCGGTTACACAGTCAGCCGCATGTGGCTGGAGTTCAGGGAAGTAATGGTGTTACCTGAGAAGAAAGGTTTCATGGACAAGGTAGAACTAGACCAAGACTGCACAGGAAGGCGTGCCTTTATGCCTTCCCAAATCATGTCATTTTTAAAGCAAGCAGTAATCCATATAAGATCATTTGTTCAAAATAAAATATGGTGTCCAATCACTTATTTGGGATTTATCCAGCTTTTTTCCCAAGAGTTATGATACCCCTTTGTTCACAATATTGACTGAGCCCCTACTATGTTACCAGGTATTTTTCTAGAAGCTCAAGATATAACTGTATATAAGGAAGGAACATCCCTGCCCTCAAGGTGAGTTCTTTCTAATTGGAGGGAAAAGACAATAAGCATATATTCAAATAATTATAAAGTAGGATGAGAGGAAAGAGAGTGATGGAGAGTATGATTTTGTTCAAAGAGAGCCAAGGATAGCCTCTCTAAAGGCAGCGACGTTTAAAGCTGAGATCTTAGTGGAGTAAGAGTAGAGGACCAGACAGATATCTGGGGGTAGGGTGAGAATATGTGTATAGACTCATTTCCCTAGTCAATATTGCCTTATGTGGGCATCAGCAAGCCTTTATAAAATCACACTCCCAAACTATACACATTTTCATAAAAGACAGCAGATTTCATTCTTCCTTTCTAGTCCAGTGCACCTGCTTCTGAGAAAAAAAATTTCCATTGTTCCATTACTCCTTTAAGCAGATGGCTTATAGTTACCAGTGAGCATGCTGGAAATTTTGGTGGGACTTGGGTGATCATTTCAACTAGTGTCAACAATTGAGTAAGTCTAGAAGATGTAAATTGGCTTAGTTTTGACCCAGACAGTTTCATAACCACTAGACTCTATTTCTGCTAATCATTAAAAAATCAGAACTACAACCGTTTTAGACACTATTATTAATCCAACTATATTATTAGTCTGACAATTCCTTTTATGAAACAACTGGAAAAATGTTTCCTAAACTTAAACTCAAAAAGACCTTCTAACTTCTGTTTTAATCTTGATAGTTTATTTTTAAGAGCACATTATTTCTACTTTGCTTTGTAAGTCTCATAAAGGCTTCAGACCAAAAGCAATAAAATTTTGAACTGACCTAAATGCCTTCCCCTCCACCTATCCAACTCCTTTTTATGCCAAATCCTTACAGTTCCATGAAATCTGCTAAAACAGCCTCACATAATGTTTGCCTCCTTAATAGACTATAAGCCAGTGGTTCTCAACCTTCCTAATGCCACGACTCCTTAATACAGTTCCTCGTGTTGTGGTGACCCCTAACCATAAAATTATTTTTGTTGCTACTTCACAACTGTAATTTTGCTACTGTTATGAATCATGATGTAAATATCTGATATACAGGATGGTCTTAGGTGACTCCTGTGAAAGGGTCTTTCGACTCCCAAAGAGGTCGTGACCCACAGGTTGAGAACCACTGCTATAAGCTGTTACATGATGGGAACCATGTCTTATGCAGTGTATTTATGTCTTTACCTAGAATACTGCTTTGTCCTTAGTACTCTAAATACATGTTTAGTACTCTAAATACTAAAAAAAAAATAGGTACTAATTGAAGTACACCTAGATGGGACACACAATGCTGCAGAGACTACGTTTCCAAGCTCTTCACTACTCTCTAATAGATGGAGTCATAGGAATAAGGGGTAATGATTGATCCCATAAATAATGATGGTTTCCTCATCAGACATTGATTCACTGTGTGGTAATTGCTCTGTCTCAATCTGTAACACAGGAAACCAAGTCATCTCTGGGTCAGTGCAGAGACATTTGACTTTGTCTTCTGGGGAATATGGTACCACATGTCGGAGGGAAATAGAATTGAGTATTCACATATCTTATCTTTAAAACACAATGCAGTATATACCTGGCTCTTCAGGAAAGAATGTCTAAAATTACTTGGGAATATCAAATAGAGCTATTTATCAGGAATGGAGAAAAGATTTTGCTTAAGGCTAAACTGACAGAAGAGGCTATGATGTTGCAGAGACAAATGCAACAGGCATTTTGAAAGAACAAATTAAACAATAGGCTATGGGTGTAAGTCATATGTTAACATTTCTTATATGGGCCCTGAGAAGATAATAACTTTTTCCTTTACCTTAAACACTGCCACTTTTGTCAGCCCTAAAGTAAAATAGCAAGCAAAGCATGCATTTCTTCTCAAGTCACTACCATCTCCTTCAGTGTTAGCCTCTGAGAGGGCTGCATTTAATGACACCTCTTCCATCTTTCTGTTTATTTGTTTGAAAGTTAAGCCTGTTTAGTGATCATTGATTCGTTGTGGGGCTGTCAGGTCTGATTTATCGGAAGCTTGCTCATGGTGACCTTTAAAATACAGCCATGTTTTTGCAGCCGTGTCATTTTCTTGGTATGAAAGAAACAAGTCAGTTGACATGGTCACGGTCTTTTACAGCTTACTAAATATATAGGATGCCCACCTCTTTCTGTCTGGCTCTATTTCATTAGAACTTATTATTAGGTAACATATCAGGTAGATATTGATTAACACTTAAACTTGGAAGTTAATTTGGACATTTTAGTTGCTCAAAGTATCTTTACCCACATCTCCTCAACAAGGCTACCATAAACGCAATGAGCATGACTATTGAAAAAGGTGGCAAGTTGCTATTTGCAAAGATGATTTTAATCTTCTGGGCTAGGCTGATTGGTTCTTAAAGGCAACTACTTCTTGGAGGAGGCATCAAATTTAGTACTGTGAGTTCCTTTTCTGGTATTTTCTTTTGAAACCATATTAACTTTTCTTTTCTTAAAAGTGATAGTATTTCTCTTATACGCAGGAAGTACCCTATTTCCTTGAAGAATATCTTGAAAAGTAGCTTTAAAAAGGCCCATTGGAGCTTAATTAGTAGACCAGAAGAATGGTCTTCTCAAAGCTTGGGAAAGAAATGGGCACTCAGATTCATGAATTCTAATGATCCCTAAATATGTTGAACCTGAAGAATTATACACCAGGACACATTCTAATTATTTTGGGTTTTTCTCTAATTAGGATTAATGTGATGGTATAAATGACTAAGTGACAATGTTTTCATTTCTAAGGTAAATTTCAGGTTGTAGTTGAGCCCTTTATCCAAGGGATATGCTGTATACATTTACATTGTACCCATTACGTCAGTGCTTACCACCCTCACCTTTCCCCTTGCTTTCCTTCCCTCTCCCTGCCACTTGAATATACTTGAGTTTTTCTCTCCTATGGGCATGTAGTTGTTTTTCTATTGGTTTCATATTAGTATTGAGACTTTGTGACACTTTACAAAGAAGAATGTGTTTCAACTCCATCCAGTTAACTACAAAAGACGTAAAGTCTCTATTTTTTTTTTTTTTTTTGCAGTTTTTGGCTGGTCCTGGGTTTGAACCCACCACCTCTGGCATATGGGGCTGGCGCCCTACTCCTTTGAGCCACAGGTGCCACCCAAAGCCTCTATCTTTTTATGGCTGAACAGTATTCCATAGGATATATATACCATACTATGTTAATCCATTCGTGTGTTGACAGGCACTTGGGTTTCTTCCACATCTTGGAAATTGTGACTTGAGCTTCAATAATCATTCCAGTGAAAATGTCCTTGCGATAACATGATTTTATTTCCTTCTGGGTAGATACTAAGTAATGGGATAATGGGATCAAATGAAATGTTTACTTTTAGCTCTTTGAATATTCTCCATATTTCTTTCCATAGAGGCTGTATTAGTTTGCAGTTCCACCAGCAATGTAAAAGTGTTCCCTTCTCTCTACACCCACATCAGCATCTGCATCTTGGGATTTTGTGATGTGGGCTATTCTCACATCACAGAGTGCTGATATCTCAGAGTGATTTTGTTTGTATTTCATTGATGATTAGAGATGATGAGGATTTTTTCATGGACACATTATAATTAAATGTCAAATGCTATAGACAAAAAGAGAGTTCTAAAAACAGCATGAGGAAAGATTCATTACATATAAAGAAGCTGCCTTAAGACTATAAGTGGATTTCTCAGTAAGAACCTTGTAGGCCAGAACAGAGTGAGGTGATATATTCAAATATCAAAAGAAAAAACAACTGCAAGAATATTATACCCAGCAAAGCTGCCCTTTGGAAATGTAGACAAGATAGAGAATTTCTCAAACTAACAACAGCTGAGAGAATTCATCACAAGAGCTGCATTACAAGAAATATTAACAAGAGTTCCTTAAGCAGAAAGGGAAAAACACTAAAAACATATGAATGTGCAAAACTCACTAATAAAGGTAAACATATGTTCAAATTCAGAATTTTCCAGTATTTTAATGGTGGTATGTAAATCACATTTAACACTGGCATAAAAATTAAGAAAAAAACATATTTAAAACAACTATAGTAATTTTAATAGCTACACAATATAAATAAGTAAGATGTCAGTGGTAACATCAATTACCTAAAATGTAAGGAGGAAAAGTATAAGTAAAATATTTTTCTATAACATCAGAGTTAAGTTCTTGTGATATTAACATCAGAGTTAAGTTAAAATGTGATATTATAACTAAAAGATGTTTTATGTAAGCCTCATGGGAACCACAAAGTAAAAGCCTATGGTAGACACACAAAAAATTAAGAGAAAGGAATTAAAGCGTACAACCTCAAAAAATCATCAAATCACAAAGGAGGACAGCAAGACTGGAATAAAAGAACAAAAGATTATACAAAACAGTCAGAAACAATGTAAAAAATGGCATTAGCAAGTTCTTACCTACGAATAGTTACTTTAAATGTAAATGGATTGGATACTCCAATAAAAAGGAATAAAGTTGTTGGATGGCTAAAACAACAAATCCTTACACTCCTTATGAGAGACTCACTTTAGCTTTAAGGACACACATGGGCTGAAAATAAAGGGATAAAATAATCCATGCAAATGGAAAAGAAAGCAGGGTAACTATACTTTTATTGGAAAAAATACACTTAAACTCAAAAATTATCAGAAGAGATGAAGAAGTTGACTATAAAATGAAAAAGGGGTCAATTAGTCAAAAAGGTATAAAAAATGTAAATACTTGTGCACCCAACATCAGAACACCTAAATATATGAAGTAAATATTAACCAATGTGAAGGGGAAAATAAACATCATTACAGTAATAGTAGGGGAGTATTTTTCCATTTTTTTTTTTTTTTTTTTTGCAGTTTTTGGTCAGGGCTGGGTTTGAACCTGCCACCTCCAGCATATGGGGCCAGCGCCCTACTCCTTTGAGCCACAGACGCCACCCAACAGTAGGGGAGTTTATTACTCCATTTTAAGCAATGGATAAATCATTCAGATAGAAAATCAGTAAGGAAACAGCAGACTTGAGCAATCCGGTAGACTAAATAGACCTAAAAGACATATACAGAACATTCCATCCAACACATTCTTTTCAAGTGCACATGAAAAGTTCTCCAAGAGAGATCAAACATTAGGTCACAAAACAAGTATTTACAAATTAAAGAACAATAAAATTATATTAAGTATCTTTTCCAGCCACAGCAGTATAAATCTAGAAATCAGCAAGAGGAATATTGGAAAATTCACAAATAGGTAGAGATTAAACAATATAATTGTGAACAACCAATGGGTCAAAGAAGAAATCAAAATCTTGAGATAAACAAAAACAAAAACAAAATATATCCAAACTTGTGGGATACAGTAAAAGCCATTCTAACAGGAAAGTTTATAATTATAAGTGCACACATTAAGAAAACAAAAAGGTGTCAAACAACCTGAAATTATACCTCAAGGAATCAGAAGAAGAATAAACTAAGCCCAAAGTTAGTGGAAGGAGGGAAATAACACAGACCAGAGCAGAAATAAATGACATAGAGACTAGAAAAAACATTGACAAAAATCAATGTAACTCAAACTAATTTTTTAGAGGACATTTTATAATTGGATAAACTTTTACCTAGAATAACAAAAAAAAAAAAGAGAAAGGACTCAAATAAAATAAATAAAAGAGAAGACATGACAACTATACTACAGAAATATAAATGATTATAAAAGACTTTATATTTAAACAATTATATGCCAACAATTTGGATAATCTAGAAGAAATGAATATATTCCTAAAACCATACAAGCTACTAACACTGAATCATGAAGGAATAGATCTTTTTATTAATGCATGGAATAAAATATAGACATTAACATTTATTCTATATGTACATAATAATCTCTCTCATACACTGTTATTCCTATTGGATATTCTATCACTACATTTTGCTTTTTAAAGAAATGTGTCATGGGAACGAATGCCAAACAACTACAATATTTATTTATTTATTTATTTGAGACAGAGTCTCACTCTGTTGACCCAGGTTAGGGTTCTATAGTAGTGTCATAGCTCACAACAACTTCAAACTCTTGGGCTCAAGCAATCCTCTTGCCTTAGCCTCCCAAGTAGCTGGAATTAGAGGTGCCTGCTGCAATGCCTGGCTAGTTTTTCTATTTTTAGTAGAGACAGGGTCTCACTCTTGCTCAGGCTGGTCCCGAACTCCTGAGCTCAAGTAATCCACCCACCTTAGCCTCCCCAAGTGCAGAGATTACAGGCATAAGCCATTACACCCAGCCTTACAATACTGATTTTTAAGGAAATGGTATTTTTTAAAATTGGGAATATTCTATTAAACATCATACTCTGGAGTTTTGTATTTATTGAATAGACAAATAAAAGAATATTAACTTGATTCATGGAAGTGTCAAGCCTAAAACATACTTAAGTTATTTAACTCTAATGGCCATAGTTCATTTCTTTATTTCAAAATACTAAGGGGCTACATATGTTTTTGTTGTATCAATGAATTGAAGAATGCTGAAGTCAAGGATTTTAGTGTGCCTGTAACCAAAGTAGTGAATATTATACCTGATAGGTACATTTTTATCCCTCCCCCTCAACCTTCTCCCTTCTTAGTTTCCAATGTCCTTTATACCAGTATATGACTGTATGCACCCATAGTTCAGCTTGCACTTATTAGCAAAAACACGTGATGCTTGTTTTTCCATTCCTGGGATACTTCTCTTAGCATAATGTTCTCCATTTCCATCCAAGTTGTTGCAAAAGATATTATTTCATTCATTTTTATGGCTGAGTAGTACTCTGTGGTGTGTGTGTGTGTGTGTGCGCGCGCATGTGTATATACCATATTTTCTTTATCCACTTATCAATTGATGGGCACTTGGGTTGATTCCATACCTTTGCAGTTGTAAATTGTGCTGTGATAAACAGCATAATTTGGGTGCCGGTGTCTTTTTGACATAATGACTTTCTTTCCTTTGGGTAGATATCAATTAGTGGGATTATTGCATCTTTTAATTCTTTGAGGTACTCTATACTTTTCTTCACAGAGGCTGCACTAATTTATAGTCTCACCAACAGTGTATAAGCATTCCTTTTTCACTGAATCCATATACACATCTATTGTTTTTTGAGTTCTTTGATAATGGCCATTCTGATAGGGGTAAGGTAGTATCTCATTGTGGTTTTAATTTGCATTTCCCTGATTATTAGTGTTGGTCATTATGTAATAATAAAGGAGAAATACAGCAAGAACATATAGCAATTGTAAAAGTATATGCACCTAACATGGAGCTCCCAGATTTGAAAGATAAATTCTACTAGATTTAAGCAAAGCAGTAGTATCATAATTCTGGGAACTTCAACACTCCACTGACAGAATTGGACAGCTCATCAAGGCAGAAAATAAACAAAGAAACACTGGACTTAATTCAGACTCTAAAACAAATGGGCCTAACAGACATCTACAAAACATTCTACTCAAAAGCTACTGAATATACATTATTCCTATCGGCTTATCAGACATTTTCCAAGAACAATCAAATGTTGGGCCACAAAACAATTCTCAGAAAATTCAGAAGAATTGAAATCATGCCATGTATTATCTTAGACCATCGTGGAGTAAAACTAGAAATCAATTATAAGAGGAATTCTCAAATCTACACAAAGTCATGGAAATTAAACAACCTGCTGCTAAATGATCCTTGGGTCCATGGTAAAATTAAGATGGAAATCAACAGGTTTTTCCAACTGAATAAGAAAGAGGACACAAGTTTCCAAAATCTATAGGATAAAGAAAAAGCAGTCCTAACAGGGAAATAAGTAGCCTTAAATGCTTACATCAAAAACATGAAAATATCACAAATTAATACTCTAATGTCACAGCTCAAGGAACTAGGAAAAGAAGAATGAAGAAAACACAAAGTTAACAGAAGGAAAGAAATAACAAAGCTCAGAGAAGAACTAAATGAAAAGGAAACCAAAAGGACAATATAAAGGGTAAATGAAACAAAATGTTTGTTCTGTGAAAATATAAACAAAATTGATGGACTATTAGCTAGATTAACCAGAAATAGAGGTAAAAGGACTCAAATAAGCTCAATTAGCAATGAAAAAGGAGACATTATAACTGATGCCTCAGAAATACAAAGTATCATCCGTGACTACTATGAAACTATCTTTGCACACAAATTAGAAATCTTAGGGGAAACGGATAGATTTTAGAAATGCACAACCTCCCAGTCCTGAATCTGGAAGAAATAGAAAACCTGAATTAAACAACAGAACAATAAATAACAAGTAGTGAGATTGAAGTGGTGATTAAAAAAAAAAAAATTCTCAACAAGAAAATCCCCAGTCCAGATGGATTCGCAGTCAAGTTCAACCAGACCGACAAAGAAGAACTAGCCCTCATTTGACTGAAACTGTTCCATAACATTGACAAGAAAGTAAGCCTTTCTAACTCATTCTATAAAACCAGTATCACCCTGATACCAAAACCAGAAAAGAACACACACACACACAAAAAAAGCCTTATCCTTGATGAACATAAACGCAAAAATCCTCAACAAAATACTTGCAAACCAAATCCAGCAGCACATCAAAAAAATAATTCACTATGATCAAGTAGATTTTATCCTGGAGATACAAGTATAATTCAACTTATGCAAATTTATAACTATGATTCACCACATACACAGAAATAAAATACACCTGAACAAACTAGTAATGAATAAGGAGATTGAAGCAGTGATCAAAAAACTGTCAAAAAAGAAAAGCCCAGGTCAAGATGACTTTATGGGTAAATTCAACCAAATATTTAAAGAATTATCCCCAATTCTTCTCAAACAGTTTCACATATTTGAAGAAGAAACATTTCCAATTAATTTTGTAGACCAGAATTACTCTGATACCAAAGTTAGACAAGGACACTACAAGAAGAAAAGAAATCACAGGCCAATTAACTCTGATGAATATAGGTGCAAAAATATCTAATGTGATACTAGCAAACCAAGTTCAGCAAAGATTTACCCCTGTGATTGTAAGAATGGTTCCACATATGGAAATTTTTTAAAATTTATTTTTCTTACTTATACATGTGTATATTAGGTTTCCACTTTTGCCTTCACGGAATTAAAAAGGCTAAATTTAATGACAATAACAATGTTTAACATAAGGACTGAGAACAAAAACCTCATAAAGAACGAATGAAGATAAATACATTCAGAAAAGAAATCAGATGATTGCTGCAATGAAATATTAAGCAATAATAAT